>NC_088219.1:37789961-38099961 GCF_036934945.1 Oncorhynchus masou masou
ACTCCACCCTGCCGTTAAAACTTCTTATGGATCAGTGGGATGCTAGCGTCCCATCTTGACAACTTCCGGTGAAATTGCAGAGCGCCAAATTCAAATTAAATTAATATAAATATTTAACTTTCACGAAATCACAAGTGCAATACATCAAAATAAAGCTTAACTTCTTGTTAATCCAGCTGCCTTGAGATTTCAAAAAGGCTTTACGGCGAAAGCAAACCATGCGATTATCTGAGGACAGCGCTCAGCACACAAAACATTACAAACAGTTAGCAGCCAAGTAGATTAGTCACGAAAGTCAGAAATAGCAATAAAATGAATCACTTACCTTTGATGATATTCATATTGTTGCACTCACAAGACACAATAAATGTTTGTTTTGTTCGATAAAGTCCCTCTTTATATCCAAAAACCACCATTTTGTTGGCACGTTTGGTTCAGTAATCCAATGGCTCAAATGCGGTCACAAGAGGCAGACGAAAATTCCAAATAGTAGCCGTAAAGTTTGTAGAAACATGTCAATCGATGTTTATAAACAATCCTCAGGTTATTTTTAGCCTAAATAATCGATAATATTTCAACCGGACAATAGCGTTGTCCATATAAAAGAAAAATAAGAAAGGCGCACTCTCGGTCGTGCGCAGCAAAGAGCTCTGGGAACATCCCCAGGGTCCACTCACTCAATGTGGTCATTCTCCCTCATTTTTCAGAATAAAAGCCTGAAACAATGTCTAAAGACTGTTCACAACTAGTGGAAGTCATAGGGAAAGGAATCTGGGTCCTATCCCTTTAAATGGTGGATAGGCTTTCATTGGAAAACCAGCCATTTCAAAAATAATGTCACTTCCTGGATGGATTTTCCTCAGGTTTTCGCCCTCCATATCAGTTCTGTTATACTCACAGACATTATTTTGACAGTTTTGGACACTTTAGAGTGTTTTCCATCCAAATCTACTAATTATATGCATATCCTAGCTTCTGGGCCTGAGTAGCAGGCAGTTTACTTTGGGCACGCTTTTCATCCAAAATTCCAAATGCTGCCCCCTATCCTAAAAACGTCTTAACCTGCCTGAGGGCAGGAAGTCACTGACCCCCAGAGAAAGACGAGACAGTTTAGAAGTGGCTCGTCAAACATCTGGCGATAAGCTGCTATTGACATGAAACCAATAGGTTCAAATCAGATATGTTTGTCTGTTTGTCTGTTGGAGAGGCCAGCTGTGTGACGATGTTCGTCTGAGGGAGGTGTGGACCAAAGCGCAGAAAACATAGAAAAAATAACATAGAACGCCCACCCTAGTCACACCCTGGCCTAACCAAAATAGAGAATAAAAGCCTCTCTATGGCCAGTCAAGCTGATTGATATACACTTCACATGTCATCACATTTTCACGTGTTGTTTCATGTAATCGCATGTTGCTTTACATGTTGTCACGTGATAACAGATTTTGGAACACTTGATATTGAGGTGCTTCTTCACACACACACACACACACACACATACAGAGAGAGTTAATATCAAGGAGACAACGTTTGCTTCTGAATAGGAGAGTAAGACAAAAATAACAGGAGGAGAAGCCAGTGAAAACACGAGGCCATTTCTCCAAATGCCCTGCAGCCACGGCCAATACGTGGCCACTGTCCAAACAAGTCTTTGATGAGATATGTAAAAGGAGTGTGTGTGTGTGTGTGTGTGTGTGTGTGTGTGTGTGTGTGTGTGTGTGTGTGTGTGTGTGTGTGTGTGTGTGTGTGTGTGTGTGTGTGTGTGTGTGTGTGTGTGTGTGTGGGTGGGTGGGTGTGTGTGTGTGTGTGTGTGTGTGGTGTGGGTGTGTGTGTGTGTGTGGGTGGGTGTGTGTGTGTGTGTGTGTGTGGGTGGGTGTGGGTGCGTGCCTGTTTATGCAGGTCATGGACGGCCAAAGAGGAACTGACACTCACCCCCACCCGGACTATAGCGGAGGGGAGGAAAGGGGGAGGATGAAAGGGGGGTGGAGGGGTGACAGAACCTTCAGTACGAGGGCAGTAAAACACACTCAATCACTCAGAGACTGGTTCAGCCACACAGGGCTGTGAAAAGACACCCTGGCCTCAAAACCGTCAGCTAAGTATTACTGTAATGCTAGCGGAAAAATATTTGCCTTGACTTCTTTTTCCTCCAACACATGGGAAACAAGTTCAGTTGGTAAACAAGTTCAGACTCTAACCAATACGGTCGAGAGGAGAGGAGAAAGATAAAGTGAAGAAAGCAAGAACAAAGCCTTGATGGAGTGAAAAAGAGAGGAGAAACGGAGCGAGAGTGAAAGCGAGATAAAGGGCAAGAGAGAGAGAGAGAGCTCAGAGGGAAGAAAGTGTAAGTGAGTGATTGAGAGAATGAAGGACATATGCCCAGATGGTTAGAAAAAAAGAGACAGAAATGGAGGAGAGGAAGAGAGAAGGATAGCAGATGAAGAGGAATGTGTGGCTGTGGCAGTGACCAGCTCATTCACAATATAATAAGCTGTGTGTGTGTGTGTGTGTGTGTGTGTGTGTGTGTGTGTGTGTGTGTGTGTGTGTGTGTGTGTGTGTGTGTGTGTGTGTGTGTGTGTGTGTGTGTGTGTGTGTGTGTGTGTGTGTGTGTGATTAATGAGAGCTGTCTCCCTCTGCCAGCAGTTTGTCTGTTCTAGCATGGAGGATGAATGGCCTACTGTCAACCCAGCCTGAACCTCCCCACCCACCTCTCTCTCTCTCTCTCTCTCTCTCTCTCTCTCTCTCTCTCTCTCTCTCTCTCTCTCTCTCTCTCTCTCTCTCTCTCTCTCTCTCTCTCTCTCTCTCTCTCTCTCTCTCTCTCTCTCTCTCTCTCTCTCTCTCTCTCTCTCTCTCTCTCTCTCTCTCTCTCTCTCTCTCTCGCTTTCTGTCTCTTTCGGTCTCTCTCGTTCTCCTTATATCTCTCTCTTCCCTCTCCTCATCCTGCTCTCTCTCGCACGCTCTAATGTCATCTCCCTCCTGCCCTTGTCTTCTATCTTCTACCTTTTCTTCCCTTTCTTCTCTCCTTCTCCCACCATCTCTTTCCTCCCCTTCTGTTTTATCTCTTACATTATATGAATAGTCCCCATGACGTCCTGAACATCCTTCCCTATCAATATCAGGAAGTTGTACGAACTTAACATTTGTGGGAAATATTGATTAATTGTTGAATTAATAATGTGGACTGTGGAAAGGGAAGTCATTTGTTTTCGTCTAAAATAACAAAGTCATTCAACAATAAAGTTAGAAAAGCATAACTGTACTTGTACAGAGATCCTGAGAGATCAAACACAACAGGTGTAAAAACAGAACAGACTGATTATGTTCATAGTAAACTATATTCTCTGAGACACCTTTAGTATAGAAATCCTAAGCATGGACATGAAAACAAAATAAAGTTATCGCCATACAGATGAATGTTCAGTCGTACAGCCACCCTGGCCCTACATCCCAGCTCCTAGGAGTTTGGCTTCACCGCTAATGTAGTTCACTACATATTGGGCATTTCTGCCTCGACACAGCATTTCTCATCCTCTAAACAGCACAGGAGCTGATTTTGATTTACTCCTGGTTTCATTTCATTTTTATTAAATTTGAAATGGATTCAGTTTGGAAAGTGCAGTCAGGTTTGCATCTTCGTCAGCGGAATTTCCGGGTAGAGAGAGAGAGGGAGAGCAAACCACCAGCAAAAAAATAAAAGATGAATGAAGGGAGAGAGATGAAGTGATGAGAGGGAAATGGTTGAGGGATGTGAGGAGAAAGGGGAGAGGAGGAAGAAGGGTGGTGTAAGTGGAGAGAATAGACAGAGGCTCAAGAGAAGTTAAGACTAATGCACCCAAACAGATGATTCACATAGAGAAATGACTTGGAACAAGTGGAGGAGAAATGAGAAGTGCAGAGGAAATGAGGGAATAAAGGAGAGGAAGAGGGAGGAAAGGGGGATGAGGGGAAAGACAAGTGCTGAGACAGAGGTGGAGACCACCCAAACACAGCAAGAGACAGATGTCCCAATTTGTCAACATTAAATATGAGACAAGCCGTCACGGTTTAGGACACTCTCTCTCTCTAACTCACTCACTCACTCACACACACATACAAACGCTGTTAGTGTAGTGAAACTCTCAGAATGCTCAGAATGCTGTGAGAGCAGGTTTCATGGTCTGTTTTTGATTAACTGTGAGAATGAGAAAAGTTGAACTCGTTATCCCCAGTAAAACAGATATAGCTACTTCCCAGAAACTCATACACCAGAACAGAGCTGACACTCTAAGTATACTTAGAGTTACTAAGTAAAAATCTAACTGCTCCAAATTATACCCTCAATACAATTGCATATAAGGCTCAGAGATACATCCAGCATCCGGGTCAGAGATACATCCAGCATCCAGCATCTGGCTCAGAGTTACATTCAGTATCCAGCATCTGGCTCAGAGTAGCATCCAGCATCCGGCACAGAGTTACATCCAGTTTCCTATGAGCTGGATGTAACAAACTTCAAAATATGACTCCCCCAATTTGACATGTATGTTATTTTTTATGCAATTTCAATTTAATAGTAATATAATAACCCCAGGGAGGAATGTCATAAAATGTATTGTCAAGGCACAAACATATATTAAACACAATGTCATGTTAACCCACCCATGTTACCTTTTTGTTAGCCCAGCTTGTATTTGTTAGCCCACTATTGTAAAGTGGCTGTTCCACTGGATGTCAGAAGGTGAATTCACCAATTTGTAAGTCGCTCTGGATAAGAGCGTCTGCTAAATGACTTAAATGTATTGTAAATGATTAGGCTGCCTGTGACCAGAACTGACAAATCTATATCTGCATCTATGTCATACTGCTGACTCTACATTTTTATAAGTGACATTGTTTGAAAAAAAAATTGATTCCACAAAGTTATTCTAGTCTCAGCTTCTCCCCTGGGTGAAACAGTGGGAGTTCCCACCAGATCTAAGAACCTATATTGTACTGCATTAACAGGCAGAGGTCCCCAAGCTCTTGTTTAAACCTGGAGTGAAATAAGTTATCAACACCTATACAGCTACATATATACAGTGCATTCATGTTAAGGTGCATTCGGAAGGTATTTAGACCCCTTGACTTTTTCCACATTTTGTTACGTTACAGCCTTATTGTAAAATGTATTGAATCGTTTTTTTCCCCCTCATCAATCTACACACAATACCCCATAATGACAAAGCAAAACAATCTTTTTCAGAAATGTTTGCAAATTTATACAAACTTTTTTTTAACGGAAATATCACATTTACCTACACTACCGGTCAAAAGTTTTAGAACACCTACTCATTCAAGGGTTTTTCTTTATTTAAACTATTTTCTACATTGTAGAATAATAGTGAAGACATCCAACTATGAAATAACACATATGGAATCGTGTAGTAACCAAAAAAGTGTTAAAAAAATCTACAAATATTTCATATTTGAGAGTCTTCAAATAGCCACCCTTTGCCTTGATTACAGCTTTGTACACTCTTGGAAAGACCCTGGTTATCGGGGCCTCAATGACATCACGATCAAGAATCGGTATCTGCTACCACTCCTCTCCTCGCCTTTCGAACCTCTCCAGGGGGCTACCATCTTTTCAAAACTGGACCTCCGGAAGGCCTACCACCTTGTTCGGATACGCGAAGGAGAAGAGTGGAAGGCGGCCTTCAACACAGCCAGTGGACACCATGAGTACCTGCTCATGCCGTTTGGACTCACCAATGCTCCCGCTGTCTTCCAGGCCCTGGTCAATGATGTGCTCCAGGACATGTTGAATCCTTTTGTTTCGTCTACCTCGATGATATCCTGGTTTTCTCCGGTTCTGCCAAGAACACATTCTCCATGTTCAACAAGTTCTTCAGCACCTCCTGGAGAATCAGTTGTTTGTAAAAAAATCGGAGAAGAGCGAGTTCCACCTCTCCACTATCTCTTTTCTGGGATACATCATCACTGAAGGGAATGTTCCGGATCCGAAAAAATGAGAGCAGTGGTGGATTGGCCCCAACCCACGTCAATGGTGCAGTTACAACGGTTTCTGGGGTTAGCTCATTTTTACCACTGTTTCATTCGGGGCTACAGCAACCTGGCAGCTCTCCTCTCTGCACGCAGCTCTCCTCTCGGCACTCACCTCTCCCAAGGTACCGTTCACATGGTCCCCAGCAGCAGAAATGGCTCTGTCTTCTGTTTGTAGGTCCATCCCTTCCCCCCCGTGTCATCGATGGCCAGCCAGCATACACTGTGAGATGCCTCCTAAGGGTTTGACCATGGGGCAGGGGTTTCCAGTACCTGCTTGACTGGGAAGTTTATGGCCCGGAGGAGAGGTGCTGGGTTCCCGCTAAAGACATCCTGGACCCGGCCCTCATCGCCGATTTTCACCACCGACACCCCAGTCAGCCAGGTGTGCACCCAGGTAGGGCGCCAGGTGGAAGTCACACGCCAGGTGTCACACCCTGATCTGTTTCACCTGTTTCTGTGATTGTCTCCACCCACCTCCAGGTGTCACCTGTTTTCCTCATTTGTCCCTGGGTACTTATTCCTTCCTTTTCTTGTTTTTGCTCCCGGTTTTGACCCTTACCTGCCTCTACTCTGAACCTGCCTGCCTGACCATAATGCCTGTCCTGACCTCGAGCCTGCCTGCCACCCTGTACATCCTGGACTCTGACCTTGTTATTTAACCTCTCTGGGATATATGTGGGACGGTAGCGTCCCACCTGGCCAAAAGCCAGAGAAAATGCAGAAGGCCAAATTCAAATAAATTACTATAAAAATCTAAATTTCATGAAATCACACATGTAAGATAGAAACTTAAAGCTACGCGTGTTGTGAATCCAGCCAACATGTCAGATTTCAAAAAGGCTTATCTGAGCATAGCACCCCCGAAAACAAAAGAGAGAAAACATATTTCAACCCTGCAGGCGCGACACAAAACGCAGAAATAAACATATAAATCATGCCTTACCTTTAACGAGCTTCTTTTGTTGGCACTCCAATATGTCCCATAAACATCACAAATGGTCCTTTTTGTTCGATTAATTCAGTCGATATATATCCAAAATGTCCATTTATTTGGCTCGTTTGATCCAGAAAAACACCGGTTCCAACTTGCGCCACGTGACTACAAAATATCTCAAAAGTTACCTGTAAGCTTTGCCAAAACATTTCAAACTACTTTTGTAATTCAACTTTAGGTATTTTTTTAAGCAAATTGAAGATGGTATGATCTGTGTTCAATACAGGAAGAAAACAATCTGACACTACCTTTCTGGTCACGCACCTCTAACAAACAGTACACTTGAAGTTACCCTCGTTTTGAACAGGGCTACTTCTTCATTACACAAAGGAAAAACCTCAACCAATTTCTAAAGACTGGTGACATCCAGTGGAAGTGGTAGGAACTGCAAGAGGGTCCCTTAGAAATCTGGATTTCCGATGAAAACCCATTGAAAAGAGAGTGACTTCAAAAAAAGAACATCTGAATGGTTTTTCCTCAGGGTTTTGCCTGCTATATAAGTTATGTTATACTCACAGGCATGATTCAAACAGTTTTAGAAACTTCAGAGTGTTTTCTATCCAATAGTAATAATAATATCTACTAATGATATGCATATCTTATCTTCTGGGGATGAGTAGCAGGCAGTTGAATTTGGGCATGCATTTCATCCAGATGTGAAAATACTGCACCCTGTCACCAAGAAGTTAAGATATTTTGCCTGTCCCCAACCATTCTCTTACCTGCCTCTTGGATTATAATAAATATCAAAGACTTGAACCATCTGCCTCCCGTGTCTGCATCTGGGTCTCGCCCTGTGTCCATATAGTTGGAAGGTGAACCTTTGCCACATTATGAGGTCTTGAGAGCTCTGGAGCAGGTTTTTCATCAAGGATCTCTCTGTACTTTGCTCCGTTCATCTTTCCTTCGATTCTGACTAGTTTCCCAGTCCCTGCTGCTGAAAAACATCTCCACATCATGATGCTGCAACCACCATGCTTCACCATAAGGATGGAGGCAGTTTTCCTCCAGACATGACGCTTAGCATTCAAGCCAAAGAGTTAAATCTTGGTTTCATTAGACCAGAGAATCATGTCAAATCAACACCCCTGCTTTGGATGGTGTATCAAAACACTCTGTCATTATTACAAAGAGACAGGCATCCCTCCAAACTCAGTTGCCATAGAGGAAGGGAAATGGTCAGGGATTTCACCACGAGGCCAATGGTGATTTCAAAACAGTTACAGAGTTTAATGGTTGTGATATGAGAAAACTGAAGATGGATCGATAACATTGTAGTTACTCCACAATACTAAGCTAAATGACCGAGTGAAAAGAAGGAAGCCTGTACAGAATAAAAAATATTCAAAAACGTGCATCCTGTTTGCAACAAGGCACGTGACATTAGTCCCCCAAAGGTGCGGACTCCGGCCGCAAAACCTGAACCTATAGGGGAGGGTCTGGGTGGGCGTCTGTCCGCGGTGGCGGCTCTGGCGCGGGACGTGGACCCCACTTCCCCATAGTTATGGTGCGCCTCTTAGCCCGCCTCCATGGCTTCTTTAGAGAGGCAACCCTCACCGCCGATCTTGGACTGGGAACCCACACCACGGGTCCCGAATGGATAATAGACTCCCGCAGCGCCGGACAGGCGGGAGACTCCGGCAGCTCCGGAGTGAAGGGCGGCTCCGGCCGCTCCTGGCTGGCTGACGGCTCTGGCAGCTCCTGGCTGGCTGACGGCTCTGGCAGCTCCTGGCTGACTGACGGCTCTGGCAGTTCCTGGCTGACTGGTGGCTCAGGACAGACTGGCGGCTCTGACGGCTCAGGACAGACTGGCGGCTCTGACGGCTCAGGACAGACGGGCGGCTCTGACGGCTCAGGACAGACTGGCGGCTCTGACGGCTCAGGACAGACTGGCGGCTCTGACGGCTCAGGACAGACTGGCGGCTCTGGCGGCTCAGGACAGACTGGCGGCTCTGACGGCTCAGGACAGACTGGCGGCTCTGACGGCTCAGGACAGACTGGCGGCTCTGACGGCTCAGGACAGACGGGCGGCTCTGACGGCTCAGGACAGACTGGCGGCTCTGACGGCTCAGGACAGACGGGCGGCTCTGATGGCTCAGGACAGACGGGAGACTCTAGTGGCTCAGGACAGACGGGAGACTCTGGCGGCTCAGGACAGACGGGAGACTCTAGCAGCTCAGGACAGACGGGGGCCTCTAGCGGCTCAGGACAGACGGGAGACTCTAGCGGCTCAGGACAGACGGGAGACTCTAGTGGCTCTGGAGAGGAGGAAGGCTCTAGCAGCGCTGGACAGGCGGGAGCAACTGTAGGCAAAAGACAGAGAGACGGCCACCTGGGTGGCGCTGTGGTTAAGGGTGCTGTACTACAGCGCCAGCTGCGACACCAGAGGCTCTGGGTTCGCGCCCAGGCTCTGTCGTAACCGGCCGCAACCGGGAGGTCCGTGGGGCGACGCACAATTGGCCTAGCGTCGTCTGGGTTAGGGAGGGTTTGGCCGGTAGGGAAATCCTTGTCTCATTGCGCACCAGCGACTCCTGTGGCGGGCCGGGCGCAGTGCACGCCAACCAAGGTTGCCAGGTGCACAGTGTTTCTTCCGACACATTGGTGTGGCTGGCTTCCGGGTTGGATGGCGCTGTGTTAAGAAGCAGTGCGGCTTGGTTGGGTTGTGTATCGGAGGATGCATGACTTTCAACCTTCGTCTCTCCCGAGCCCATACGGGAGTTGTAGCGATGAGACAAGATAGTAGCTACTAAAACAATTGGATACCACGAAATTAGGGAGAAAAAGGGGTCAAATTTAAAATAAAAAAACACACAAAAAAAGACGGAGAGACAGCCTGGTGCGGGGGGATGCCACCGGAGGGCTGGTGCGTGGATGTGGCACTGGATAGACTGGACTGTGCAGGCGTACTGGAGCTCTTGAGCACCGAGCCTGCCCAACCTTAGCTGGTTGAATGCTCCCAGTCGCCCTGCCAGTGCGACTAGATGGAATTGAATGCTCCCGGTCGCCCTGCCAGTGCGACTAGATGGAATAGCCCCACTGGGCTGTGCTGGCGAACCGGGAGCAATATGCCCACTCTAGCCTGGCCGATATGAGGAGCTGGAATGTACCGCACCGGGCTATGCACCCGCACCGGGGACACCGTGCACTCCACAGCATAACACGGTGCCTGCCCGGTCCCTCTCGCTCTCCGGTAAGCACAGGAAGTTGGCGCAGGTCTCCTACCTGGCTTCTCCACATTCCCCGTGTGCCACCCCCAAATACATTTTTGGGGCTGCCTTTCGAGCTTCCTTGCCAGCCGTGTTCCCTCATATCGCTGGCTCCTCTCTCCAGCTGCCTTTGCTCTCCTAGCTGCGTCCACCTGTTCCCATGGGAGGCGAATCCCTTCCAGCCAGGATCTCCTCCCACGTGTAGCAACCCTTGCCGTTCAAAACGTCCTCCCATGTCCAGGAGTCCTGACATCGCTGCCTCTCCTGCTGCTGCTGCTGCCTGTTACCACGCTGCTTGGTCCTTGGTTGGTGGGTGTTTCTGTAACGGCTGATTTCTTCCTCTTCCTCTGAAGATCGGACCAAGATGCGGCGTGGTAAGTGTTCATGACGATTTTAATAATAAAAGCACTGAACACTATGAAATACAAAAACAATAAACTAATACATGAAACAACAAAACCGAAACAGTACCGTGTGGTGAAAAACACAGACACGGAAACAAAACACCCACAAACCAACAGTGAAACTCAGGCTACCTAAGTATGATTCTCAATCAGAGACAACTAACAACACCTGCCTCTGATTGAGAACCATTCTTGGCCGAACACAGAAATAGAAAAACATAGAAACACAAAACATAGACTGCCCACCCCAACTCACACCCTGACCATACTAAATAAAGACAAAACAAAGGAAAATAAAGGTCAGAATGGGACACTTAACCAAAAATAATCACAGTTGTAATCGCTGTCAAAGGTGCTTCTACAATGTATTGACTCAGGGTGTGAATACCTATGTACATGAAATATTTCTGTATTTTATTTTCAATAAATTAGAAAACATTTCTAAAAACATGTTTTCACTTTGTCATTATGGGGTATAACACAACAAAATTCAGCCTATAACACAACAAAATGTGGAATAAGTCAAGGTGTATAATTACTTTCTGAAGGCACTGTATCTGGAGCGAATAGTGGAATGATAGTGTTTCACAGCAATACTTATCCGCCAGTGTTGGAATTGGTTGTGATATTTGCCAATTGATTTCTCCTGTCGGAGCGGCATCTGTTGTCAAACTGGGAAAGCTTTTTTTTACTTTGTGGCTGTGTTATCTAGTGGAAATGTCTCCTTTCCTGGTTGCAACAATTCTACACTGTTCGCTCAATTTCAGTGTCTGTGAGAAAACAAGCACTGAATAGTGTAGGGAATCGTTGTGCGATCAAAATCTATGTGAAACATATTTTCAACAACAAAATATATCGTTTTTACAGCTGTTTGAAGCTGGTTGACCAAAACCAAAAGTCATTTTCATTTTGGTCTCCCACCTTGTAAATCTTCAGCAGTAAAACCTTGTACACCTACTGTTGAAGTCGGAGGTTTACATACACCTTAGCCAAATACATTTAAACTCAGTTTTTCACAATTACTGACATTTAATCCTCGTGAGAATTCCCTGTCTTAGGTCACCACTTTATTTTAAGAGTGTGAAATGTCAGAATAATAGTAGAGAGAATGATTTATTTCAGCTTTTATTTATTTCATCACATTCCCAGTGGGTCAGAAGTTTACATACACTCAATTAGTATTTGGTCGCATTGACTTTAAATTGTTTAACTTGGGTCAAACGTTTCAGTTAGCCTTCCCACAATAAGTTGGGTGAATTCTGGCCCATTCCTCCTGACAGAGCTGGTGTAACTGAGTCAGGTCTGTAGGCCTCCTTGCTCGCACACGTGTTTTCAGTTCTGCCTACACATTTTCTATAGGATTGAGTTCAGGGCTTTGTGATGGCCACTCCAATACCTTGACCTTGTTGTCCTTAAGCTATTTTGCCACAACTTTGGAAGTATGCTTTGGGTCAGTGTCCATTTGGAAGACCCAGTTGCGACCAGGCTTTAACTTCCTGACTGATGTCTTGAGATGTTGCTTCAATATATCCACATAGTTTTCCTGCCTCATGATGCCATCTATTTTGTGAAGTGCACCAGTCCCTCCTGCAGCAAAGCACCCCCACAACATGATCCTGCCACCTCCGTGTTTCATGGTTGGGATGGTGATCTTCGGATTGCAAGCTTCCACCTTTTTACTCCCAACATAACGATGGTCATTATGGCGAAACAGTTCTCTTTTTGTCTCATCAGTTTAGAGGACATTTCTCCAAAAAGTACAATATTTTCCCCATGTGCAGTTGCAAACCATAGTCTGGCTTTTCTTGGCGGTTTTGGAGCAGTGGCTTCTTCCTGGCTGAGCAGCCTTTCAGGTTATGTCGATATAGGACTCATTTTACTGTGGATATAGATACTTTTGTACCTGTTTCCTCCAGCACCTTCACAAGGTCCTTTGCTGTTATTCTGGGATTGATTTGCAATCCAAAGTACATTCATCTCTAGCAGACAGAATGCGTCTCCTTCCTGAGCGGTATGACGGCTGCGTGGTCCTATGATGTTTATACTTGTGTACTATTGTTTGTACAGATGAACGTGGTACCTTCAGGCATTTGGAAATTGCTCCCAAGGATGAACCAGACTTGTGGAGGTCTACAATTTCCACTTCCTGTCATCGGGTACACCGGGGGAAGTTATGAAAGAGAGAATATCGACCATGATTTCAAGACTTGCCGCAATTGAATACAGATCGCCCCGTGATCAATTTGATCGATTATTAACGTTTACTAATACCTAAAGTTGGATTACAAAAGTAGTTTGAAGTGTTTTGTCAAAGTTTATAGGCAACTTTTTTAATTTAAAAAAATGACGTTGCGTTTTGGAAAGCTGTTTTTTCCTGGATCAGACGGGCTTCATAAATGGACATTCTGGGTATACATGGACGGATTTAATCGAAAAAAAGACCCAATTGTGATGTTTATGGGACATATTGGAGTGCCAACAAAGAAGCTCGTCAAAGGTAATGAATGTTTTATATTTTATTTCTGCGTTTTGTGTAGCGCCGGCTACGCTAATTCTTTTGTTTACGTCCCCTTCAGGTATTTCGGGGGGTTGCATGCTATCAGATAATAGCTTCTCATGCTTTCACCGAAATGCATTTAAAAAAATCTGACATGTTGGCTAGATTCACAACGAGGTAGCTTTAATTGAGTACCCTGCATGTGTGTTATAATGAAAGTTTAGTTTTATCGAGTACTATTAGTTGTCACTCTGAAATTTCCCCTGATGTTGATCCCTGTACAGGGACAGCAGCCATAACAAGTTTTAACAAGAAACTTGTGTAGTGGTTGAAAAACGAGTTTCAATGACTCCAACGTAAGTCTATCTCAACTTCCGACTTCAACTGTAAGTACCTCTTCAACTGAAAGTACCTCTTCAACTGAAAGTACCTCTTCAACTGTAAGTACCTCTTCAACTGTAAGTACCTCTTCAACTGTAAGTACCTCTTCAACTGTAAGTACCTCTTCAACTGAAAGTACCTCTTCAACTGTAAGTACCTCTTCAACTGAAAGTACCTCTTCAACTGTAAGTACCTCTTCAACTGAAAGTACCTCTTCAACTGAAAGTACCTCTTCAACTGAAAGTACCTCTTCAACTGAAAGTACCTCTTCAACTGAAAGTACCTCTTCAACTGAAAGTACCTCTTCAACTGAAAGTACCTCTTCAACTGAAAGTACCTCTTCAACTGAAAGTACCTCTTCAACTGTAAGTACATGTATTTTCTGTGATTTTAAATTTCACTCATGCAGTAAATCAAATCAAATCAAAGTTGATAAGGATGGCAGTGAATGCTAAGAAGCTAATCTTACTGAAGGACAAATTGATGTCACTCTGTATTGGCCTAGGACTACTACTCACCTTTGACCCTAGCTTGGAAAACTCTCGGTGGCATTCTGCCTTCTACCTAAATATTTTCAGCCACTAACTTCACCCCTGACTACTTCATGTGAATGTTTAGAAACATCAATAATTATCGCTTGTGAGACTTCCATTTGAGCGCCTGGGTTCTTAAACAAAACTCCCCCGTGAAGAAGACTCCGTCGCCATCGACTCTTATACAGTATGTAATGTAATGGAACTGAGAATCATGATCAAGGGCGACCTTGAGCCATCATCCTCTACTCTCTTCATTGCCTCAGCATAAGACACCTTCTGTTCTACTCTGACCCTGCCAACCTCACCTTCTCTCGCACTGGGCACTTCTGATCCCCAGCAACATGGGCACCCCCACAATTGACGCAATTCTTCCACCGATACTCCACATTCCTTTGTCTCATGCCCCCCTGCACACTTCTCACATCTCAGAATCTCCCTCCTACACACTGTTGCAACATGACCATAAGCTTGGCATCTGAAATACCTTAGTGGATTCAGCACAAAAGCTGTCACGGGATAACTGACATATCCTAAAATGACTATCAGGCAAAGAGTCCTCTTCAAAACTCAAAAGGACGTTGTCTTCTCAGTTTCACCACGCTCGCCACCGGGTCTGCGTCGCAACCAAACGCCGGGTGTCACAGACACAGGGAATCTTCATTAGTTGCTCCACCTCGACACTTAATGGCACCCCAGTAATCCCTCCTTTCAAAGGCGACCTGCTCCCTAGAGAAAAACAAATCACAGGTCTTACCCCTAGGCACGTGACGCGGTGATCCCGCTCCCTCTGGACGGAAGAAACACAGAGAATCATCACACGTCCACTTCGAGCTACCAGCTTTAACAGTACCCAACCGTTTTCCTACCCAGCCTGAGACTACATAAGGATCAACCAAAAGGCAGGGAACCACCTTCTCCAAAAATATCACTCCCACTGGGCCATTGCATGACCATCGGAGTGAGGCGCAGACTGAGGTCTTCGCCACACCTGCCACCACAGGTAATTCATCCTCACTCTCGTCTGGCAACATTTCTGAGCCACCAAAGAGAGCACAATATAATTTGTACTTGACGCCATTCTTCCTCAACACATCTCCCCACTGCACTCAGACCTTCTCCTTCTCCCTCGCTGTCCATAACCACATCTATCTGTTCACCGTGCTCATGCCGCAACTTCATCAGCTGTACTGCTTGCAAAACACGCACTGATGGCCTTTCTCCAATACCCAACGTCTGGCCTCACCATGCTCCCAAAATGTGCCACAGTCGTCAGCCAGGTCTCCTCCTCGTCATCCTTTTCAGCAAACAATGCTGTAAGTGCTGTGGATTTTATATGGTGGTTTGCAACCAACTTTAAGTTGCATTACCGCCAACAACTAACCTGGAGTGTTGACCAGAGAGAGGGAAGGTCTAAATCCTACCCATTATTCTCGTCTCCCTAAGGAAACTTAATACAACATTAATTATTACATCCCTTGAAGATTTTCTCAGTTGTTCATTTAAGCTTGGCTCTTCAACACCATTACTCCTTATATCTAATAACAATCTCTCCCTTTCCCTCCCATACTGCTGGCACTGAAATAGAGCGTGTTCCACTCTCTCCAGCTCCTCCTGACAGTGGTCACACCTCCAAGTCGGATGTTTTCCTACCAGTCACAGTGAACAGTTGAGCCTTGTATGTCCCAGTCTCAGTCTTGTGATTACAGTTTACACCCTTCTCCTCCTCGTTCCCCTATACGTCCACATGAGCTGGTACCCAGAGGAACATCACAAATACTCACCCTATACAAGCACAGCAAAATCTCATGCAATACGTCTTGTCTGATGTATTGGTGAATTTAAGCTCATCAGTGCTGCACTGGAGTCAGAGGCGACCGTGTCTGGCCTCACCTCCTCCACACTCTGCAGCCAAAGGCATAGGCAGCAACTCCATTGTGTAAACAGATAAGGAATCTGTTGCTCTTTTTGTCACCGCCACCTCGGGAACACTAAAGCTGCTCGTCCCCTCCCTGTTTTAGGGTCCTTAGATCCATCTGTGACTATATTCAGGAAAGCATAGTACTGTGTTCTTAAATCTTCACTTACAATATTTACTGGATCTTACCCTCTCAAACAACTCTAGATATATCTGCATCGACATCATGAGTTGTTCACCCACGACTGTGTGGCCACACAATCATCCGGTTTAGTAGTGGGCCTGATTACCAACAATGATGAGACGGCCTACAGGGAGGTGAGGGCCCATGGTACTAGGGAAATAACCTCTCCCTCAACGTCAACAAAATGAAGGAGCTGATCGTGGACTTCCGGAAAAAGCAGAGGGAACACAGCTTCTATCTCGTCAGACTGTTAAGTAGCCATCACTGGCCGGCTACCACCCGGTTACTCAATCCTGCACCTTAGAGTCTGCTGCCCTGCGTACATAGACATGGAATCACTAGTCACTTGAATAATGTTTACATACTGCTTTACTCATTTCAGATGTATATACTGTATTCTATTCTACTGTATTTTAGTCAATGCCACTCCGACATTGCTCATCCTAATATTTATATATTTCTTAATTCCATTATTTTACTTTTAGATTTGTGTGTATTGCTGTGAATTGTTAGATATCACTGCACTATTGGAGCTAGGAACACCAGTATTTTGCTACACCCGCAATAACATCTGCTAAATATATGTATGGGACCAATAAGGTTTGATTTGATTTGACTTTCAACGTGGCACTGTCATAGGATGCCACCTTCCAATCAAGTCAATTTATAACATTTCTGCTCTGCTAGAGCTACCCCAGTCATATTTAAGTGCTGTTATTGTGAAGTGGAAACATCTAGGAGCAACAACGGCTCAGCAGCGAAGTGGTAGGCCACACAAGCTCACAGAATGGGGCAGCCGAGTGCTGAAGCGCCTAAAGTCATCTGTCCTCGGTTGCAACACTCACTACCGAGTTCCAAACTGCCACTGGAAGTGACGTCACCACAAGAACTGTTCATCGGGAGCTTCATGAATTGGGTTTCCATGGCCGAGCAGCCTCACACAAGCCTAAGATCACCATGCACAATGCCAAGCGTCGGCTGGAGTGATGTAAAGCTTTCTGCCATTGGACCCTGGAGCAGTGGAAGCACGTTCTCTGGAGTGATTAACCATGCTTCACCATCTGGCAGTCTGACAGACAAATCTGGGTTTGGCAGATGCCAGAAGAACGCTACCTGCCCCAATACATAGTTCCAACTGTAAAGTTTGTTGGAGGAGGACTAATGGTCTGGTGCTGTTTTCCATGGTTCAGGCTCGGCCCCTTAGTAGCAGTGGAAATCCTAACGTTACGGCATACAATGACATTCAAGACGATTCTGTTCTTCCAACTTTGTAGAAACAGTTTGGGGAAGGCCCTTTTCGGTTTCAGCATGACAATGCCCCCGTGCACAAAGCGAGGTCCATACAAAAAATTAAAAAACTTAGAGCAACCCAAGAAAACATTCCCAAACTACAAACTTTTAAATGGATTGTAATAATATTGTAATGCTGTTCTAAAAGTTTTCTCGAAATCAGCTCTAACGTCAGAAACAATCCCACAATGCATCTCAAACAGCCAGCAGCACCAGCAGAGACTGAGCATTATACGGGTTCCTGAGTGTCACAGTGGTCTAAGGCACTATATCTCAGTGTAAGAGGCGTCACTATAGTCCCTGGTTCCAAACCAGGCTGAAACACATCTGGCTGTGATTGGGAGTCCTGTTCGGCGGCTCACAATTGTCCCAGCTTCATCCGGGGTAGGCAGTCATTGTAAGTAATAATTTAGCCACCCTTTAACCGTCTGCCAGCGGTTGGTAGCTAACCGCTGACGCTGTCATAGACCGTACAAGTATATGGGAAAGAGTCATTTCAAGGTGTTTGTAGGGGCTCCGGGGTTGCGATAATTCAGTCTTTCTGTGGCTCTGAGGGAGTTTTAAACTGAAATGCGACACTTCGACCATGGATCCAATCATGGACCGGGTGGCAGGTAGCCTAGTGGTTAGAGCATTGGACCAGTAACCAGATGGTTTCTGGATTGAATCCCTGAGCTGACATGGTAAAAATCTGTCATTCTGCCCCTGAGCAAGGCAGTTAACCCACTGTTCCCTGGGCACCGTGGATGTCAATTAAGGCAGCCCTCTGCAACTCTCTAATGCGGAAGTCACATTTCAGTTGAATTACATTCAGTTTGACAACTGACTAAGTATTCCCCTTTTCCCCATTTAGGAGAAACCCCAGAGCCATACTTTTTTGAAAGGGGTGTATTGTGGATTTTGCTCCATGAGAAAGTACATTTTCTATCTTAGGAGCAATTTGGTTACAGTTGCTCATTGTTAAAGAGGCAGCAGATAACGTTGCTGTAGCTAGCTATCTTCTCCCTCCATTTCTGAATACATTTGTGGCTATTTCTTTTCTAGCTGGCAAAATAAGTTAAATAGATTTTGTTTGTGTACTGCCATATGTCGATAACATAGCTGAGTTTGCCACTGGTATGGGCTAGTAAATATTCCAAACCTAGCCAGTTAGCCAGTTAGCCAGTTAGCCAGTTAGCCAGTTAGCCAGTTAGCCAGTTACCTAGCCACAAGCTGTGGTTTCATCTTTTGCTGGCTTGCTAAAGTTCACTCAAATATCTTTTGATGTGTTTGATTCAATTACATTTGTATTCTACACAGATTGTAATTGTGTCAATAAATTGTGAATATTGGAGAAAAAAAATCCTAACAGCCGTGAAGTGCCACCAGCTTACCATGTACAGTTGGCTGCAGGAAATATGTTCATCCATCATGTGATTCATAGAAAATTACAATCTTGCTTTCGGGGCTTTCTTGCAGTCTTTGTGGTTTAAGTTAAAACCCATGTATAACAACAACAAAAAAACATGTATATGAGTTCATATGCATACAGCACTAACTACATACATATCTGATAAGGTCCATTATCTGCAACCTGGACTTTAACCTTTTTTAAACTGATTGTCGTATTGGTTGATTCAATTGGACTTTATTAATGTAATGTAATGAGTAATCTTGAGAAAATAGCACATTTACAGAGTGCAATGGCTACAATGAATGGCTAAATGACTTACGGACACGAAAGGTCCACGGAGCTCCTAGTCCTCACTACTCTATTACACTCAAAATCATTTGAATTCAGATGCTAATCTGGCTGACGACACAAGCTGAGTCAGCTAGCTAACCACACCCTTTATGATAGTTATCTGGCATGCTAGCTAGCCTGACTGCTACACCCAAAATAATTGTGTTTGCAACCATAACAGACACGTTTAATCTTAACAAATGTCTTAAACAATGTCCAAAATAACATATAAGCCTGTTAGAAAAAAGCAGTTATTATGAAATGTACAGGCAAAATAATAATCACTACAAAATACCTCCAGATCTGGTTACACTTCCGCATTCCAGTTGAGCAGTGACTATCCCTGACGGAGATGCCCTGGCATCCTGTTCAACATCCGGCATCCATGTCTTACACAGTCCAGCTCGTTTGACTTCAAGGGCTCCAAGACGAACTGTATAGCACACCTGGACAGCCCCACCAGGGGGAGCCCTCGAGTGGATGTTGAACTGGATTCGGAAGTTGAACGAGCAAGACGTCCCCATCCACCTCAGAGTTATAGCTGCCTCTCATCTGATGAGTGGAACTGTGTTTTCTATTGCAGCTCGCTTGCAGTGTTTAGCTATCTCTTTGAAAATAACTTGTGTGCGAAACATTGTTGCATTTCAACTTTAAGATCAATGGTTACTTTTGTGAGCAGAACGTGAAAAATATGTTTGCAACGGGAAGTAATAGTTGTACGTTTTGAGTGGGAGCGGCTAAGCCTAACTGTTGTGTTTTTGTACTCTTGTGATTGGGACCTACTGGCTTAGTATGTCAGAGTTAGTGGGCTGCTTATTCTTTAACAGCATACTGTGTGTGAATTTCCATCAGACCTATGTGCTTTACATGAAGTGCGTTCTCCTACAATGGAGTGCACTGGTATTACGGTCACTGTTCATTCGGCATCCCAAACTTGTCACACTCACACCCTTTGACGTGTCCCTGTCGCCGCATTTGGTGATAGTGTGATAGTGATGGTGTCAGGCTACCATAGGTTGTGTATGCAGTGTGGTTGTTGTTACTGGTAGCAGAGTGAGGGTGCTGTCTCTGTGTGAGTGGCAGCCCGTCGCGTGGCTCAGCCTCAGGCCTGTTTGATTCAGTTGGGTGCATTAAGTGATGCTATTTTTTTGTCATTTTTCTTGATTTTTGAGTTTGGTACGACGTGTTGGAAGCTTTTTTTCACTCCCACTGTAGAGAGAAGGCCTCAAAACCAAAAATTCATGCACCTTACCCTCAGGTTCCATTTAATATTTATTCAAACATAAAGCCTATAGTAGTGGTGGTCAGTGCCATTTACGATGAGGGACGCTTTTTTTTCTTGAGCATTGCCTTATTTCTATTACAGCATATTGGATGACTTTCATTCATATTCCATTCACCCAGTTCATTGTAACATCGATAGGTTTAGGCTACTACGTGATACTCAAATTGTCCCTATACCCATCATAGGGTTGCTACAACCTAACCTATGAATGAAAGATTACAACATAGGTGCACACAGATAGAGAGAAGAATTTGAGGTGAAAGACAGTGACACATTCAATACCGCCTTACCTTGCCTGCATCTAACTGATCTAGAGCGTAATCATTAGCCCAACAGCTTCACACGAGAGTTTCTATTGGACAAATTCAAGCATGTTTATCCCCGTTTCGTTCCATTTGCTTCCGTTTAGGAAACTTTTTTCAACAGAATCGGCGGAATGAATACACCTCTGATCACACATAAACACAGCTCACTTTCATAGCAGCCACGTTGTATTCTTTCTGGCATCTATGCGCTCTCCCCCTCTCACCTTTTCCCTTTGTTTGTGGACTTCAATGCACAACACATCAGCTGTATGTGATCAGGCGGAAAAAAAAAATCCAAACCAAACCATATCAAAACTGCTACTCACAGCCTAAATTGTTGTCACCATTTTAGCTAAAGTAACATCATAGTCAACATAGCTAATAGAACTAATGCATTAGTAAACCCGCTACAATCATGCAGTAACGTTACAGTGTATAGTCACTAAGCAGTTTAGCAGGTGCAATAAATTAATAAAACCAAAAGCTTACCTTGACTTGGAAGAGTTCAAGTGCTGTGTTGGATAGTCATAGCCAGATAGGTAACATAGCATCCCTCTGTTTGAGCAGGGTGTTTTGAGTAGACTAAACTAGCTAGCTGCATTTTCTAGTTATATAAGTGAAACAAAAAAAATATATATAAAATCTCTCTTTCTCTCTCTCTCTTGCTTTTCCTTCATTTTTTAAGAAATACATTTTTTGATGTCCTCCAGAAGTTGCCATAATTACTGTGTAAGTCTATGGAAGGGGTTGAGAACCAGCCTCCTAGGTTTTGTATTGAAGTCAGTGAGGAGGACGGAAGCTTGCTGTCCTCCGGCTACATCATGGTGCTACCCTACAGACTGCTGCTGAGGCTACTGTATGACTTCATTGCAGAACAGTGTGTTTTAAATAAATTATTCGGTGACATGAATATTTTTTGTGATGTTTTATCTAAGAAGGATAACTTTTTAAACGTTTAACAATTTACATTTTTTACTACATTCTCTGAGGAGGATGGTCTTCCCCTTCCTCTGAGGAGCCTCCACTGGCACACAGTACCAAGTCCTACCTGTAGATCACTATTAAACAGGATGTATGGAGCGAGTAGAATATTGAATCTAAATCAATAGAGCATAGCAGAGTACAGTAGAGCAGAGTACAGTAGAGCAGAGCATAGCAGGGGCAGAGTCGAGCAGAGCGGAGCAGAGCAGAGCAGAATAGATCAGAGCAGTGTGTATTGATCTAGGTCTGATTTATAGTAGGTTAGTTCTGATTGCAGGGTCATTAATCAGGCCTAGATTACCCTATCAATAAACCTGCCAGATCCGCTTTGTTTGGAAAGTGCTTGTGTGCAGAGGGAGAGGGAGGGAAGGAAGGGGGAAGGGGGCAGGGGGCAGGGGGCAGGGGGGTTGACACACATATACACACACACACAGCCCTCCATCCCACTGAGTTTGTTTAATTAAACAGAGCTATTCACTCAGTATTCAGTGCCTTCAGAAAGTATTTACACCCCTTGACCTTTTCCACATTAGGTTGTGTTACAAAGTGAGATTCAAATATATATTGTTTTACATTTTTGGTCAGTGATCTGGAATATGAAAAGTAAAACGCTAACATATCTTCATTAGATAAGTATTCGCCCCCCTGAGACAATACCTGTTAAAAACACCTTTGGCGGTGATTACAGCCGTGAGGTTTTTGGGTAAGTCTCTAAGAACGTTGCATACCTGGATTGCACAATGTTTTCCCATTATTCTTTAAAAAATTCTTCAAGCTCTTTTACGTTGGTTGTTGATCATTGCTAGACAGACATTTTCAAGTCTTGCTTTTCAAGCCAATTTAAGTCACAACTGTAACTCGACCACTCAGGAACATTCATTTTTGACTGTAACTATTCCCCATGTCAATTATGTAAATTAGAAAGTGTTCTCAGTCAATTTACCTGGTAAATAAGGGTCAAATTAAATTAAATGGCATCTTGGTAGGCAACTGCAGTGTAGATTTGGCCTTGTGTTTAAGTTTATTGTCCTGCTGAAGACTGAAGCAGGTTTTCCTCTAGGATTTTTCCTGTGCTTACCTCTATTCAGTTTATTTTTATAATAAAAGAAAATCCCTGGCCCTTGCCGATAACAAGCATACCCATAACATGATGCAGCCACCACCATGCTTGAAAATATGAAGAGTGGTACTCAGTGATGTGTTGTGTCGGATTTGCCCCAATTATTATCACCATCGGCCTCATTGTGAAATCCCTGAGCAGGTTCTTTCCTCTCTGGCAACTGAGTTAGGAAGGACACAGTGCCATCGGAAATTATTCAGACCCATTGACTTTTTCCACATTTTGTTACATTACAGCCTTATTCTAAAATTGATTTTTTTTATCTCAGCAATCTACACACAATACCCAATAATGACAAAGCAAAAAAAGTATATCTCATTTACATAAGTAATCAGACCCTTTGCTATGAGATTCGAAATTGAGCTCAGGTCTATCCTAATTGATCATCCTTGAGATGATTCTACAACTTCATCAGAGTCAACCTGTGGTAGATTCAATTGATTGGACATGATTTGGAAAGCCACAACCCTGTCTATATAAGGTCACACAGTTGACAGTGCATGTCAGGGCAAAAACCAAGGCATGAGGTCAAAGGAATTGTCCGTAGGATTGTGGATTGTGTCAAGGCAAAGATCTGGGGAAGGGTACCAAAAAATGTCTGCTGCATTGAAGGTCCCAAAGAACAGTGGCCTCCATCATTCCTAAATGGAAGAAGTTTGGAACCACCAAGACTCTTCCTAGAGCTGGCCGCCCGGGCAACTGAGCAATCGAGCGAGAAGAGCCTTGGTCAGGGAGGTAACCAAGAACCCGATGGTCACTCTGACAGAGCTCTAGTGTTCCTCTGTGGAGATGGGAGAACCTTCCAGAATGACAACCATCTCTGCAGCACTCCACCAATCAGGCCTTTGTGATAGAGTGACCATATGGAATCCAATCCTCAGTAAAAGGTACATGACAACCCACTTGGAGTTGAATTCTTTGGCTTGAAGGACGTATATTCTTCCTACGAGACATTAAAAACTGTAATATCTTATGTTTCACCGAGTTGTGGCTGAATGACAACATTAAGAACATACAGCTGGCGGGTTATACTCACCACCGGCAGGACAGAACAGCAGTCTCTGGTAAGACATAGGACAGGGGCCTATGCATATCTGTGAACGACAGCTGGTTCACGATAACTAAGGAAGTCACGAGGTTTTGCTCACCTGAGGTAGAGTATCTCATGATAAGCTGTAGACCACACTATCTACCTAGAGAGTTTTCATCTGTAATTTTCGTATCTGTCTACATACCATCACAGACTGATGCTGGCACTAAGACCGCACTCAATGAGCTGTATTCCGCCATAAGCAAACAGGAAAACGCTCATCCAGAGGCGGCGCTCCTAGTGGCCGGGGACTTTAATGCAGGGAAACTTAAATCAGTTTTACCTCATTTCTATCAGCATGTTAAATGTGCAAAACGAGGGGGGGGAATTATAGACCACCTTTACTCCACACACAGAGACGCTCTCAAAGCTCTCCCTTGCCCTCCATTTGGCATATCTGACCATAATTCTATCCTCCTGATTCCTGCTTACAAGCTCAAATTAAAGCAGGAAACACCAGTGACTCGGTCTATAAAAAAAGTGGTCAGATGAAGCATATGCTAAACTACAGGACTGCTTTGCTAGCACAGAATGGAAAATATTCCGGATTCTTTCTATGTCATTGAAGCCATGGATTACAGGCAACATTCGCACTAAAGGGTAGAGCTGCCGCTTTCAAGAAGCGGGATTCCAACCCGGAAGCTTATAAGAAATCCTACTATGACGTCCGATGAACCGTCAAACAGGCAAAGCATCAATACAGGACTAAGATCAAATCATCCTACACCGGCTCCGAAGCTCGTTGGATGTGGCAGGGCTTACGAACCCATTACAAACTACAAAGGGAAGCACAGCTGAGAGGTGCCCAGTGACATGAGCCTACCATACCAAATAACTTCTATGCTCGTTTCAAGGCAAGTAACACTGAAACATGAATGAGAGCATCAGCTGTTCCGGATGACTGTGTGATCACTCTCTCCGCAGCCGATGTGAGTAAGACCTTCAAACAGGTCAACATTCACAAGGACGCAGGGCCAGACGGATTACCAGGACGTGTACTCTGAGCATGCACTGACCAACTGGCAAGTGTCTTCACTGACATTTTCAACCTCTCCCTGTCATGTTGTAATACCAACATGTTTCAAGCAGACCACCATAGTCCTTGTGCCCCAAAAAACTCAGGTAACCTGCCTAAATGACTACCGACCCGTAGCACTCACATCTGTAGTCATGAAATGCTTTGAAAGGCTGGTCATGGCTCACATCACCACCATTATCCCACAAACCCTAGACCCACTCCAATCTGCATACCGCACCGACAGATCCACAGATGATGCAATCTCTATTGCACTCCACACTGCTCTTTCACACCTGGACAAAAGGAACACCTATGTGAGAATGCTATTCATTGACTACAGCTCAGCGTTCAACACCATAGTGCCCTCAAAGCTCATCACTAAGCTAATGATCCTGGGACAAAACACCTCCCTCTGCAACTGGATTCTGGACTTCTTGACGGGCCGCCCCCAGGTGGTAAGGGTAGGTAACAACTCATCCGCCACGCTGATTCTCAACACGGGGGCCCCTAAGGGGTGCATGCTCAGCCCTCTCCTGTACTCCAGGTTCACTCATTACTGCACGGCCAGGCATGACTCCAACACCATCATTAAGTTGGCCGATGACACAACACTGGTAGGCCTGATCACTGACAACGATGAGACAGCTTATAGGGAGATCAGAGACCTGACCGTGTGGTGCCAGGACAACAACCTGTCCCTCAAATTGATCAAGACAAAGGAGATGATTTTGAACTACAGGAAAAGGAGGACCAAGCACGCCCCCATTCACATCGATGGGGCTGTAGTGAAGCAGGTTGAGAGCTTCAAGTTCCTTGGCGTCCACATCACCAACAAATTAACCTTGTCCAAGACAGCCGTGAAGAGGGCACGACAAAACCTATTCCCCCTCAGGAAATTTGGCATGGGTCCTCAGATCCTCAAAGGTTTTACAGCTGCACCATCGAGAGCATCCTGACGGGTTGCATCACTGTCTGGTATGGCAACTGCTCGGGCTCCGACCGCAAGGCACTACAGAGGGTAGTGCGTCCAGCCCAGTACATCACTGTGGACAAGCTTCCTGCCATCTAGGACTTCTATACCAGGCAGTGGCTGAGGAAGGCCATAAAAATTGTGATATTATCTATGCATAGTAACTGAAATAACTCTACCTACATGTACACATGACCTCAATTACCTCGACACCAGTGCCCCCGCACATTGACATTGACTCTGTGCTGGTACCCCCTGTATGTAGCCCCTGCTGCTGCTCTTTAATCATTTGTTGTTCTTATCTCTTACTTTTTTTATTATTCTTTTTTGTGGGTATTTTCTTAAGACTGCATTGTTGGTTTTAAGGTCTTGTAAGTAAGCATTTCATGAAAGGTCTACATCTCTTGTATGTGACAAATACAATTTGATTTGATTTCATTTAATTTAAGCACATTTTCACTCCTGAACTTATTTAGGCTTGCCATGAGAAAGGGTTTGAATACTTATTGACTCAAGACATTTCAGCTTTTCATTTTTTATTAATTTCACAAAAGTTTGACAAACAAAATTCCACATTTATTGTGTGTGTAGATCAGTGGCACATAATCTGAGTTTTATCAATTTTAAATTCAGTGACGGGTCCTCCCAAGTTGCGCAGCAGTCTAAGGCACTGCATCACAGTGCTAGATGCCATTACTACAGACCGGGGTTCATTCCCGGGCTGTGCCACAACCAGCTGTGGCTAGGAGTCCCATAGGACGGTGCACAATTGGCCTAGTGTCATCCGGGTTGGTGGAGGGTTTGGCCAGTGGGGCTTTACTTTGCTCATCGCGCTCTAACAACTCCTTATGGCGTGCCGTGTACCTGCAGTCAGACCTCATTCACTGGTTGAACGGTATTTTCGTGATTTGCTTCTGGGTTTTATTTATTTGTTTTTATTTTACCTTTATTTTACTAGGCAAGTCAGTTAAGAACAAATTCTTATTTTCAATGACGGCCTAGGAGCAGTGGGTTAACTGCCTGTCCAGGGGTAGAACGACAGATTTGTACCTTGTCAGCTCGGGGATTTGAACTTGCAACCTTTCGGTTACTAGTCCAACACTCTAACCACGAGGCTACCCTGCCGCCCCGGGTTAAGCTAGCTGGTGTTAAGGAGCACGGTTAGGCGGGTCGTGTTTCGGTGGACGCATGACTCCACCTTCGCCTCTCGCGGGAGTTGCAGTGCTGAGACGAGATCAAAAATTGGGAATAAAAAGGGAGTGAAATACAAAACAAAAGGTATATGAAGGCACTGTACATGTATGTCCTACACTGTGTTATTCTCATCAGGCACTTTGACCGAGACCTGGCTATGAATCTAACTCACAACCTTAATCTCCATCCTTAAATTGGCAGCCAGATAAAAAGTTATTGTCCCTGTCCCCGTGCCAACAGCTTTACAACATGTCATAAAGAGGGATGTTGGTGGGGCTGCTGTGGTGCTGGACCCACAACCACTATCTGGAACACAACGTTTATGGCAGCTAGCAAATTGCGAATAGTGATTTTCCTTTAAAAGCCCTGCAGAACATGGAAACGGTGTGTGTGTGTGTGTGTGTGTGTGTGTGTGTGTGTGTGTGTGTGTGTGTGTGTGTGTGTGTGTGTGTGTGTGTGTGTGTGTGTGTGTGTGTGTGTGTGTGTGTGTGTGTGTACTATAAAGGCCCTGAGATTTTAATGACTGTGATTTGATGGCTGGCGTTCTTTAACAGGGGGGGAGTTCTCTCTGCCTGCCAGAAGCTCTTCTCTTTTTATTTGTGAGAGTCTTCCAGTAACTGAATAATAAAACACTGCAGAGAGATGCTTATACCCAACACACCCCATCCCCTCCACGTATCAGTGCCATGATCATAACATTTCATTAAGCTGACATAAAGCTGTAATAAACGTGTCACGACACCTGCTATAAACATGAATAACAGTTTATGAATCCTGATAATGAATGACAAGGCAGTTCTGCACTGGCAAGACAGGACACAGACATGCAGGCACAGTAGGGATATGAAGAGGCTGGGGTTATAGGTTTGGGCCTGGAAACAATGCTAGCTAATGCTAGCGCCAGGGCCAGGGTTGGGTATAATGCTATGGCAAGCAGCTAAAGTTGTGGGCTACTACACATTTGGAATTCAATATATCTCTAACCCGTGTAATGTAGGTAGGTTGTTGAACACAGCTTGCGTGGGGGGGGGGGGACAGCACAAGTCTTGGAGACACGGGTTTAGCTCAACAGGCTAAAATAGTATTGGTATTGTGGGGCGTAGAGGACCCAGTTTGAAGCCCAGTTGGTTATGCACATACACACGCACACACACACAGACCAAGGGGGTTTGTTTTTTCTAAGGCCACCTCACACTCTTCATGCTGTTAAAAGAGTTTACATTTCAAAAATACCACAGACAGGATAATCAATCATTTGGGAAGTACAACACGTACACACAAACACACACACACAAACACACACACACACATGCACAGAGAGATAACAAAACACACACACGCACACTGTAGTGACTGCTGGCTGTGTCTGTTTGAGGGAATTGGACTCATAAATCAGCACTTGCCTGTCAGAAGGACTAACGTGAGGAGAGCGACAGAGAGCGACAGTGTGTGTGTGTGTTAGTGTGTGTGTTAGTGTGTGTGTGTGTGTGTGTGTGTGTGTGTGTGTGTGTCTGTGTGATCTAACTGCACTATTCCTCCAGGACGACACAACAACAACGAGGAGAGACATAGTAACGTAATCATTATTATATCATCGTATTTTCAACATTCCTTTGAATCTCCCTTCATTCTTCATTCATTTATGATACCAGCAGCTTCATATTCGACTATGTTGGGGAGTGAACCGAACACACAGAGATGAGAAACCATCAAAGAAACCAAAACATTTCACCAATATGGCCGTTGATATTTGTGAAAAACTCTGTGGCTAAAGACGTGTTTTGGTTGACAGTTAGTTTATGACTTGGACAGCTGAGGAGTGTAGTAAGATTATATGGTGCTGATGACAGGGATGATGGTGTGGCTTATAGGTATTTATACAGCGAGTGTGTCTAATCCTGAATGTTGATTGGTTAAAACCGCATTTCAGCCAGTGTCTATTCCACGAGTTGGCACTGGCTAAATCTATGATGTTAAAATGCCTATTTACTCTGTTCCATCTGACTGCGCAATCCACTGTCTCTTCAGCCCAGCCAGGCAATTTATAAACTTGATCTCCAATATAAAAGGCATCTAGACATTATCCCATATTTCTTTTCGACTAACATTTTGTTTTCAACAGGAGAGATTTGTATAAACCTTGCTGTCTGCCTCTCCGACATTTGCAACATTGTTTCAATGTTGAAATTGGATCTCATGCTGTCCTATCGTAATGAACTTGTTGGGAGTTGTCGCGAGACAGACAGGCAGCGTTTCTCAGCCAGTCAAAATCATGAATCAGCTGGCATCAATTTTATGGATATATACAAAAAAAGGTCAATTGAAAAAAGGTCAAAAGAGACGCAGCTAATTTTCATTCTTTCCAGCTTCAGGTTGAAGTGATTGTGTTACTGTAGCTGTATTGTTGGCTAGTTCCTCTGAACAACAGTGTCCTGACAAGGGAGTACATTTTCTATGCCAGGTGAAATCGCACCTCATTAGCTCATTGTTATGGATTTATCCAAATAAATGTCACTAGAAAACAGCTTAAACAAACGCAAATGCTGCAACTTTGCTGCAATTTTTGATGTGACTGTAAGTTAGCCGTAGTTGGTTAGCAAGCAAGCAAGGGATAAGAACATTGCAAGCCAGTATGGAATGGAACATTTAGAACGAACGACTGGGTCGCATCCATAGATACAGAACGAACGACTGGGTCACGTCTCCAGCAACCCTAGATTTGTGTCGGGACTATATCTTGTGGAAGGATATAATAGTATGAATAAATGAATCAAAATAATGAGGATATATTGTCTCGGGCCAAACAACACCCAATATAGCCTCCAAACACCGGATTCTCGGGCATTACCACTTACGTAACTCCTCTGTCTCTGGTAATGGTAGCGTCGACAGCTACAGGCCTCCCACACACATAGTCATCACACTGTAAAATACCAATACCAAGCCAAATAAATGTACACATGAACACAATGTGGACACTATGCACATGTTCCATTTCTGACAGTGCAGGGATGTTCTAGATTTGTAGGAAGGCCATCCATAATAGGTTAGGGAGATATATATGTTTGCCATTGTAGTCTCCACTACTCTCTCTCTCTCTTTGTCTTTCGGATTTCTGTTTCATGGCCCTCTCTCTCGCTCACTCCAATCTCTATTTGTCTATCTATCAGGAATGTGTGTGTGTGCCTGCCTGCGTGTAACCTTAGCCATGGTTGTATATGAAATAATAGTTCTGGGGTTGGAGGGGTTCTAAACTGACATATGACATTGTTTTACGATGGTCATACTATGGATCATTTAGCTATTTGGTTTGGAATTTTAGAACCCCTTTAGGTTTAAATAAATATATATTTGATCAAATATTGAATTTGGTTTTTACTGCTATAGCACAGAGAAATGCACTGAATAACACATTCATAAATGGCACAAAAAAAAGACAGTCAAAAGATAATTCATAAGAAACGAGGGTTTGAAGTGTTTTTCCTACATCTAGGAGAAAGCTCAGGAAATATTGTATGGTTTTTTTAACACATATTTTTACACATATTTTACACATATTTGAGCCCTTTTTTTGAGTCACAAAACTACTTCCAAACAGTGCATTCGGAATGTATTCAGACCACTTGACTTTTTCCACATTTTACGTTACAGTCTTACTCAAAAATGATTAAATCGTTTTTTCCCTCATCAATCTACACACAATACCACATAAAGATCAAACAAAAATAGGTTTTAGACATTTTTGCAAATGTATAAAATAAAATAAACTGAAATAACACATAACTATTCAAACCTTTACTCTTTACTTTGTTGAAGCACCTTTGGCAGCGATTACAACCTCGAGTCTTCTTGGGTATGATGCTACAAGCCTGGCACACCTGTATTTGGGGAGTTTTTCCCATTTTTCTCTGCAGGTCCTCTCAAGTTCAGGTTGGATGGGGAGCATCGCTAAGCAGTTATTTTCAGGTCTCTTCAAAGATTTTCGATCGGGTTCAAGTCCGGGCTCTGGCTGGGCCACTTAAGGGCATTCAGAGACTTGTCCCGAAGCCACTCCTGCATTGTCTTGACTGTGTACTTAGGGTCGTTGTCCTGTTGGAAGGTGAACCTTTGCCCCATCTGAGGTTCTGAGCAATCTGGCGCAGGCTTTCATTAAGGATCTCTCTGTACTTTGCTCCATTCATCATTCCCTCGATCCTGACTAGCCCTCCAATACCTGCACTGAAAAACATCCCCACAGCATGATGCTGCCACCACCATGCTTCACCGTAGGGGTGGTGCCAGGTTTCCTACATATGTGACGCTTGGCATTCAAGACAAAGAGTTCAATCTTGCTTTCATCAGACCAGAATATCTTGTTTCTCATGGTCTGAGAGTCCTTTAGATGCCTTTTGGCAAACTCCAAGCAGGCTGTCATGTGCCTTTTACTGAGGAGTAGCTTCCTTCTGTCCACTCTACCATAAAGGCCTGATTGGTGGAGTGCTGCAGAGATGGTTGTCCTTCTGGAAGGTTCTGGAGCTCTGTCAGAGTGGTCATCGGGTTCTTGGTCACCTCCCTGACTTAGGCCCTTCTCCCTCGATTGCTCAGTTTGGCCGGGCTGCCAGCTCTAACGTATTTCATTTAAGAATGATGGAGGCCACTGTGTTCTTGCAGACCTTCAATGCTGGATAAATGTTTTTGGTACCCTTCCCAGATCTGTGCCTTGGCACAATCCTGTCTCGGAACTCTACGGACAATTCCTTCGACCTCATGACTTGGTTTTTGCTCTAACATGCACTGTCAACTGTGGGACCTTTATATAGACAGTTGTCTGTCTTTCCAAATCATGTCCAATTAATTACATTTACCACAGGTGGACTCCAATTAAGTTGAAGAAACATCTCAATGCTGATCAATGGAAACAAGATGCACATGAGCTCAATTTCAAGTCTGCAAAGGGTGTCACGCCTTGGTCATTGTATTTTGTGTTTTCGTTATATATTTGGTTAGGCCAGGGTGTGACATGGGTTTATGTATTGTATTTTCGTATTGGGGTTTGTAGTATTTGGGATTGCGGCTGAGTAGGGGTGTTGTATAGGCTTGGCTGCCTGAGGCGGTTCTCAATCAGAGTCAGGTGATTCTCGTTGTCTCTGATTGGGAACCGTATTTAGGTAGCCTGGTTTTCACTTTGTATTTTGTGGGTGATTGTTCCTGTCTCTGTGTTAGTGTTCACCAGACAGGCTGTATAGGTTTTTCACGTTCCGTTTGTTGTTTTTGTTATTTCATGTATCGTCATTTGTTCTATTAAAAACATGAGTAACCAACACACTGCATTTCGGTCCGACTCTCTTTCGACAAACGAAGAACGCCGTGACAAAGGGTCTGAATACTCACTTTGTCATTATGTAGTATTGTGTGTAGATGAGGACATTTTTTATTTCATACATTTTAGAACAAGGCTCTAATGTAAGAAATGTGGAAAGGTTCAAGGGGTCTGAATACCTTCCTAATGCACTATACTTCCATACATCTTTTAAAACGGGTCCCGGTTACCTTCATACGAGTCCACTGACACTTGTGGGTGTCATAGAGAAATATGGAGACGACCATAGTGTTTTTGAGAGTCCCCCCCCCTTTCCATAAAGTGGTCATAATAGTTTCTAGGTCAAATGGTTCGTAATACTTCCTAGGTCAAACAGTTCTCACGTTTTTGTGAGAAGACCTATTTTGGGGATGTCTCACGGTCTCACGAACATCGCTTTAGCTCTGCCACCTTTCAGCTCTGATGTGTAAGTGGATTGAGACACATCCACCTTTCAGCTCTGATGTGGAAGTGGATTGAGACACATCCACCTTTCAGCTCTGATGTGTAAGTGGATTGAGACACATCCACCTTTCAGCTCTGATGTGTAAGTGCGCAGATGCAGTGGATTGAGACACATCCGGTGGCGGTCGGCACAGTTAAAATGAGGGAAGATTTGTATTTTTTATGATCATTCTGTTGCAGCATATTCCATTCACCCAGCTCAATGTAACATTGATAGGTTTAGGCTACTACATGATACTTACATTTTCCCCATACCCATCAGGAGGTAGCTACAACCTAGCCTATGAATGAAAGTTTACAACGTAGGTGCACAGGTCGAGAGAAATTAGAGTAATCAAGGTGACAGACATTGACACATTCAATACCACCTTGCACTCTCTTGCTTGCATCTAGCTGATTTAGGGTGTAATCATTAGTCAAACAGTTGCAAATGAGAGTTTCTATTGAACAAATTCATGTATGTTTATCCCCGTTTCGCTCCGTTTAAAAAAGTTTTTCAACTGAATCGGCGGAATGAATACAACCTTGATCACACTAAAGCACAGTTCACTTTCATAGCAGCCATATAAAAACAGCGTGATCCCTTTTCTCGTTGTATATATAATAATAATAATAATAATAATATATCCCATTTAGCAGAAGCTTTTGTCCAAAGCGACTTACAAGTCGGCTGGGGCCACTACTTTTACATATGGGTGGCCCCAGCGGGAATCGAACCCACGACGCTTGGCGTTGCAAGCTCTACCGACTGAGCCACACAGGAGTCTTTTGTTTGGATGATCAAGAAGTCTGAGGATTCTGTGCACCATGGTGGCTTCAAACTTACAGCCAGGATCCATCACTGCCCTCAGCAGCCCTCTAGCCTCAAGTCTTACTTCCATGTTGTAGGAACATGTGCATTCAATGTCAGAGGGGAAGTTCACAATGCAGTCACAGCTTTTAACAACCACTGACACAATTTCTCAATCACACTCCACAAGGCCCTTTCCCACCTGGACAAAAGGAACACCTATGTGAGAATGCTGTCCATTGACTCCAGCTCAGCATACAACACTATAGTACCCACAAAGCTCATTACTAAGCTTAGGACCTGGGACTAAACACTACCCTCTGCAACTGGATCCTGGACTATCTGACGGGCCGCCCCAAGGTGGTAAGGATAGGCAACAACACATCTGCCATGCTGATCTTCAACATTGGGGCCTCTCAGGGGTGCGTGCTTAGTCCCCTCCTGTACTCCCTGTTTACCCACAACTGCGTGGCCAAGCACAACTCCAACACCATATTTAAGTTTGCTGAGGACACAACAGTGGTAGGCCTGATCACTGAAAATTATGAGACAGCCTATAGGGAGGAGGTCAGAGACCTGTCAGTGTGGTGCCAGGACAACAACCTCTCCCTCAATGTGGGCAAGACAGAGGCGCTGATTGTAAACTATAGGAAAAGGAGGGCTTAACACACCCCCATTAACATTGACGGGGCTGAAGTGGAGCGGGTTGAGAGTTTCAAGTTCCTTGGTTTCCACATCATATACGAACTATCATGGTCCAAACACACAAAGACAGTTGTGAAGAGGACACAACAACACATTTTCCCCCAGGAGACTGAAAAGATTTGGCATGGTTCCCCAGATTCTAGAGCTGCACCATCAAGAGCATCCTGACCGGTTGCATCACAAACTGGGATGGCAACTGCATGGTATCTGACCATAAGGTGCTACATATGGTAGTGCGTATGGCCCAGTACATCAATGGGGCCAAGCTTCCTGACATCAAGGACCTACAGTTGAAGTCGGAAGTTTACATACACTTAGGTTCGAGTCATTCAAACTCGTTTTTCAACTAATACACACATTTCCTGTTAACAAACTATAGTTTTGGCAAGTCGGTTAGGACATCTACTTTGTGCATGACAAGTAATTTTTCCAACAATTGTTTACAAACAGATTATTTCACTTATAATTCACTGTATCACAATTCCAGTGGGTCAGAAGTTTACATACACTAAGTTGACTGTGCCTTTAAACAGCTTGGAAAATTCCAGAAAATTATGTTACGGCTTTAGAAGCTTCTGATAGGCTAATTGACATAATTTGAGTCAATTGGAGGTGTACCTGTGGATGTATTTCAAGGTCTCCCTTCAACCTCAGTGCCTCTTTGCTTGGCATCATGGGAAAACCAAAATAAATCAGCCAAGTCATCAGAAAAGAAGAAGCCACTGCTCCAAAACCGCCATAAAAAAACAGACTACGGTTTGCAACTGCACATGGGGACAAAGATCGTACTTTTGGGGGAAATGTCCACTGGTCTGATGAAATTGTTTGGCCATAATGACCATCGTCATGTTTGTAGGAAAAAGGGGAACGCTTACAAGCCAAAGAACACCATCCCAACCGTGAAGCACGGGGGTGGCAGCATCATGTTGTGGGGGTGCTTTGCTGCAGGAGGGACTGGTGCACTTCACAAAATAGATGGCAACATGAGGGAGGAAAATTATGTGGATATATTGAAGCAACATCTCAAGACATCAGTCAGGAGGTTAAAGCTTGGTGGGAAATTGACATTGACCCCAAGCATACTTCCAAAGTTGTGGCAAAATGGCTTAAGGACAACAAGGTCAAGGTACTGGAGTGGCCATCACAAAGCCCTGACCTCAATCCTATAGAAAATTTGTGGGCAGAACTGAAAAAGCATGTGCGAGCAAGGAGGCCTTACAAACCTGACTCAGTTACAGTTCCTGCTCTGTCAGGAGGAATGGGCCAAAATTCCCCCCAATTCGCTACCAAATACTAATTGAGTGTATGTAAACTACTGACCCACTGGGAATGTGATGAAAGAAGTAAAAGCTGAAATAAGTCATTCTCTCTACTATTTTTCTGACATTTCACACTCTTAAAATAACGTGGTGATCCTAACTGACCTAAGACATGAAATTTTTACTGGGATTTAATGTCTGGAATTGTGAAAAACGGAGTTTAAATGTATTTGGCTAAGGTGTATGTAAACTTCCGACTTCAAAGGTATATGTTTCTCGCTCTCTCTGTGTTTCTCTCGCTCTGTTTCGCTCTGTGTTTTTCTCTCTCTGTGTGTTTCTCTCTGTGTTTCTCTCTCTCTGTGTGTGTTTCTCTCTGTGGTTCTCTCTCTGTGTTTATCTCGATCTCTCTGTGTTTCTCTCTCTCCCTCTCTCTCTGTGTGTTTATCTCTATCTCTCTGTGTTTCTCTCTCTCTCTATGTTTATCTCTATCGCTCTGTTTCTCTCTCTCTCTGTGTTTATCTCTATCTCTCTGTGTTTCTCTCTCTCTGTGTTTCTCTCTCTCTGTGTTTCTCTCTCTCTCTGTTTTCTCTCTCTGTGGAACTCTATCTGTGTTTATCTCTCTGTGGTTCTCTCTTTGTGTTTATCTCTATCTCTCTGTGTTTCTCTCTCTCTCTGTGTTTCTCTCTCTTTCTGTGTTTTCTCTCTCTGTGTGTTTCTCTCTGTGGAACTCTATCTGTGTTTATCTCTCTGTGTGTCTCTCTATCTTACTCTATGCTTTTCTTTCACCCAGTGCCTTTTCCACACCCTCTCATACCACTTCTTAACTCTCTCTCTCCTCTCTCTATCACTCCTCCTCATCCCCTGCTTGAGAGGGCTGTGTCAGCTGACAGATCAGAGTTGTCGTGGGCGACAGGACCTGGCATCTCCTTCCCTCCACCTGATCTCCTCTGTGTGTGCGTTCTGTGTGCGTACGTGGGTGTGTGTGTGTGCGTGTGTACATGTGTCAGGGAGCTGTCGCTCGTCACTCTTCCTCTGACAGGTGATGGACAGCAAGGGGGAGTAGTGCTGTGACAGGATGACAGAGGAGACATCTATTTCTCTTTCTCTCCCTCCCTCTCGTTCTCTCCTTTCCTGTCCTCCGCCTCCCAGCTCTCCTCAATTTTTTTAATACCTACTTGTCTGCTCTTTATATCCTTCTCTCTGGCTAAGCTGTATTAATGATCGGGTTCAGTTAATGTTTTAAACAGTTCTGTATCTGGGAGAAAAGTATGCATTATATTTAATGATGCACATTGTGAAAATTCATTATTAATCTGATAACATTTTACACTGAGACTCTTCTGTATTTTCTATTCCCTGAAAATGTGTTTATTCCTTTTGTAAAAGGGCACTTTCTTTCCCTCTTTTTATCACCTCTCTGTCTCATCTCCCTTTACCCTCTCTGTGTCATCTCCCTTTACACTCTCTGTCTCAACCCCATTTACCCTCTCTGTCTCATCTCCCTTTACCCTCTCTGTCTCATCCCCCTTTACCCTCTCTGTCTCATCTCCCTTTACCCTCTCTGTCTCATCTCCCTTTACCCTCTCTGTCTCATCTCCCTCTGCCCTCTCTGTCTCATCTCCCTTTACCCTCTCTGTCTCATCTCCCTTTACCCTCTCTGTCTCATCTCCCTTTACCCTCTCTGTCTCATCCCCCTTTACCCTCTCTGTCTCATCCCCCTTTACCCTCTCTGTCTCATCCCCCTTTACCCTCTCTGTCTCATCTCCCTTTACCCTCTCTGTCTCGTCTCCCTTTACCCTCTCTGTCTCATTCCCCTTTGCCCTCTCTGTCTCATCCCCTTTGCCCTCTCTGTCTCATCTCCCTTTACCCTCTCTGTCTCATCTCCCTTTAACCTCTCTGTCTCATCTCCCTTTACCCTCTCTGTCTCATCTCCCTTTACCGTCTCTGTCTCATCTCCTTTTACCGTCTCTGTCTCATCTCCCTTTAACCTCTCTGTCTCATCTCCCTTTACCCTCTCTGTCTCATCTCCCTTTACCATCTCTGTCTCATCTCCCTTTACCCTCTCTGTCTCATCTCCTTTACCCTCTCTGTCTCATCTCCTTTACCCTCTCTGTCTCATCCCCGTTACCCTCTCTGTCTCATCCCCTTTACCCTCTCTGTCTCATCCCCCTTTACCTTCTGTCTCATCTCCTTTACCCTCTCTGTCTCATCTCCGTTTACCCTTTACCCTCTCTGTCTCATCTCCTTTTACCCTCTCTGTCTCATCCCCATTTACCCTGTGTCTCATCCCCTTTAACCTTTACCCTCTCTGTCTCATCCCCATTTACCCTCTCTGTCTCATCCCCTTTGCCCTCTCTGTCTCATCTCCCTTTACCCTCTCTGTCTCATCCCCCTTTACCCTCTCTGTCTCATCCCCTTTGCCCTCTCTGTCTCATCTCCCTTTACCCTCTCTGTCTCATCTCCCTTTACCCTCTCTGTCTCATCCCCCTTTACCCTCTCTGTCTCATCCCCCTTTACCCTCTCTGTCTCATCTCCCTTTACCCTCTCTGTCTCGTCTCCCTTTACCCTCTCTGTCTCATCCCCCTTTGCCCTCTCTGTCTCATCCCCTTTGCCCTCTCTGTCTCATCTCCCTTTACCCTCTCTGTCTCATCTCCCTTTAACCTCTCTGTCTCATCTCCCTTTACCCTCTCTGTCTCATCTCCTTTTACCGTCTCTGTCTCATCTCCTTTTACCGTCTCTGTCTCATCTCCCTTTAACCTCTCTGTCTCATCTCCCTTTACCCTCTCTGTCTCATCTCCCTTTACCATCTCTGTCTCATCTCCCTTTACCCTCTCTGTCTCATCTCCTTTACCCTCTCTGTCTCATCTCCCTTTACCCTCTCTGTCTCATCCCCGTTACCCTCTCTGTCTCATCCCCTTTACCCTCTCTGTCTCATCCCCCTTTACCTTCTCTGTCTCATCTCCTTTACCCTCTCTGTCTCATCTCCGTTTACCCTTTACCCTCTCTGTCTCATCTCCTTTTACCCTCTCTGTCTCATCCGCTTTACCCTCTCTGTCTCATCCCCATTTACCCTGTGTCTCATCCCCTTTAACCTTTACCCTCTCTGTCTCATCCCCATTTACCCTCTCTGTCTCATCCCCTTTGCCCTCTCTGTCTCATCTCCCTTTACCCTCTCTGTCTCATCCCCCTTTACCCTCTCTGTCTCATCCCCTTTGCCCTCTCTGTCTCATCTCCCTTTACCCTCTCTGTCTCATATCCCTTTACCCTCTCTGTCTCATCCACATTTACCCTCTCTGTCTCATCCCCTTTGCCCTCTCTGTCTCATCTCCCTTTACCCTCTCTGTCTCATCCCCCTTTACCCTCTCTGTCTCATCCCCTTTGCCCTCTCTGTCTCATCTCCCTTTACCCTCTCTGTCTCATCTCCCTTTACCTTCTCTGTCTCATCTTCCTTTACCCTCTCGATCTCATCTCCCTTTTCCCTCTCTGTCTCATCTCCCTTTACCCTCAATGTCTCATCTCCCTTTACCCTCTCTGTGTCATCTCCCTTTACCCTCTCTGTCTCATATCCCTTTACCCTCTCTGATTCATCTCCCTTTACCCTCTCTGATTCATCTCCCTTTACCCTCTCTGTGTCATCTCCCTTTACCCTCTCTTTCTCATCTCCCTTTACCCTCTCTTTCTCATCTCCGTTTACCCTCTCTGTCTCATCCCACTTTACCCTCTCTGTCTCATCTCCCTTTACCCTCTCTGTCTCATCCCACTTTACCCTCTCTTTCTCATCTCCCTTTACCCTCTCTTTCTCATCTCCCTTTACCCTCTCTGTCTAATCCCACTTTACCCTCTCTGTCTCATCTCCCTTTACCCTCTCTGTCTCATCTCCCTTTACCCTCTCTGTGTCATCTCCCTTTACCCTCTCTTTCTCATCTCCCTTTACCCTCTCTTTCTCATCTCCGTTTACCCTCTCTTTCTCATCTCCCTTTACCCTCTCTTTCTCATCTCCCTTTACCCTCTCTGTCTAATCCCACTTTACCCTCTCTGTCTCATCTCCCTTTACCCTCTCTTTCTCATCTCCATTTACCCTCTCTGTCTCATCCCACTTTACCCTCTCTGTCTCATCTCCCTTTACCCTCTCTGTCTCATCTCCCTTTACCCTCTCTGTCTCATCTCCCTTTACCCTCTCTGTCTCATCCCCCTTTACCCTCTCTGTCTAATCTCCCTTTACCCTCTCTGATTCATCTCCCTTTACCCTCTGTCTCATCCCCTTTACCCTCTTTGTCTCATCTCCCTTTACCCTCTCTGTCTCATATCCCTTTACCCTCTCCATCTCATCTCCCTTTACCCTCTCTGTCTCATCCCCCTTTACCCTCTCTGTCTAATCTCCCTTTACCCTCTCTGATTCATCTCCCTTTACCCTCTCTGTCTCATCCCCTTTGCCCTCTCTGTCTCATCTCCCTTTACCCTCTCTTTCTCATCTCCGTTTACCCTCTCTGTCTCATCCCACTTTACCCTCTCTGTCTCATCTCCCTTTACCCTCTCTTTCTCATCTCCGTTTACCCTCTCTGTCTCATCCCACTTTACCCTCTCTGTGTCATCTCCCTTTACCCTCTCTGTCTCATCTCCCTTTACCCTCTCTGTCTCATCTCCCTTTACCCTCTCTGTCTCATCTCCCTTTACCCTCTCTGTCTCATCTCCCTTTACCCTCTCTGTCTCATCTCCCTTTATCGTCTCTATCTCATCTCCTTTACCCTTTATGTTTCATCCCCTTTACCCTCTCTGTCTCATCCCCTTTATCCTCTCTGTCTCATCTCCCTTTACCCTCTCTGTCTCATCTCCATTTGTCCTCTCTGTCTCATCTCCCTTTATCCTCTCTGTCTCATCTCCTTTACCCTCTCTGTCTGACCCCCCTTTACCCTCTCTGTCTCATCTCCCTTTACCCTCTCTTTCTCATCTCCGTTTACCCTCTCTGTCTCATCCCACTTTACCCTCTCTGTGTCATCTCCCTTTACCCTCTCTGTCTCATCTCCCTTTACCCTCTCTGTCTCATCTCCCTTTACCCTCTCTGTCTCATCTCCCTTTATCGTCTCTATCTCATCTCCTTTACCCTTTATGTTTCATCCCCTTTACCCTCTCTGTCTCATCCCCTTTACCCTCTCTGTCTCATCTCCCTTTACCCTCTCTATCTCATCCCCTTTACCCTCTCTGTCTCATCCCCTTTACCCTCTCTGTCTCATCCCCCTTTACCCTCTCTGTCTCATCTCCTTTACCCTCTCTGTCTCATCTCCTTTACCCTCTCTGGCTCATCCCCCTTTACCCTCTCTGTCTCATCCCCTTTACCCTCTCTGTCTCATCTCTCTTTACCTTCTCTGTGTCATCTCCCTTTACCCTCTCTGTCTCATCCCCCTTTACCCTCTCTGTCTCATCCCACTTTCCCCTCTGTCTCATCTCCCTTTACCCTCTCTGGCCCTTCTCTGTCTCATCCCCCTTTACCCTCTCTTTCTCATCCCCCTTTACCCTCTCTGTCTCATCTCCCTTTATCCTCTCTGTCTCATCTCCTTTACCCTCTCTGTCTCATCTCCCTTTACCCTCTCTGTCTCATCTCCCTTTATCCTCTCTGTCTCATCTCCCTTTATCCTCTCTGTCTCATCTCCCTTTATCCTCTCTGTCTCATCTCCTTTACCCTCTCTGTCTCATCTCCCTTTATCCTCTCTGTCTCATCTCCCTTTATCCTCTCTGTCTCATCTCCCTTTATCCTCTCTGTCTCATCTCCTTTACCCTCTCTGTCTCATCTCCCTTTATCCTCTCTGTCTCATCTCCTTTACCCTCTCTGTCTAATCTCTCTTTATCCTCTCTGTCTCATCTCCCTTTACCCTCTCTGTCTCATCCCCTTTACCCTCTCTGTCTGACCCCCCTTTACCATTCTGTCTGTCGGCTGTTCAAATACTAGCCTGTCTATTGATCCTGCAAGTCTGGATGCTGAGAGAGGCTCTATGGGGAAATATTGACTCGGGTCCACTGATGCAGCAGAATATGAATGGTCCTCATTTCAGCTTGTCAAATACACCTGTGCTCTGCACCTCGCTGTGCCAAACACACACATACACGCACACACATGCCAGCTGCATTCTGATGCCTGATAATTGAGCTTCTGGCAGCCCTCCTGTCTGTCTGGTGTCACGTTGGGAGTTGTCGTACTGCACTCCACCATGCCACAGGGGTCATGTCACATTGTGAACCCCCGCGCCCAGCTGTGACCCGACTGGCCGGTGCAATGCCAGGCTGCCCATGCTGGGGGTGATGTATTCATGTGTCGTGTCTGAGAGTCTGTGTGTGTGTGTCCTGTGCTGACATTCCCCTTGGTAAACAGGATCCGCTGGAACAAAAGCCTGTAGAGTTTAAAACCCTTGTTTTAAAACAAGCCAGCCAGCCGGTATATAGTAATTGTGGCCACCTACACTAGTGAGTGCAGCGAGGGTGCAATCTACGTTTAGCTTGCTCAAGACATCCAATCTAATTCCATTCGTAGCCCAGAGCCTGTGAAAGTGTGTAATGGTGGCGCAGAGAGAAAGAATTAGCCATTGCTAACGAGGTTAGAAAAACATCAAGAGTCTGGGAGGCTGGGCTGCCTAACGACTCCCTGGCTATTTTTAACAAATCGGTTTTACCCACTGGAGCTGGTGCTCAGCACAATTATACTCACTGTTAACCTCTCTTATAACCTGGTCTTCCTCTGTCAACTGGAGATGCTAAGGGAAAGGGAGGCTAATAACCAATAAGCCTAATATATGTGTTGCGCAACGGGGTTAGTTCCTGTTAAGCTGGCTAATGTAGTGAAAGAGGGGAACAGCCAATGTGATGTTTGATGTAGAGCTCTGGTACCTGACCTGAGCCCGACGGGCCCCGACATTATACATCGGTTTCGGGCCGGATAGAGCCTCTTTTGCTGGTTCTCTGCTGCACAGTACGTTCATATCTGGTCATATCTGACTAAGATCATAACATGGTTTCAGAAGTGCATCAACCACGTCAAATATAAAGACAGGAGACTTTATGTCACAGGAAATAACAACATTCCTTGAGTTTTGTCGGAGTTTAGAATGACGAAAAGTAGCTAACACTCCCCGCTCTCTCATGTCTCGTCATTGAGCAGAGCAGCCCAAGCGGAGCCATTGCTATGGACACTCAGACTCAGAGCGCCATGAGCAGGGTGCATGCAGAGCGAGCTGCCTGCGTGCAGGGATCAAGTGACAGACAGCCAATGGAGCTAATGGATTTATGAAGTATTTTTTTCGGGTTTCGGGCAGGGCCGGGTTTTCAATTTGGCAATCGGGCCTCGGTAGGGCCTGACTGTAGTGGACATAGGTATAACTCAGGCTTCAAATCCGTGCCCGTGCAGGGCTCTAGTGAGAGCAAGCAGCCCTGGGGTTGTTCTACCATAAAAGCCTGGGCCTCTTGGTAAAAGCAGGTTGACTAATCGTTTGATTTAGGAGTGTAAATATACAAGTGAATATCCAGCCACATCACGACAGCACATCCGGAGTGGAAAATGGGACGATGAGGTGCGAGAAGGTGGGACAGGAAGAGTAAGAGGGAGGGAGTTAAAGACAGGGAGGAGGAGGGGACGTGCTTGTATTGATCATGTGCCAGGCGTGATGGATAGAGCAATAAGTGGCAGGAGCCAGTGGAGGAGAGAAGAGAGTGATTTCTGCTTTTCAAAGGTCTGATGAACGAGGGAGGCAGAGGGAGGCCAGTGTCCAGACCACATGATAGAATGGTCTGTCAGGATGAGAGGAAAAAAAGAGAGTGAGGAGAGGAAGGGAGGGGAGATGGGGGGGGGGAGATGGAGACAGACGAAGGAGAGGCTGGAAGAGAAAAGAAGAGAGGAGAAGAGAGGAGATAAAGAGATGAAGGGACGTGATGGAGAGGGAAAGGAGCTGAAGAGATGGTTGATGAATTGGAGAGAGAGAGAGAGAATGGGAGAGAGAGAATGGGAGAGAGAGAGAGAGAGAATGGGAGAGAGAATGGGAGAGAGAGAGACAGAGAGAGAGAGAGAGAGAGAGAGAGAGAATGGGAGAGAGAGAGAGAGATGAGGGCAGCTCATCTTTATTAATGGCCAAAGAGAGGGAGTTATTAAAGAAAAAGATGAATGAAAGCATGAGTGTGAAGGGGGGGAGGGTGGGAGGGAGGGATGAGAGGAGAAGTGATGTATGCCCCCTCCGGCCTATCTGAAAACCAATAATAACAATGAGGAATGGCCCAGCAGACGGACGGAGGGAGGGAGAGAGGGAGAAAAGGAGGGAGTGGGAGGAAGGGTGTAGAGAGATCAGACTGGGGTGTAGAGGACTGTGGTCAGAAGAGGGACTCAATAAGAAACAATGTTATGAACCAGAAGAGAAGTGTATCTTTTCATTAGCTTTATTCCCACTTTAAATAGGCTCTTCCAGTAGAGGAGGAAGTATCATTTCTTTGATATTAGTGTATTTACTGTGATAATGCAGATGTATAACATATACTGTATTACTTTCAGGAACCAATTTATTTTGGTTTGAAGAACAATTTCAGAGCGAGTGGGTATAGTCACATGCACACACCTCATTGGGGTTGATGAGTAGTTAGGGATGTGATCCCATGCAGCCACCATGCATCAGCTCCTGAGGTGACCTCTAGCAGCCCCGCTAGGAGACATATACCATATATAACATGTACCTCAACCAAGTCACTATCAGGCTCCTGTTCTCTCTCTCTCTCTCTCTCTCTCTCTCTCTCTAAGATAACATTATATGACACCAGTCACACAGAAATCTCTCTCCTCTGTCTAGCTCCTCTATTTCACCATCAACAAAAAAGAGAGGGATAATGGTGGCCAGATATGTGAGGTGGCCAGATATGAGTGGTGGCCAGATGTGAGAGGTGGCCAGATGTGAGTGGTGGCCAGATGTGAGAGGTGGCCAGATGTGAGAGGTGGCCAGATGTGAGAGGTGGCCAGATGTGAGAGGTGGCCAGATGTGAGAGGTGGCCAGATGTGAGAGGTGGCCAGATGTGAGAGGTGGCCAGATGTGAGAGGTGGCCAGATGTAAGAGGTGGCCAGATGTGAGAGGTGGCCAGATGTAGAGAGAGAGTAAAGAGGAGGAGAGGAGGGGCAGACCCTTGACAAGCTCGTTAAAGAGAGTGAAGAAGGAATGATTCAAAAGGGAGAGAGGAGAGGGGAGACGGTAGACAAGCTCATTAAAGAGAGCGAAGAAGGAATGATTCAGAAGGGAGAGGGGGAGAGAGGGAGAGGGGAAGGGGCTGAAAGCCCAGACCAGCTCAGTCTTGGCTGGGCAAGACAGATAGAGGTGGCCGAACAAACGAAGGATGGGTAGAGAGAAAAAAAGAATGGATGAGTAGGAAGGAGGAGAGAGGAGGGCTTGAGCCCAAACAAGCTCATTAAGGAGAGGATGACACAAGATGCATGAGTACGGCAGCATCAAACCACTCACTCTACAGGAGCCTGTCTGCTGGATGAAGATGTATGGGCGTGTGTGTGTGTGTGTGTGTGTGTGTGTGTGTGTGTGTGTGTGTGTGTGTGTGTGTGTGTGTATGGGGGGGGGTCAAGCTAACGGTTGCCCACACTGACAGAGAGGCAGGGGGAGAGAGAGAGAGATAGAGGGGAGGAGGAAGGAGCGAGAGAGAGAGGTGTCGTGGTGACGAAGAAAGAAAGAAAAATATAGAAAGAAAGACTCCATAAAAGTTGCCTCAATAACAGCGAAAAGCAGAAAGCGAGAATAACAAAAAGGATGAGCAGAGGGGAGAAGGGGAGAGAGAAAGAGAGAGAGAGAGAGAGAGAGAGAGAGAGAGAAAGAGAGAGAGAGACACAGAGAGAGAGACACAGAGAGAGAGAGACAGAGAGAGAGGGAGGTTTGAAAGAAGAGGTTTGTTGAGATTCCAGCAGCGACACTGGGACTATCATTACCATACATCAGGACAATGAATGAGGCTTTCAGCGAGCGGTAATAAGAATTTGATAAATCACGAGGCCAGAATTAACTAGACGTCACAACAATGAGACTCCTCTGATGGATGGAGGGAGGGCCACGGCACAGATTACTCAGAGTGGAGGAGAGGAGAGAGGGAACGAGAGGGGGAGGAGAGGACAAGGAGTGGAGGAGGAGGGCAATCCAGGCAAGGTCAAAACAGGGTCTGAGAGAAAGGGGAGGAGGGGTGCCAGGCAAAGAGAGACAAGGGAGGGAGAGAGAAAAGAGGTAACACTCTAGAGAGAGAGTGCAACGGAGAAGATATATAGAGGACAGAGATGAGACAGGTAGAATAGAAAAAAGAAAGAGAGGGAGAGAGAGAGATTGGGGGGTGGGTTATGAGGGAGTGGACATTATATCTGTCATTCTATCTCCGATCAGGAGTACTACAGTTATCACAGAACAGTTTCTCTCTCTCCCTCCCTCCCACTCTCTCCCTCTCTCCCACTCTCCCTCCCTCTCTCCCCCTCTCTCCCACTCTCCCTTCCACTCTCTCCCTCCGACTCTCCCTCCCACTCTCTCTCTCTCCCTCCCTCTCTCTCCCCCCACCCACTCTCCTCCCTTACTCCCTCCCTCCCTCCCTCTAGCAGAGGGATGTGACACAGGGATGTTTATTTAATGAGAGCAGTCTGGAGGGGCTAATGAAATCTGCCGTAACACAGTTAACCATGAGGCTGATCAGCACTGCTCCGCATGGGGACACATGTCAGCACACTGCAACCCTTCGTTCCCCTGGTGGCAGTGGCCCCTGACAGGGCTCTGGGATCAGAATGACCCATGCCACTCCAGCCTAACCTGGAGTGGTGGGTTGTATGAAAGTGACTTGAGACAAGAACTAAAGGGATCGTTGTACCTTTGTTGTGTTCCCCCGTGTCGACACGGAGGAGAGAGTGGCGAGAGGGTGAACGAGGAGAATGGCAGTTAAGGTTAGTAATGGTTCAAGTGCAAGTTCATTTGCTCTAATAACTGCATTGGAAATACAGCGGACATTAAAGCGGTCTGATGAGCTCCACACAGACACATGTAAATGAGCAGAGAGAGAAGCTCATTAGTCATCCTGCCAGTCTCTCTCAGTCAGTCAGTCCCATTATTATTTATGACCCTAATTGGCCCATGTATCCTTAGGCTACCGACTACTCTCCCCTACTCTCTGATGCATTTGCAGACGGCCCCACTCAGCCCAGCCACTCAACGCTGCGCTGTGTGTGTGTGTGTGAGTGTGTGTGTGTGTGTGTGTGTGTGTGTGTGTGTGTGTGTGTGTGTGTGTGTGTGTGTGTGTGTGTGCATGCGCACGGATGGCTTTAACCTCCCGACCTCCAGTGCAATTAAACACCGACGTGTTCCTGCTGACGTCAATTCCAGGCGGCGGCTTTTCATTGTCTTCATTTATGACGCGAGTCACTTAAACGCTGTTAGTAAATTAGCTTGACTGAACAGAATGAGACCAAGCGTGGCTCCGTGACCTTCTACAGGCTGCTACTGTACACTGGACTCAACACCTGAGAGGGATGAATGAGAAAACATTGCAAGAGAAGAACTGGCTCTGATGTGAAGCTCACTGCGATACTACTGGTCCTTATGATAGTACACCACAATCAAATAAATAATTGAATATCATTCTTTTTAACTTTTGTTTTTGCCTTGCACCTTAGTGATCCACTGTAGGTCAGTTGGTAAAGCATGACACCTGTAATGCCAGGGTAGTGGGTTCGCTTCCCAGGCCCACCCTTACGTGAAATGTATGCAAGCTTGACTGTAAGTTGTTTTGGATAAAAGTGTCTGCTCAATGGCGTATATTCACACCGCTTGACTTTGTGGCTCAGTCGGTAGAGCATGGCGCTTGCAACGCCAAGCGTCGTGGGTTTGATTCCCGCTGGGGCCACCCATATGTAAAAGTAGTGGCCCCAGCTGACTTGTAAGTCGCTTTGGACAAAAGCGTCTGCTAAATGGGATATATTATTATCTGCATCTCGTTGTGTTGCAGCTGGACTTAAAAATGTTCATCAATTTGTCCCGGGCCTACACACATCATGTGGAATTTCTGTTCTTAGAATCTTCTACAGATGAATCAAAAATGAAAAGCTGAAATGTCTTGAGTCAAGTATTCAACCCCTTTGTCATGGCAAGCAGAAGGAAGTGTAGGAGTATACATTTGCTAAACAAGTTACATAAGAAGTTGCGGGCAATAATAGTGTTTAACATGATTTTTAAAGGACGACCACATCTCTGTCCCCCACACGTACAACTATCTGTAAGGTCCCTAAAAACACAGATTCAACCACAAACACCAGGGAGGTTTTCCAATGCCTCGTGAAGAAGAACACCTATTGGTAGATGGGCAACAAAAAAAAGGTGGACATTGAATATCCCTTTGAGGATAGGGAAGCTATTAATTACACTTTGGACCAATACAACCAATCACTATAGAGGTACAGACATCCTTCCTAACTCAGTTGCTGGAGAGGAAGGACACTGCTCAGGGATTTCACAAGGCCAATGGTGACTTTTAAAGATTTACAGAGTTTAATGGCTGTGGGAGAAAACTGAGGATGGAGCAACGACATTTTAGTTACTCCACAATGCTAACCTAAATGAGTAAAAAGAAGGAATCCCGTAGATAATACAAATATTCCAAAACATGCATCCTGTTTGCAATGAGGCACTAAAGTAAAACTGCAGAAAATGTGGCAAAGAAATTAACTTATATGTCCTGAATACAAACGTTATGTTTGGGACAAATCCAACACATCACTGAGTACCACTTGTCATATTTTCAAGCATGGTGGTGGCTGCATCAGGTTATGGGTATGCTTGTCATCGGCAAGGGCTAGGGAGGTTTTTGGGGATAAAAAAAACGGAATAGAGCTAATCACAGGAGAAAATCCTAGAGGAAAACCTGCTTCAGTCTGCTTTCCAACAAACACTGGGAGACAAATTCATCTTTCATCAGGACAATAACCTAAAACACTGGAGTTGCTTATCAAGACAACATTGAATGAATGTTACTGAGTGGCCTAGTTACAGTTTAGTTTTGACTTAAATTGGTTTGAAAATCTATGGCAAGGCTTGAAAATGTCTGTCCAGCTATTTTTTAAGAATAATTTGCAAATATTGTACAATCCAGGTGTGCAAAGCTCTTAGTGACTTACCCAGAAAGACCAAAGGTGATTCTAACATGTATTGACTCAGTGAATACTTATGTAAACAACATATTTCTGAATTTCATCTCCAAGACATTTGCAAAGGGTTCTAAAAATATGTTTTCACTTTGTCATTATGGGATATTGTGTATAGATGAGTGAGAAAAAGTATTAAGTATTCAAACGATTTTGAATCGTAACAAATGAATCGTTGAGTTAAGCAGGCCAGATGAATGGTGCTATAATTGAACCCAGAGAGAGGAACACAGGGTCACAGGGTCAGGTAGGATCATACATCGCTAGGGAGCAGTACTGTCTCGAATGAACCCAGCACAACCCTCATTCACCCCTAACATTAAATGGAGAGAGAGAGAGAGAGAGAGAGCAATTGAGAGAGTTTAAGGGGAGAGAGAGAGAGCAATAGAGAGAGTTTAAGGGGAGAGGGAGAGAGCAATTGAGAGTTTAAGGGGAGAGAGAGAGAGAGAGAGAGAGAGAGAGAGAGAGAGAGAGAGAGAGAGCAATAGAGAGAGTTTAAGGGGAGAGGGAGAGAGCAATTGAGAGTTTAAGGGGAGAGAGAGAGAGAGCAATAGAGAGAGTTTAAGGGGAGAGAGAGAGAGAGAGAGCAAGAGAGAGAGTTTAAGGGGAGAGGGAGAGAGCAATAGAGAGAGTGTAAGGGGAGAGGGAGAGAAAGAGAGGAGAGATGGGTGGAGAGAGAGAGCAGGGCAGTGAGAGGGAAGGAGAGTAGAAGCTATTGGCAGGCGATTGGTATGTGAATGGGTTGGCCGGCTGGTTTAATGATTGACAGTCAGACCTCAGAGGTTAGTAGCTAAGTGGTCCATTGACTCGTCTGAGAAGTGCTGCTTGACATCTGCTGATCTCTTCATTGTCTCAGTGTTCTTCAATTTGACTGTAGGTGAGTCTCAATACTCCTCTGTCTGATGTGTGCACTAGCTCACTCCACCTCATGGATTGGACTAAGCTGAAGGGCCTGTAGGGAGTGTCCAGAAGAAGTGGAACACTTTTCACACGTTGCACCAGAACTTTACAAGTCGAGCATCTATTGAATAATATATATTCTCTACCATCTGAAAGTTTTTCCTTTATGGGGAGAGTTTACCTTTTGGATGATATTTTAGTTTTTTTTCCTCTTAGCCGCTTACTCTATAGCCTTGGCTCACACTCTTGTTTTCTCTCTAATTCAGAATGACGAGGCTAAGAGAGAGCGCTGTCGTCTCAGTGTATGTCTTTCGTCTGGTGTTGACGGACACAGACACATACACACACACACACTCACTCACTCACTCACTCACAGGGAGCTGGCTCCTGGCTACTTCTCACCATTCAATCATCATGGGACACATACACACTAGTGCACACACACACACACACACACACACTCTGAAAAGAATCACTTTGCGACCCTGAGTTTTGAATCTACCAATGTTCTTTATAACTCGACATTCCCTTCCTTTCCCCCCACTCCCTCTCTCTCTCTCTGGGAATGGTAATTGAAGCTGTAGTCGCTCCCCCACTCCCCCTCTCTCTTTCTCTGGGAATGGTAATTGAAGCTGTAGTCGCTCCCCCACTCCCCCTCTCTCTTTCTCTGGGAATGGTAATTGAAGCTGTAGTCGCTCCCCCACTCCCCCTCTCTCTTTCTCTGGGAATGGTAATTGAAGCTGTAGTCGCTCCCCCACTCCCTCTCTCTGGGAATGGTAATTGAAGCTGTAGTCGCTCCCCCACTCCCTCTCTCTGGGAATGGTAATTGAAGCTGTAGTCGCTCCCCCACTCCCTCTCTCTGGGAATGGTAATTGAAGCTGTAGTCGCTCCCCCACTCCCTCTCTCTGGGAATGGTAATTGAAGCTGTCGTCGCTCCCCCACTCCCTCTCTCTGGGAATGGTAATTGAAGCTGTAGTCGCTCCCCCACTCCCTCTCTCTCTTTCTCTGGGAATGGTAATTGAAGCTGTAGTCGCTCCCCCACTCCCTCTCTCTCTCTCTGGGAATGGTAAATGAAGCTGTAGTCGCTCCCCCACTCTCTCTCCGGGAATGGTAATTGAAGCTGTAGTCGCTCCCCCAATCCCTCTCTCTGGGAATGGTAATTGAAGCTGTAGTCACTCCACCACTCCCTCTCCCTCCTCCTCCTCCAACTTTCAAGCTTACATTCATGCTCAAGTCAAACAAGATGTCTCTCTTCTCTCCCATCGTTTATTTCTGTGTCTGTCAGTGTCACAAGCACACGCACACACTTAACACTCTACACTACAAAACAAAGGAATTGATTGTTGATTCCAGGGAGCATCAACAAGACTGTGCAGGTCCAAGTTCCTCGGCGTCCACATCACCGAGGACTCGACATGGACCAACAACACCTCCACTCTGTCAAGAGGGCGCAAGAACGTCTTTACTTCCTACAGCGGCTGAAGAAATGTGTCACGCCGCCGCGGGTCCTCTCCAAATACTACCGCTGCACCATCGAGAGCGTCCTAACCGGTTGCATCCCGGCCTGGTAACGGAATTGCTCAGTCCACGACCGCAATGCCCTCCAGCAGGGGGTGAAGACGACCGCGTTCCCACCCATCCGGGACATGTACTCGAAATGGTGCTCGGAGGAAGGCCCGCAGCGTCATCAAGGAACCCACACACCCCAGCCAAGAGCTGTTCTCTCCCTTTATCGTCGGGTAGACAGTATCAGAGCATGAGGACTGATAACAGGCTCAGAGACAGTTTCTATCTGCAAGCCATCAGACTGCTGAATACTTGAACTGGACTGACCACCTGCTCTGACACTCCGCGCCATAGCACACACACACTCATGCACACACACAGATATACACTCATCCACACACGCACACACAGATATACACTCATCCACACACGCACACACAGATATACACTCATGCACACACACACACAGATATACACTCATGCACACACACACACACAGATATACACTCATGCACACACACACACACACAGATATACACTCATGCACACACACACACACACAGATATACACTCATGCACACACACACACACACAGATATACACTCATGCACACACACACACACAGATATACACTCATGCACACACACACACACACACACCATGTGTATCCTGTACATATGACTAATGAAACTTGTGGAAACACTTGTGGAGGTTGTCTCCTGGGGTCTGAGAGGGAGGACGAATTGGGACATTGATGTTCTGACACCCACACACACCTCGGATACACTAATGTCCTCATCCTGTACTGGTACTAATTTGTCATGGGGTTCTCTAAGGAGCATTGGTTAGTTCATGTAAACGTTGATATTATTCTGTGACCTCGTGTGGTTGTAGTATCTGTAGATGGGTCTTTCTATGAACGAAGGGGCCAATGTGTGACATCAGGTTCAACATTTCAAAATGGTTTAATATACATTTAAATATGGTTTTCTTGTCGCTTCACATGTGAAGCTACAGGAATAAAAGTAGAGGTGGGCACAATGAGACCATAACTCCACCTAGCAACAACAAAACATCTACATGTCATTCAAAGTGTCATAAGAAGCATGACTACACGTTTGTTTGTCATGCCTAGGTGCCAGGTCTTTTTGTGCTTTAGTCAACGTCTCTATTATTTGTAGCCATGCTAAACATTCCTGAAGAATGAAAAAGATAAAAAGAATTTCTATATGTTTTAATAGTTGATACAATAATATAATAATGTGTTCTGTTTTTCAGAACAATTGATAAATATTAATAACCAATAATTCAATCAACTCTTCAAGCATTGTGTGTGTGTGTGTCTGAAAACTACCCATCAGATTCTTGCTTCCTCTGTCCTTGTTTCCTCCACTCCTTGCCTCTCCTTGAAAGTGCATTGTAGCCTGAGGGGAGGATCCTTCACTCCTCTCCCCCAATGTGCTTTGAGAGGGAGATAATGGGGGAAACAAGGGGAGAATTTCAATTGCATTTCATTGATTCCTCATGTCCTCAAATTTGATGATATTTACATACACAACCCCGATTGGCTGATAGGATGGTTTAGAGCACACCCCCTTACCCAGATGAACAGTCATTGGTCTATTATTAACAGATCACATTGTGATGTCATGAGGTGGACCACAAGTTCCATCCCACCTGAACAGGCTGAAATTCCAGACATTTATTTCTTAAACAAAAAGAGCATTATCATAATTTTCACAATTTTAGTGTTATTTCGACCTCATAGTAGGGCCGGGACGATACCAGTTTTGAAACAAATCACTCAGCAAATTGAACTTCTTTAGGAAAACAGTTTGTTGGAAACAAACATCATGTTGTCCTCCAGAGTCACATTTATTTATTTTCCAAACTATTGCACATAGTATTGTACACACAGCAGGTTTTAAAAGGACCAAAGAGTTGACATTTTTTCCATGAAAAAACATTGCGATACTGAAATCATCCCAGCCGTACCTCAGAGCCAGACTGACTGACTGCGCCACCATAATACCCATATCCTGTCCAGAAACCACCCCTGTCCCAACTGCCCAGAGTCTAGACACTCGTGGAGATCTGAGAGGGAGTGATGGGTGGTGAAAAGGTGAGAGCTTCACCTTACCCTCTGATTCACTTGGTGGAATTTTGGTGGTATTGCTTACACCTGTCCAATCCTTTCAGATCTCCACAAGTGGCTAGGGGATAGGGGCTGCTTCTGGACAGGACCCCACAACCCTCCAGGTGGCTAGGGGCTGCTTCTGGACAGGACCCCACAACCCTCCAGGTGGCTAGGGGCTGCTTCTGGACAGGACCCCACAACCCTCCAGGTGGCTAGGGGCTGCTTCCGGACAGGACCCCACAACCCTCCAGGTGGCTAGGGGATAGGGGTTGCTTCCGGACAGGACCCCACAACCCTCCAGGTGGCTAGGGGATAGGGGTTGCTTCTGGACAGGACCCCACAACCCTCCAGGTGGCTAGGGGATAGGGGTTGCTTCTGGACAGGACCCCACAACCCTCCAGGTGGCTAGGGGTTGCTTCTGGACAGGACCCCACAACCCTCCAGGTGGCTAGGGGTTGCTTCTGGACAGGACCCCACAACCCTCCAGGTGGCTAGGGGCTGCATCTGGGACAGGACCCCACAACCCTCCAGGTGGCTAGGGGCTGCTTCCGGACAGGACCCCACAACCCTCCAGGTGGCTAGGGGCTGCTTCCGGACAGGACCCCACAACCCTCCAGGTGGCTAGGGGCTGCTTCCGGACAGGACCCCACAACCCTCCAGGTGGCTAGGGGATAGGGGCTGCTTCCGGACAGGACCCCACAACCCTCCAGGTGGCTAGGGGATAGGGGTTGCTTCCGGACAGGACCCCACAACCCTCCAGGTGGCTAGGGGTTGCTTCCGGACAGGACCCCACAACCCTCCAGGTGGCTAGGGGCTGCTTCCGGACAGGACCCCACAACCCTCCAGGTGGCTAGGGGCTGCTTCTGGACAGGACCCCACAACCCTCCAGGTGGCTAGGGGCTGCATCTGGACAGGACCCCACAACCCTCCAGGTGGCTAGGGGCTGCTTCCGGACAGGACCCCACAACCCTCCAGGTGGCTAGGGGATAGGGGTTGCTTCTGGACAGGACCCCACAACCCTCCAGGTGGCTAGGGGATAGGGGCTGCTTCCGGACAGGACCCCACAACCCTCCAGGTGGCTAGGGGCTGCTTCTGGACAGGACCCCACAACCCTCCAGGTGGCTAGGGGATAGGGGTTGCTTCTGGACAGGACCCCAACAACCCTCCAGGTGGCTAGGGACTAGGGGTTGCTTCCGGACAGGACCCCACAACCCTCCAGGTGGCTAGGGGCTGCTTCCGGACAGGACCCCACAACCCTCCAGGTGGCTAGGGGCTGCATCTGGACAGGACCCCACAACCCTCCAGGTGGCTAGGGGATAGGGGCTGCTTCTGGACAGGACCCCACAACCCTCCAGGTGGCTAGGGGATAGGGGTTGCTTCTGGACAGGACCCCACAACCCTCCAGGTGGCTGGGGATAGGGGCTGCTTCCGGACAGGACCCCACAACCCTCCAGGTGGCTAGGGGCTGCTTCTGGACAGGACCCCACAACCCTCCAGGTGGCTAGGGGATAGGGGTTGCTTCTGGACAGGACCCCAACAACCCTCCAGGTGGCTAGGGGCTGCTTCCGGACAGGACCCCACAACCCTCCAGGTGGCTAGGGGCTGCTTCCGGACAGGACCCAACAACCCTCCAGGTGGCTAGGGGCTGCTTCCGGACAGGACCCCACAACCCTCCAGGTGGCTAGGGGCTGCTTCTGGACAGGACCCCACAACCCTCCAGGTGGCTAGGGGCTGCTTCCGGACAGGACCCCACAACCCTCCAGGTGGCTAGGGGATAGGGGTTGCTTCTGGACAGGACCCCAACAACTCTCCAGGTGGCTAGGGGATAGGGGTTGCTTCCGGACAGGACCCCACAACCCTCCAGGTGGCTAGGGGCTGCTTCCAGACAGGACCCCAACAACCCTCCAGGTGGCTAGGGGCTGCTTCCGGACAGGACCCCACAACCCCCCAGGTGGCTAGGGGATAGGGGTTGCTTCTGGACAGGACCCCACAACCCTCCAGGTGGCTAGGGGTTGCTTCTGGACAGGACCCCAAATATCCAGGTGGCTAGGGGTTGCTTCTGGACAGGACCCCACAACCCTCCAGGTGGCTAGGGGCTGCATCTGGGACAGGACCCCACAACCCTCCAGGTGGCTAGGGGCTGCATCTGGACAGGACCCCACAACCCTCCAGGTGGCTAGGGGCTGCTTCCGGACAGGACCCCACAACCCTCCAGGTGGCTAGGGGCTGCTTCCGGACAGGACCCCACAACCCTCCAGGTGGCTAGGGGCTGCTTCCGGACAGGACCCCACAACCCTCCAGGTGGCTAGGGGATAGGGGCTGCTTCCGGACAGGACCCCACAACCCTCCAGGTGGCTAGGGGATAGGGGTTGCTTCCGGACAGGACCCCACAACCCTCCAGGTGGCTAGGGGTTGCTTCCGGACAGGACCCCACAACCCTCCAGGTGGCTAGGGGCTGCTTCCGGACAGGACCCCACAACCCTCCAGGTGGCTAGGGGCTGCTTCTGGACAGGACCCCACAACCCTCCAGGTGGCTAGGGGCTGCATCTGGACAGGACCCCACAACCCTCCAGGTGGCTAGGGGTGCTTCAGGACAGGACCCCAAAACCCTCCAGGTGGCTAGGGGATAGGGGTTGCTTCTGGACAGGACCCCACAACCCTCCAGGTGGCTAGGGGATAGGGGCTGCTTCCGGACAGGACCCCACAACCCTCCAGGTGGCTAGGGGCTGCTTCTGGACAGGACCCCACAACCCTCCAGGTGGCTAGGGGATAGGGGTTGCTTCTGGACAGGACCCCAACAACCCTCCAGGTGGCTAGGGACTAGGGGTTGCTTCCGGACAGGACCCCACAACCCTCCAGGTGGCTAGGGGCTGCTTCCGGACAGGACCCCACAACCCTCCAGGTGGCTAGGGGCTGCATCTGGACAGGACCCCACAACCCTCCAGGTGGCTAGGGGATAGGGGCTGCTTCTGGACAGGACCCCACAACCCTCCAGGTGGCTAGGGGATAGGGGTTGCTTCTGGACAGGACCCCACAACCCTCCAGGTGGCTAGGGGATAGGGGCTGCTTCCGGACAGGACCCCACAACCCTCCAGGTGGCTAGGGGCTGCTTCTGGACAGGACCCCACAACCCTCCAGGTGGCTAGGGGATAGGGGTTGCTTCTGGACAGGACCCCAACAACCCTCCAGGTGGCTAGGGGCTGCTTCCGGACAGGACCCCACAACCCTCCAGGTGGCTAGGGGCTGCTTCCGGACAGGACCCAACAACCCTCCAGGTGGCTAGGGGCTGCTTCCGGACAGGACCCCACAACCCTCCAGGTGGCTAGGGGCTGCTTCTGGACAGGACCCCACAACCCTCCAGGTGGCTAGGGGCTGCTTCCGGACAGGACCCCACAACCCTCCAGGTGGCTAGGGATAGGGGTTGCTTCTGGACAGGACCCCAACAACTCTCCAGGTGGCTAGGGGATAGGGGTTGCTTCCGGACAGGACCCCACAACCCTCCAGGTGGCTAGGGGCTGCTTCCAGACAGGACCCCAACAACCCTCCAGGTGGCTAGGGGCTGCTTCCGGACAGGACCCCACAACCCCCCAGGTGGCTAGGGGATAGGGGTTGCTTCTGGACAGGACCCCACAACCCTCCAGGTGGCTAGGGGCTGCTTCCGGACAGGACCCCAACAACCCTCCAGGTGGCTAGGGGCTGCTTCCGGACAGGACCCCACAACCCTCCAGGTGTGGGGTGGACCTACAGCACGACTCGAGCCATCGGTCGGATGTTTCATTCCATTGCTATACACACATGGATTTGAACAGGTGTAACCAGATGATCCGACAGTTCTGGGTCGCTGAGGACCTGTTGTTAACAGTCAAATGATATATTTACATGTCTACTACTCACACCCTTACTTCATTCCAGCGAGTTAGATGTGCAACCACTGACTAGCTATAGCTAGGGGAATATCTCTAGTCTAGTTGTTTTGGCTGTATGACTATTGAATAGGATTGCCAATGGTTAGCTAGGTAGCTAGGATATATCAGTCAGCTAAACATTTACATTAATAGCAGTTCATTGATAAGTCAGTAGAAGCTAAAGCTTATGCATAAATCTTGGCACTGTGACACGGTATGGGCAGCTATTGGTCAATTAATTAATAGAGCATAGATTCATTAACTGGAGTTAGAAGGGTGAACTCCTACTTAGAAAGGACAGGAAGTGTTGGCTGTGCAACAACGACAGGCATTCCACATTTAACCCCACCCACATGTGAAAATCCAAATATCAAGTTTTTTTTTTTTTATATATGCAAAAAGGAAAAACAAACCATTTTTTATTTGTTCTATTTCTCTAAAAAAATATTTCAAAAACAAGCCATGTTAACATTCCCGATTGCTCCATTTTTACTCAAAATGTACACGGACCATAGTCTTACCTCGGGAATCCTGACATAATGGTTGTCCACTACATAGGCTAATTATCTTGACCTCTGTAACATAGACAATCCTCCAGATCCACATGAATTCCCGCACTTTGGCTGTTGCTCAATCACATGCAGCTCCACACATCTTCATCACTTGACCGTCATTCAGAGAAACCTTTCCCCAATCAGCTGATGTTGCTCAATCACATGCAGCTCAACACATCTTCATCACTTGACCGTCATGTCATTCAGAGAAACCTTTCCCCAATCAGGCCAGCTGGACGTACTGCCAAAATCTCTCTCAAAAAAAAAAGGTGGAGGCGGCTCCTGGTAGATCAATTAACATTGAATTCTCTGGCAACAACTCTGGTGGAAACTCCTGCTGTTAGCATGTCAATTGCACGCTCCCTCAAAACTTGTAGTATAGTATGTGTTTGACATATAGTATGTGGCATTGTGTTGTGGGACAAAACTGCACATTTTCGAATGTTCAGTGTAGAAAGACCAAGATACGGCGATATCCTGAGAAGGAGTGGGTAATTAGAGTGAGCTGTCTGTGCTTCAGGGGATGGAGCCATGGCTAAATAGTGGACAATTACGTTTCTATAAAGCTAAATCTAATTCCTCTCTGCTGTAAACCTAATTTCTCTCCTATGTAGCCACGAGTCGAGTTTGTGGAACACTGGAGTGAAACTGTTAGCTAATGCCGCCACCTGGTGGACGAAAACTGTAACCTCAACACTTTGGCTGAAAAACAAGCAACATCTCGGATATAATAAGTGTGCCCCCTATTTTTTTTAAACAGCAAAATAAGTGATCGAGAGAAGGGGAGGGAGGAGTGGTACGGAACAGAAACAGCAGTAGCAGACTTGGGTCTCACATTCCATTTTTTTGTAAGTACGGGCAACAAAGGTAAATATCATATTTGACATTGAATCACGTCAATGTAAAAGGGTGAGATACACATCAGAAAGTTCTTATTACACACTGCTTCGTAAACACACACACGGTAATCAGATGTCATTCATTTACAACCCTTCAGACACACATAAGCCTCAAATAAATACATGTTGATTTATCCCAATGATTTGATATGGCATTCAGAATCTATAGTTCTATACAGAGTGAGCTGCAATCAACCAGGAGCTAATGTTATCAAGCACCTGCAATTTGATACACAGAAGTCACGTAATAGCGTACATAAACACAAATCCATGGTAGCTGCATTGGAAGGGACAGAGTAACATGGGAGAAGACTGAACAAACACGGATAGAAAAATTAAAAATTACATTTTTGGTCATCAACTGTTTCCCCCTCATCTCTTTCCTTCTCTCTAAACTGTTTCCCCTCATCTCTTTTTCTGTCTCCCCCTCATCTCTCTATACTTCCCTATCTAAAAACAGTCCTGTAGACTTCCATACTTCCAGAACTTTTAACTAACAGATCCTCCAGTGTGATATCTCGAGGGTCAGTTAACTGCATTGTTTCTACAGTCGGTTTGGGTTGGGAGGAGTCTTATGATGATGACTTGGAACGACCCCTCTCACACAATAGGCGTAGGTAGACCTCACCGTGAAATGCTGAATACAACAGGCGTAGGTAGACCTCACCGTGAAATGCTGAATACAACAGGTGTAGGTAGACCTCACCGTGAAATGCTGAATACAACAGGTGTAGGTAGACCTCACCGTGAAATGCTGAATACAACAGGTGTAGGTAGACCTCACCGTGAAATGCTGAATACAACAGGCGTAGGTAGACCTCACCGTGAAATGCTGAATACAACAGGCGTAGGTAGACCTCACCGTGAAATGCTGAATACAACAGGCGTAGGTAGACCTCACCGTGAAATGCTGAATACAACAGGCGTAGGTAGACCTCACCGTGAAATGCTGAATACAACAGGCGTAGGTAGACCTCACCGTGAAATGCTGAATACAACAGGTGTAGGTAGACCTCACTTACAAGCCCTTAATTAACCAACAACGCAGTTTTAAGAAGATATAGATCAAATAATATTTACCAAATAAAAGCAAAAAAAAATATATAAATGTTTTATTATCTGTACACATTTGTTAAAGAAGTAACAATAAAATAACAACAATGAGGCTATATACAGTGGGTACCGAGTCAATGTGCGGGGTGCAGGTTAGTCGAGGTCATTTGTAGATGCAGGGAGGGGTAGAGTGACTCTGCATCGATAATAAACAGTAGTAGCAGCACTGTCAAAACAAAGCGGGTGGCCATGTCAATGCAAATAGTCTGGGTGGCTATTTGATTAATTGTTCAGCAGTCTTATGGCTTGGGGTTCGAAGCTGTTAAGGAGCCTTTTGGTCCTAGACTTGGAGCTCAGGTAAAAACATTTTTGCATATTTATTTATTTAATATAAAACTGAAATGTCAAACTTACATAAGTATTCAGACCCTTTACTCAGTACTAGGTTGAAGCACCTTTGGCAGCGATTACAGCATCGAGTCTTCTTGGGTATGATGCTACAAGCTTGGTACGCATGTATTTGGGGAGTTTATCCCATTTTTCTCTGCACAGCTATGTTCAAGTCTCTCCAGAGATGTTTGATCAGGTTCAAGTCTGGGCCACTCAAGGACATTCAGTAACTTGTCCAGAAGCAACTCCTGCATTGTCTTGACTGTGGGCTTAGGGTTGTTGTCCTGTTGGAAGGTGAACCTTCGCCCCAGTCTGAGGTCCTAAGCGCTCTGGAGCGGGTTTTCATCAAGGATCTCTGTACTTTTCTCTGTTCATATTTGCCTCGATCCTGACTAGTCTCCCAGTCCCTGCCGCTGAAAAACATATCCACAGCATGATGCTTCACTGTAGGGATGGTGCCAGGTTTCCTCCAGATGTGACTCTTGGCATTCAGGCCAAAGAGTTTAATCTTGGTTTCATCAGACCAGATAGTCTGTAGGTGCCTTCCGGCATACTCCAAACGGGCATTCATGTGCCTTTTACTGAGGAGTGGCTTCCGTCTGGCCACTCTACCATAAAGGCCTGATTGTTGGAGTGCTGCAGAGATGGCTGTCCTTCTGGAAGGTTCTACCATCTCCACAGAGGAACTCTGGAGCCCTGTCAGAGTGACCATCAGGTTATTGGTCACCTCCCTGACCAAGGTCCATCTCTCCGACTGCTCAGTTTGGCCGGGCGGCCAGCTCTAGGAAGAGTCTGGGTGGTTCCAAACTTCTTCCAATTAAGAATGATGGAGGCCACTGTGTTCTTGGGGACCTTCAGTTCAAATGCTGCAGAAACATGTGTCCTTCCCCAGATCTGTGCTTCAACACAATCCTGTCTCGGAACTCTACGGACGATTCCTTCGACCTCATGGCTTGGTTTTTTGCTCTGACATGCACTGTCAACTGTGGGACGTTTATATAGACAGGTGTGTGCCTTACCAAATCATGTGCATTCAATTTAATTTACAACAGGTGGACTCCAATCAAGTTGTAGAAACATCCCAAGGACGATCAATGGAAACAGGATGCAACGGAGCTCAATGTTGAGTCTCATAGCAAAGGGTTTGAATACTTATGTAAATAAGGTAATTGTTTTAATTTTTAAAAATAAATTTGCCAAAAGTTCTAAAAACATGTTTTTGCTTTGTTATTATGGGGTATTGTGTGTAGATTGCTGAGGATATTTGTTGACTTAATCCATTCTAGAATAAGGCTGTAACGTAACAAAATGTGGAAACTGTCATGGTGTCTGAATACTTTTGGAAGGCATTATATGGTCCAGTGATGTACTGGGCCGTACGACACTACCCTCTGTAGCGCCCTACGGTCGGATGCCGAGCCGTTGCCATAGCAGATGGTGATGCAACCCGTCCGGGTGCTCCCGGTGATGCAGCTGGACACCTGAGGATCTGGGGACCCGAATCAGACTCCTGAGGGGGAAAAACCTCTGGACTTTTTTTGTTTGTGTGATCGTTTGTTGGTGATGTGGACACCAAGCAACTCTCGACACGCTCCACTACGGCCCCGTCGATGTGAATGGGGCCCTCCTTTTCCTGTAGTTCATGGTCAGCTCCTTTGTCTTTCTCAAGTTGAGGGAGAGGTTGTTGTCCTGGCTCATCATTGTCAGTGATCAGACCTACCACCATTGTGTAGTCAGCAAACTTAATGGTGGTGTTGGAGTCGTGCTTGGCCACCCAGTCTTGGGTGAACAGGGAGTACAGGAGGGGACTAAGCATGCACACCTGTGGGGCCCCTGTGTTGCGGATCAGCGTGGCAGATGTGTTTTTGCCTACCCTTACCACCTGGGGGCGGCCCGTCAGGAAGTCCAGGATCCAGTTGCAGAGGGAGGTGTTTAGTCCCAGGGTCCTTAGGTTAGTGATAAGCTTTGAGGGCACTATGGTATTGAACGCTGAGCTGTAGTCAATGAACAGTATTTTTGTCCAGGTGGGAAAGGGCAGTGTGTAGTGCGATTGAGATTGCGTCATCTGTGGATCTGTTGGTGCGGTATGTGAATTGGAGTGGGTCTAGGGTTTCTGGGATGATGGTGTTGATGTGAGCCATGACCAGCCTTTCAAAGCACTTCAAGGATACCGATGTGATGCTATGGGGTGGTAGTCATTTAGGCAGGTTACCGGGCACAGTCCAAGAATAGCTCTTCCACACACTGACATAAGAAGTTTGAGGACTTTGTAAGTAGACCTTTCACATTTTAGCAGGCGCTCTGACCCAGAGAGACTTTTGCACATTGGCAGAGCTTTCTTTTTCACCGAGTCTGCTCTGGGATTCAACACGCTTAACCGCTAGGCTACATGCCTCTGGGGTGTCAAAGATACATTTGACCTGCATCAGGTTGGTGATGTGCCAGGTGTACTTTGGGGAGGCAGATCATCATTCCTCACAAACGCTGACCAAAGAAAACAAAAATCTGTTTTTACCTTGTAACTTAACTTTTAGGTTAACGATCGCATTTGATTGGCTCCGAGTAGAAATGACATTTCCATGTCTTGTCTGTGCCTCTTTCCCTAACGGGTTGGGCAAAGACTTAGTAGTCTACACTGAGTAATTAAAAAAAAATATTATGCTTGCTAGTTTGTTACAAGTCGGTAAAAATATTTTATTGGTTTGATAGGTGGCAATGCTTCAACGAGCTTCCATCTAGACTCTAGACCGTATTTTTGGAATAGGCTCAGTTGTGGAGTTGTAGTTGTGTTAGGGTTGTGGTTCTGGTTAACCTGAGGTAGTGTTGGGCAGCCGTCTCTTCTCGGATCCCAGGGACAGACAGTGCTGCAGAGAGGGGAACAACTCCAGAGCCTCTGTTACCTGGAGCCAACAACATCTGCATCGTCATCATCAACTATACAAACAGATGGGCGGAGGGCTGTGTGTGTTACTGTCAAACTAGTAATGCCTGGTGGATCCTCTCCTTAACGCTGCCTAGCCAATGCTGGAAGCTCAGGGTCACCAGGCTCTCATCCACAGGCTGGCTGCTCCCTGACACACACACACACACACACACACACTTAAAGATATAGAGTAATATAATAAAACGTTTTAATGCTCAAGAAGCTGTGGTTAATTAGATACTACCTTTCTCACTGCATTTATGCCCCTTACGAGTGAGAAAGACAGGTGGACAGGGACAGTGGGTGAGAGACAGAAAGACAGATGGACAGGACAGGGACAGTGGGTGAGAGACAGAGAGAAAGACAGATGGACAGGGACAGTGGGTGAGAGAGAGAGAAAAACAGGTGGACAGGGACAGTGGGTGAGGGACAGAGAGAAAAACAGGTGGACAGGGACAGTGGGTAAGGGACAGGTGGACAGGGACAGTGGGTGAGGGACAGAGAGAAAGACAGGTGGACAGGGACAGTGGGTGAGGGACAGAGAGAGAAAAACAGGTGGACAGGGACAGTGGGTGAGGGACAGAGAGAGAAAAACAGGTGGACAGGGACAGTGGGTGAGGGACAGAGAGAAAAACAGGTGGACAGGGACAGTGGGTGAGGGACAGAGAGAGAAAAACAGGTGGACAGGGACAGTGAGAGAAAGAGAAAAGACAGTAGTGAGACAGGCAGGCAGCACCTGGCTCCTTGAGTCCAGTAGAAACAGGAGGATCAGGACTGTTCTGACCCCCAGTCCTACAGGACATACAGCTGGGGACGGAGGGAAGAGGGGACAGGGAGGAAGAATGGAGATACAGAGAGGAGTAGATGAGAGTCACAAAGAAGAGAGGACAGATTGAGAGAGAAAAAAAACGTGCTCAGGCGGCTCTCAAAAGAACATACAGGTCCTCTCTCGATGATGAGGCATTCTCCCTTCTATTTGATGAACGGTGTGACTGGCAGGGCAGCTCATCAATGACGTGCTCTTCCAGACGGAGTCTCTTAGTTTTGTGAGCGGTGATTGGTTCAGGCAGCTGAGATGGGTTGGAGACACAAAGAACTGTGCAGTCAGCATTCCATTGTACACCTACAGTACAAATGACAGGGAGGCAATTCAATCTCTTACATACACTGCATTGCACATACACACACACCATAGGACGTATTACACAAAGTGCAATCACACACACAAAATATCCTGCTCCTAGGCACCATTGGAGCTGTAGTTGAGGAAACCTGTGAACTCCTGCGGCCAGTTACTCATCATTGGCACAGAAGTGGAGGCGGAGGTATGGAGCTGCAGGACCAGGCTGAGAGGGAGTCTGGTAAGACACCTGAGAACCCTCACCTCCCCAACCCCATCCTGGGAAGTCTCCATGGGGGTCCCCTTCCCCCCCACCGTACCCCTTCTGACAGGCCCACTGAAACACAGCCCCCCCCCCAGAGGACGACTTGCTCTACTGTTACATTTCACCACCAGATGGTTTTTAGTCCACCCTCTGGACCAGGGGTCCCGGGGACTCAGTAGCCAACCTCCAGAATGAAACTCTTCAAAAGGGAAGAGGGGTGGTCTGCATGGCACTCCCATGGCTTGCTTTACGTGGACACAGGGAGTGACGGAATTGGAAACCTATTTGGAGAGGGTGTTGGTCAGAACAGCGGCCCTGGCCTGTCCTTTTACCCGTGGCGACAGGTGGGCAAGACGAGATCGTGAGGTCCATTGTCGTGCCAGTCCTCCGCCGCCATCGCCTCACGTACCAGCATGGTAATGCACGGCCCCATGTCGCAAGGATCCGTACACAATTCCTGGAAAGCTGAAAATGGACCATTTCTTCCAAGGCCTGCAGACTCACCAGACACGTCACCCATTGATCATGTTTGGGATGCTCAGGATTTACGTGTACGACAGCGTGCTCCAGTTCCCACCAACTTCACAAGGCCATTATAGAGAGAACAGTCCACAATCAACAGCCTGATCAGTTCTATGCGAAGGAGATGAGGCAAATACCTACTGGTTTTCTGATCAAAGCCCCTACCGTAAAAAATAAATAAAATGGTATCCGTGACCAATAGATGTGTTCTCGTCACGTGAAATCCATAGATTATGGCCCAACACATTCTTAATTTGACTGGTTTTCTTAGATGAACTGTAACTCAGTAGCATCTTTGAAATTGTTGCATTCATACATTTGTTCAGTGTATTTTGTTGGTTTATACCCGTAGTTCATAAATTCATGCTCAACAGCTTGTGTCAAAAGGTTCTGTACTGTAGGTAGGCCTGCTCTGTTCAATTATTCCAGTTTCTGCTACTAACACAACGGTTCTGATTTCAAAAATCACTGGATCTGAACATTACATGTAAGCAAGCTCATTGTAAACAAAAAACAACAACATTTAATTGCAAGACTGAACCAAGCTCACATCAAGCGGTTTGAAATACAGTAACAAGAAGAGCGAAGAGCTAGAAATATGAACAGTTCCCACAAGCAGTGTTTATACGCATCAGCATTTTAATGGGACAAGAACACGTATCAACATAACCCCCAAAAAACACCGCCTCAAAACACAAGGTCGGAAAATAATCTGACTTTATGAGCCGTTTATGATAAGAGGTTGGTTCAAATGAAATGAACTCAAAATAAGGCAAAGCAAGGGGTCTCGACCAACGCTATTATTAAATCAACTCCATAGGGGTTCAAAAATCTGATCCGTTCAAGTTTTCCCCCCGTTTTTTATAACTATTTACGACTTTATCATAAAAAAAAAAAAAAAAAAAAGTTCAATATTTAGGTTTTATACACAGAATAACTTTAAGTCTACATTACTTTTCAGTCTAGCTCATTTTGCAATGCTGTTCTCTCCTCACAGGCACCTGGAAGAATCAAAATGTTGTACTGTCCTTACATTGTCCAGAACCAGCATTAGACAGTGACGCTGATATGCCCACTTCTACTGTTAATGATCCCTTACCCCCAGACCGCCAGTCAAAAAAACAAGCAAGCTTCCATAATTAACATGAGGTTTTTCCCCCCTCTAAGCCTTGTCAGAACAGTTTAACAGACTGTTTGGTTATTTACATACAAAACAGTACAGTATGTAAGCCCTCCTAAAATAAACTTTTCAAAAGGAAAAATAAAGTGTAATGCAAAAACAATTCAAAATACCAAGAATTTTTGTAACATCAAATTGTGTGAAAAGGTAACTAAGAGTAATAGTATTGTGCAATATGTCTGCCTCGTAAAGAAAGAACAGTGGCAGTAATCCCTGCAATTGGTTTTTAGTTGAGATTGAAAATCGTATTTTAAAAAATTCCACAGTTGATATCCATTTGATCAAAAAAAATTATTATAAACAAAAAAAGGTTCTTACATTTCACATGATTCCATGGTGTCCTTGCTATAAACATTTCTTTAAAATGACCCGAAACAAAAACAGGCAAAGCGTCGTTTCTTAACGATATCAGCAGTTGAAATTGTTCTTAAACCAACAAGAAAAAGCAAATCCAAAAGAAGTCGCCTCTTCTTGTTTATCGTGTATTTTATTTTATTTAATACTTTCATTAAAAATGGCATAGTCCTTTCTGATTCTCGAGTCAATCGATCTGACATGGGGCCAAAGACCTTTGTAAGGTATGTGTGTGTCTGTGTGGACATGGGTGTGTGTTTGTGTGCATATATCTATATGCATGTATCTTATATCCCAGGACTGGGAAACGCTCCGACCTCCGATGGATGACACACAAGCCTCATCTCCTCCTCCTTTAAACTTACATGTAAAAACCAGGATTGGGGGAACTGGACAGGAAGAGGTGGAATCACACATCCCCACTCCCCGCCATAGAGTTCTTAAATCGCGTTGTAAAAGACGGGGAACATGTCCGCCCCGTGTGTAGGATCCCTGTGGTGGTTTTGGGAGGGTAGGAGGCCGACACTGGGCTGCCGGGCCGGCGTCGATCAGTGGGTGTGGTAGCCAGCGGTGCCCATGACCGACTGGTTGGCCAGCACCGCCCCGTTGACTCCCTGTCCAGGCTCCACCACGCCGCCATTACTGACCGCTCCAACGCCCGTCCACCCTGCACCCGCCTGTAAATGACTGCACACAGACAAGAGGTCAGAGGACAGATGAACTTGAACAACAAGACTGCTCTTTGACGGCGGCTGTCACTTCATAGTAGTCTCATCCTGACATCATCTGCATTTCAATCCAACACTTTATTTTCGTTTACCTCTTCGGTAGTTCATGAGTACTCACTTGAAGCCCTGCTGGTTCCAGGCCTGTCCGTAGACTCCGTAGGTCGGCACCTGCCACCCGTTGGGCACATATTGGCCAATCTGCTGGGCGTTTCCGTACCACTGTGCATACTGGCCGTAGGGCTGCGCTGCAAAGCCAATTTTGTTCTGCTGTGGAGACAACGCTTAGAGATCAACTATGTTTATCGGTTTCCCCTAGCATGCCCACTTTGAACTCTCACACACATACACACAGTTGAAGTCGGATGTTTACAAACACTTAGGTTGGAGTCATTAAAACTCCAACCACTACACAAATTTCTTGTTAACAAACTATAGTTTTGGCAAGTCAATTAGAACATCTACTTTGTGCATGAAACAAGTCATTTTTCCAACAATTGTTCACACACAGATTATTTCACTATCAGAATTCCAGTGGGTAAGAAGTTTACATACATTAAGTAGACTGTGCCTTTAAACAGCTTGGAAAATTCCAGAAAATTATGTCATGGCTTTAGAAGCTTCTGATAGGCTAATTGACATCATTTGAGTCAATTGGAGATGAACGTGTGGATATATTTCAAGGCCTACCATCAAGCTCAGTGCTTCTTTGCTTGACATCATTTGAAAATCAAAAGAAATCAGCCAAGAACCCAGAATAAAAATTGTAGACCTCCACAAGTCTGGTTCATCCTTGGGAGAAATTTCCAAATGCCTGAAGGTACCGCATTCATCTGTACAAACAATAGTACGCAAGTATAAACACCACGGGACCATGCAGCCGTCATACCTCTCAGGAAGGAGACGCGTTCTGTCTCCTAGAGATTAACGTACTTTGGTGTGAAAAGGTCAAATCAATCACAGAACAACAGCAAAGGACCCTGTGAAGATGCTGGAGGAAACCGGTACAAAAGTATCTATATCCACAGTAAAATGAGTCCTATATCGACATAACCTGAAAGGCTGCTCAGCAAGGAAGAAGCCACTGCTCCAAAACTGCCATAAAAAAGCCAGATTACAGTTTGCAACTGCTCATGGGGACAAAGATCGTACTTTTTGGAGAAATATCCTTTGGTCTGACGAAACAAAAATAGAACTGTTTGCCAATAATCACCCTCGTTGTGTTTGGAGGAAAAAGGGAGAGGCTTGCAAGCCGAAGAACACCATCCCATCCGTGAAGCACGGGGATGGCAGCATCATGTTGTGGGGGTGCTTTGCTGCATGGGGGACTGGTGCACTTCAAAATAGATGGCATCATGAGGGAGGAAAATTATGTGGATATATTGAAGCAACATCTCAAGACATCAGTCAGGAAGTTAAAGCTTGGTCGCAAATGGGTCTTCCAAATGGACAATGACCCCAAGCATACTTCCAAAGTACTGGAAAAATGGCTTAAGGACAACAAAGCCCTGGCCTCAATCCTATTGAAAATGTGTGGGCAGAACTGAAAAAGCGTGTGCGAGCAAGGAGGCCTACAAACCTGACTCAGTTACACCAGCTCTGTCAGGAGGAATGGGCTAAAATTCACCAAACTTTTTGTGGGAAGCTTGTAGAAGGCTACACACGTTTGACCCAAGTTGAACAATTTAAAGGCAAAGCTACCAATACTAATTGAGTGCATGTAAACTTCTGACCCACAGGGAATGTGATGAAAGAAATTAAAGCTGAAATAAATCACTCTCTCTACTATTATTCTGACATTTCACATTCTTAAAATAGCGTGGTGATCCTAACTGGCCTAAGACAGGGAATTTTTTACTAGGATTAAATGTCAGGAATTGTGGAAAAACTGAGTTTAAATGTATTTGGCTAAGGTGCATGTAAACTTCAACTGTATATATTATATACACATACACGTGTTATAACATACTGTCTATTACATATCTGTATATTGTAATGGACGTTGTATGAGAAAGGGAGATGTTACCTGCGGTGTGAGCTGAGGCACCTGTACCTGCTGCATGGGGCTGACCATGTCTGTGGTCTCCTTCCCCCAGTAACACTTCACCACGTGACCCTCTATGGACGTCCCGTTCACTGACACTATGGCGTGGGCCGCTCCCTCGTGGGAGTTGAACCTAAGCCAGGTAGAGACGTGCGAGGGGGACAAGGGTGAGACGGGGTCAGAGTGAGCAGTCACATGGCAATGACTGCAGTCCAACTGCAATATGGGTAAATCTCAAAACACACCGAGTCTGTGGTCTTACCTCACAAACGAGTAGCCTTTGTCTGGGAAAACTCTGATCTCCATGATCTGACCGAAGGGGGTGAAGGTCTGCCTCATCAGTTGTTCTAAGGAGGGGAAATAGAGGAAGGTTATATACCTGTCAATCCTATATTAACACGATCACAGTGATACTGTAGAGAGGAGAGATACTAGTGATGCTGTAGAGAAGAGAGAGACTAGTGATGCTGTAGAGAGGAGAGATACTAGTGATACTGTAGAGAGGAGAGATACTAGTGATACTGTAGAGAGGAGAGAGACTAGTTATGCTGCAGAGAGGAGAGAGATACTAGTGATGCTGCAGAGAAGAGAGAGAGACTAGTGATGCTATAGAGAGGAGAGAGAGACTAGTGATGCTGTAGAGAGGAGAGAGAGACTAGTGATGCTGTAGAGAGGAGAGAGAGACTAGTGATACTGTAGAGAGGAGAGAGAGACTAGTGATACTGTAGAGAGGAGAGAGAGACTAGTGATACTGTAGAGAGGAGAGAGATACTAGTGATACTGCAGAGAGGAGAGAGACTAGTGATACTGCAGAGAGGAGAGAGACTAGTGATACTGCAGAGAGGAGAGAGACTAGTGATACTGCAGAGAGGAGAGATACTAGTGATACTGCAGAGAGGAGAGATACTAGTGATGCTGCAGAGAGGAGAGATACTAGTGATGCTGCAGAGAGGAGAGATACTAGTGATGCTGCAGAGAGGAGAGAGAGACTAGTGATGCTGCAGAGAGGAGAGAGAGACTAGTGATGCTGCAGAGAGGAGAGAGAGACTAGTGATGCTGTAGAGAGGAGAGAGAGACTAGTGATGCTGTAGAGAGGAGAGAGAGACTAGTGATGCTGTAGAGAGGAGAGAGAGACTAGTGATGCTGTAGAGAGGAGAGAGAGACTAGTGATGCTGTAGAGAGGAGAGAGAGACTAGTGATGCTGTAGAGGAGAGAGAGACTAGTGATGCTGTAGAGAGGAGAGAGAGACTAGTGATGCTGTAGAGAGGAGAGAGAGACTAGTGATGCTGTAGAGAGGAGAGAGAGACTAGTGATGCTGTAGAGAGGAGAGAGAGACTAGTGATGCTGTAGAGAGGAGAGAGAGAGTGATACTAGTGATGCTGTAGAGAGGAGAGAGAGACTAGTGATGCTGTAGAGAGGAGAGAGAGACTAGTGATGCTGTAGAGAGGAGAGAGAGACTAGTGATGCTGTTGAGAGGAGAGAGAGACTAGTGATGCTGTAGAGAGGAGAGAGACTAGTGATGCTGTAGAGAGGAGAGAGACTAGTGATGCTGTAGAGAGGAGAGAGACTAGTGATGCTGTAGAGAGGAGAGAGAGACTAGTGATGCTGTAGAGAGGAGAGAGAGACTAGTGATGCTGTAGAGAGGAGAGAGAGACTAGTGATACTGTAGAGAGGAGAGAGAGACTAGTGATACTGTAGAGAGGAGAGATACTAGTGATACTGTAGAGAGGAGAGAGACTAGTGATACTGCAGAGAGGAGAGAGACTAGTGATACTGCAGAGAGGAGAGATACTAGTGATACTGCAGAGAGGAGAGATACTAGTGATACTGCAGAGAGGAGAGAGATACTAGTGATGCTGCAGAGAGGAGAGAGATACTAGTGATGCTGCAGAGAGGAGAGAGAGACTAGTGATGCTGCAGAGAGGAGAGAGAGACTAGTGATGCTGTAGAGAGGAGAGAGAGACTAGTGATGCTGTAGAGAGGAGAGAGAGACTAGTGATGCTGTAGAGAGGAGAGAGAGACTAGTGATGCTGTAGAGAGGAGAGAGAGACTAGTGATGCTGTAGAGAGGAGAGAGAGACTAGTGATGCTGTAGAGGAGAGAGAGACTAATGATGCTGTAGAGGAGAGAGAGACTAGTGATGCTGTAGAGAGGAGAGAGAGACTAGTGATGCTGTTGAGAGGAGAGAGAGACTAGTGATGCTGTTGAGAGGAGAGAGAGACTAGTGATGCTGTAGAGAGGAGAGAGAGACTAGTGATGCTGTAGAGAGGAGAGAGAGACTAGTGATGCTGTAGAGAGGAGAGAGAGACTAGTGATGCTGTAGAGAGGAGAGAGAGACTAGTGATGCTGTAGAGAGGAGAGAGAGACTAGTGATACTGTAGAGAGGAGAGAGAGACTAGTGATACTGTAGAGAGGAGAGAGAGACTAGTGATGCTGTAGAGAGGAGAGATACTAGTGATGCTGTAGAGAGGAGAGATACTAGTGATACTGCAGAGAGGAGAGATACTAGTGATACTGCAGAGAGGAGAGATACTAGTGATACTGCAGAGAGGAGAGATACTAGTGATACTGCAGAGAGGAGAGATACTAGTGATACTGTAGAGAGGAGAGATACTAGTGATACTGTAGAGAGGAGAGATACTAGTGATGCTGTAGAGAGGAGAGAGAGACTAGTGATGCTGTAGAGAGGAGAGATACTAGTGATACTGTAGAGAGGAGAGATACTAGTGATGCTGTAGAGAGGAGAGAGAGACTAGTGATGCTGTAGAGAGGAGAGATACTAGTGATGCTGTAGAGAGGAGAGATACTAGTGATACTGCAGAGAGGAGAGATACTAGTGATGCTGTAGAGAGGAGAGATACTAGTGATACTGCAGAGAGGAGAGATACTAGTGATGCTGTAGAGAGGAGAGATACTAGTGATGCTGTAGAGGAGAGATACTAGTGATACTGCAGAGAGGAGAGATACTAGTGATGCTGTAGAGAGGAGAGATACTAGTGATACTGTAGAGAGGAGAGATACTAGTGATACTGTAGAGAGGAGAGATACTAGTGATACTGCAGAGAGGAGAGATACTAGTGATGCTGTAGAGGAGAGATACTAGTGATACTGCAGAGAGGAGAGATACTAGTGATGCTGTAGAGGAGAGATACTAGTGATACTGTAGAGAGGAGAGATACTAGTGATGCTGTAGAGAGGAGAGATACTAGTGATACTGTAGAGAAGAGAGATACTAGTGATACTGTAGAGAGGAGAGAGGGGCTTCTAGTTATACTGCAGTTAGAATAGTTTAGAATGTCATTGTATGCTGTAGTGTTAAGATTTCCCTTCACTTGAACTAAGGGGCCCGAACCATGAAAAACAGCCCCATAACATTATTCCTCATCCACCAAACTTCACAGTTGGCACTATGCATTGGGGCAGGTCGCGTTCTCCTGGCATCAGCCAAACCCAGTTCTTCCGTTGGACTGCCAGATGGTGTCGCGTGAGTCATCACTCCAGAGAACATGTTTTCATTGCTCCAGAGTTGGCGGCAAGCATTACACCATTCCAGCCGAAGCTTGTAGATCCACTGTAGATTACTTCACATTGAAAATCACAGTAGCAGGGGGTTTAGAAACCATCACACCTACTCCATACCAGTTGGTGATCTTAGGCTTGTGTGCTGCTGCCTGGCCATGGAAACCCATTTCACGAAGCTTCCGATGAACAGTTCTTGTGCTGACGTTGCTTCCAGAGGCAGTCTGGAACTCGATAGTGAGTGTTACAGAGGATCTTTACACGCTACACGCTTCAGCGGTCCCGCTCTGTGAGCTTGTCTGGCCTACCACTTCGCGGCTGAGCCGTGGTTGCTTCTCGACGTTTCCACTTCACAATAACTTCACTTACAGTTGACCGGGGCAGCTCCAGCAGGGCTGGAATTTGACAAACTGACTTGTTGGAAAGGTGGCATTCTATGACGGTGCCACGTTGAAAGTCACTGAGCTCTTCAGTAAGGGCCATTCTTCGGTCATTGTCTATGGCGATTGCATGGCGGTGTGCTCCATTTCACACACATCGGCAACAGTTGTGGCTGAAATAGTCGAAGCCACTGATTTGAAGGTGTGTCCGCATACTTTTGGTCATGTAGTGAATGTAATGGGGAATTGATCAAAAGAAACAAGCAAAGGGCAGACAATTCACAAGAATAGGCAACAGGAAACAGCCGAGTTGCGACTGCAACTCAAAAACCAGTTAGACGTTTTTGCCACGCGCTCCCTATGAAAGACTTCTTCATTTGTTCTATAATAAACTTTCTTTCATTGTCCAAAAGCACAATCCTAATCATTTTAGCAACCTATCCTAGTTTGTTGCATCTCTAGATTCACCCAAGTGTCTAACGGAGATGATCATCTCGGTCACATACCGCGGGCATCAGGTGGTTTTCCCCTTTCTGGTCACGTTGACCATTTTCCCAAAGCAAACCCCCGGGGTAGTTCTATACCTGTAAGCCCTGCAGTGACTCCTCCACAGTAGACGGTACAGTTGCTGGGGCTGGACTGGTTCACTACCTCCTCAAACGACAGGTGCTTTGTGTTCGCTGCTCCACAAGTTGGGGAGGAATAGAAGATGCATTTAAAACTTGAATGACAATAGATGGACAATCTTTTTTTGTTGTATTCAATGCCAACAGGTGTGTGCAAGTCATTCTTTGGAGCAGTGAGAGGTGTGTGTCTAACTCACTCTCGTAGGTGGCTTTGGGTGCAGGGGGCTTCCTGGTGGCCCAGTTAGTCCTGATCTGCCGTCCTCCCAACCACTGACCTCCCATCTGTTGGATGGCATTCTCTGCATCCTACACACACACACAGTTCCAATATCCACAGACTTTATAAAGCATGGTGGTAGTAATCACGGTATAACCTAGAATCTAAACCTTATCTACACCAACGTAGCAAATCAACTTCAGAGTGGTATTTGCTTGGCTAAACATTGCTGGCTGTTGTCTAGGGGGGACAACAAAGGATTAGAGGCTCACACTCTTCGCGCCGACGCTAATGATTTCTCACAAGCCACAAACCCAAGAGCAGTAGGCCGAGGGTGGTGGGGGACACTCACCCATTTGTTGAAGAAGGACACAAAGCCATAGCCTTTAGATTTGCCAGTAGCCATGTCTTTCACCACCCGGGCATCACTACGAACAGACACAAATACACCGGTTGGCAAGACGAGAGCACAGAACCAATCCTACGGAGCAGTGTTTCCAGGGAGCTTTTCCTTGCCACCGGCTCCCTGGGTTTCTGTCCAGGGAGGCTGCAAAGCACTTGATAAGTAGGGTTCTAAGAAGTTCTGTTGTGCATATTTGCTTCTTGAGAGATACGCAAAAAAGATCTGTAGAGAACATTTGACAGATGAATGCTGTGAGTACAGGTTGTTGTTCTCTAGTGTTTTGAATAAGCATAACCGAGATAATAGCTTGGGCAAGGAGAAGCAGGGAGAACACTCACGATATCCTCCCAAAGGGGGCAAAGGCAGCTTTGATGTCATCCGTGGTGATTTCAGGACTGAGGTCTCCGACGAAAACGTGGAAGTGATCTGAACACAGAATCATATGTATCATACGGTTTTTATATAGCCAACTCATTTTAGGCACCAATGGGTATGGGCCGTGTCAAAGTATCAAGGGAGATCATGCTCACTGCTTGTGTCTTTCTTCTGGCTGCTAGGGGTTGTGGCCCAGTTCACTTTGACCTCCTGAAGAAAAGAAAGAAAGAGAAAGAGAGAGAGCGAGAGAGAGAGAGAAAGAGAGCCGGAAAGAGGGGTGAAAAGCGAGCCTTACTTGGACAGCAGCGTGTCCGTCTGTTTGCCGATCAGAGGGCTTGTTGTAGTCACACAATGATAAGAGGGAAAGCCTGCTCACACTCAGACTGTCACAATTCAGTCTCACTGTCTAATCAATCAAATTTGGAACAAAACGTCTAGGAAGTTTTTTTAAAAAGGGTCCAAATAACAAGGGACTTACAAACAAGTGAATTTTACGAACTTGTATTACTCCTCAAATGGTCCTTCATTACCTGTTGAGGATAACATATTTTCAACTGAATGTGACTTTAGAGATATAGTATAGTTATTATCTGGATTCTTTATGCAAAGGAACACATTGTACACAATAATAATAATAATTATTATTATAATAAAGACTGGCAGTGTAGAAGTAGAGGAGTGTTATTTGAAACAGGTTAATGGGGGGAGGCACTACTTAGAAAGATTACACAACCCAACCAGGTTTAAAGTCATGGGACGTGCTGCCAATACTAATTGGCTATGACAAGTCTTCTCTTCTGAGCGTGAACCCGTTTACATGTGCGACGTCCAGAGGCGTTGTCTACCAGCAGGAGCGAGAACTCCGACCACAGAGGGCAAGGACAGAGGATGAGAAGAAGCTATTAGCTACACCCAATCGAGGACGGCAGGTTCAGGGGAATGGCACAGAATCCGTTAAAAAAATGAAATCACTACCAAGCTACATTTTGTAGTTAAATAACCCAAAACATTTTTTGGGGGGTATCCATAACATCTTATCAACAGGTGTTTCATACAGTGTTTGAATTCAATCCCTCCTCCATGCTCGTTCGTTCAGCATTTCCCCTCAGGCCAAAGGAACAAGACGTTTTACTTCCAGTGAGACATCGGCAGGCTTCAAACCCAAACAAATGGCACCATCTAATTCAGTCAAATTACACCGTGTCAAACGTCCATGTTAATTTGAGATTGGGGCCTGCAGTGTGTTCCTAATGTATATAGGACGCCATCTACGGAATATGTAGTATTATCTAAAAACCAGAGCAGAATGGAGAAAACTCGATTTTGGGGGCGAGGAACATAGTACCCTATCGTTGGAAGACATGCTGCCACCCATTCAGACCGAACCCAAGTACCCTACAAAACATTCTTCTGGGGGCGAGGTACCCTATCGTTGGAAGAAATGCTGCCACCCATTCAGACCGAACCCAAGTACCCTACAAAACATTCTTCTGGGGGCGAGGTACCCTATCGTTGGAAGACATGCTGCCACCCATTCAGACCGAACCCAAGTACCCTACAAAACATTCTTCTGGTGGCGAGGTACCCTATCGTTGGAAGACATGCTGCCACCCATTCAGACCGAACCCAAGTACCCTACAAAACATTCTTCTGGGGGCGAGGTACCCTATCGTTGGAAGACATGCTGCCACCCATTCAGACCGAACCCAAGTACCCTACAAAACATTCTTCTGGGGGCGAGGTACCCTATCGTTGGAAGACATGCTGCCACCCATTCAGACCGAACCCAAGTACCCTACAAAACATTCTTCTGGGGGCGAGGTACCCTATCGTTGGAAGACATGCTGCCACCCATTCAGACCGAACCCAAGTACCCTACAAAACATTCTTCTGGTGGCGAGGTACCCTATCGTTGGAAGACATGCTGCCACCCATTCAGACCGAACCCAAGTACCCTACAAAACATTCTTCTGGTGGCGAGGTACCCTATCGTTGGAAGACATGCTGCCACCCATTCAGACCGAACCCAAGTACCCTACAAAACATTCTTCTGGGGGCGAGGTACCCTATCGTTGGAAGACATGCTGCCACCCATTCAGACCGAACCCAAGTACCCTACAAAACATTCTTCTGGGGGCGAGGTACCCTATCGTTGGAAGACATGCTGCCACCCATTCAGACCGAACCCAAGTACCCTACAAAACATTCTTCTGGGGGCGAGGTACCCTATCGTTGGAAGACATGCTGCCACCCATTCAGACCGAACCCAAGTACCCTACAAAACATTCTTCTGGTGGCGAGGTACCCTATCGTTGGAAGACATGCTGCCACCCATTCAGACCGAACCCAAGTACCCTACAAAACATTCTTCTGGGGGCGAGGTACCCTATCGTTGGAAGACATGCTGCCACCCATTCAGACCGAACCCAAGTACCCTACAAAACATTCTTCTGGGGGCGAGGTACCCTATCGTTGGAAGACATGCTGCCACCCATTCAGACCGAACCCAAGTACCCTACAAAACATTCTTCTGGGGGCGAGGTACCCTATCGTTGGAAGACATGCTGCCACCCATTCAGACCGAACCCAAGTACCCTACAAAACATTCTTCTGGGGGCGTGGTATTATTGACCAATCAGGAAACCCTTTCCATTCATGTCATACTTACTGAGGTTTAATGTAAACGGTTTGGGTTGAACGGACAACATGACTCGATACCCATGATTCAATGTGATACCCACTCTGCTGCTACCCCTAGACACTTCTCATCGGTCTGCCATAATGCTCGCACACATCCGACCTTTCCAGACCTGCATCAAGTCAAGTGTCTGGGGATAGGGGCTGATTTGAACTTGGCTTCAATTCCTTCCTCCTGTCTTTTTTCCAAACCTCCCCTCCCCAAGCCGACTCACCCTGTAGATACGATAGCTTACCTTACCCATTATTTTACGACCGTTCATGGCTGCGAGTGACGCGGCAGCGTGCCTGTGTTCGTAGAACTCCACAAAGCAGTAGGGGTCGTTACCAGCCGTCTGGAGGGGGACAAGAACGGAGACTTTTTCACGTCACAACTGGGAATTTCATCCTACCATCGTTGAGTCTCCCTCCTTGCAATGTAAATGGGCAGCTCTAGCTAGCCTATGCAACTCAAACCCGTGACCATTCGTCATCGTTAAGAGATTGGCCAAACAACACGTCTTTCTTCTATTTCGAGTGACAGACTCAGGATCCCAATATGAATCAATCCCAGAGGTAAGACTCACAGCAGTACAACGTGTTCTTAAACAGGCTCCTGGCTAATATTGGTCAACGCTGTTGTCCTATTGGAATAATCATTCCTGGGGCTCATTCTGTGGGGTACCAGATAAAGCAGCATTGTATAGGACAGACATTCCTCTTTGTCATGTTCAATAGGGAATTGTTTGTTTTCTTATAGGCTTGACACATTACATTTCTGCAATGTTCTATGTGCTGCAGACCACTGAATAGGCCCCGAGTCATGGTCAACGTTTGGTTGGCACAAAACTAGAGACTTTTTTTTTTAAAGCGAAGGTAATCCCCTCACCGAGTCACATAATCATAATATTATAATTTTTCACAATTTTCTCCGGGTTTGTTCTAACTGAACATGGCGCAGCGTTAAGTCATTCTGAGCAGAATCATAGGGGAATCTGATTGGAGAAGGTTCATTCCCAGATAACAGAAAGGTTGATTTTTGACTCACATCTACTATCATTTTACAGCTCTTGCAGGGTCCGATCTGGCCAAACAGCTGCATGATGAGGGCTTCGGTCACATCCCGAGACAGGTTCCCCACATACCTGCAGCACAGTGACAACACATCAGCATGGACACCCTGGGCTCAGCAAATAGAAGAGAAATGGATGCTCCACTTAGCAGACAATAAATAGACAAGGAAGTGAGGTTAACAAGATCTGGATTTAAGGGGATGGTTCACCACCATCCACAATGTTGCTGAGGTGTGAAACCGTCTGGAATCGTTTGTCATTTTGGGGATGTACTGTTCCTTTAAAGCCACACTATTCCACCTCACAGCTAACCATCAGGAGGAGGTTGAATTGACCGATTCAGTTTTACATTGAGTAAATCCATTTGAATTCAATTACTTTTGGCAGCATCCCTTTTGAACAAAACCTTGCACACATATTTGCTGAGTGTAGAAGTGCTCAGAAAGTGACTTTTTGGGACCTGAATGACAAAATATTCAAGAGATAAAGGTGCTCAAAGTTGACAATGTTGCATACACCACCAAACAGTGAAACATCCATGTCTTCATCACTGGAAAACATAAACGGTTGAGATTAGTATCATTTAAAAAGCTTACAAACAGGGTTGTCAAACTATTTTAAAATCAAATTTTATTGGCCACATACACCTGGTTAGCAGATGTTATTGCGAGTGTAGCGAAATGCTTGTACTTCTCGGTCCGAAAGTGCAGCAATATCTAACAATTCCACAACCACTACCTAATACTAGAGGTCGACCGCTTATGATTTTTCAACACCGAAACAGATTATTGGAGGACCAAAAAAGCCAATGACGATTAAATCGGGCAATTTTTATTTATTTATTTGTAATAATGACAATTACAACAATACTGAATGAACACTTATTTTAACTTAATATAATACATCAATAAAAATCTATTTAGCCTCATAAATAATGAAACATGTACAATTTGGTTTAAATAATGTAAAATCAAACCGCTGGAGAAGTAAAAGTGCAATATGTGCCATGTAAAAAAGGAAACGTTTGAGTTCCTTGCTCAGAACATGAGAACATATGAAAGTTGGTGGTTCATTTTAACATGAGACTTTAATATTCCCAGGTAAGAAGTTTTAGGTTGTAGTTAAAATAGTATTTATAGGACTATCTCTCTCCAAACCATTTGCATTTCATATACCTTTGACTATTGGATGTTCTTATAGGCACTATAGTATTGCCATTGTAACAGTATAGCCTCAGTCCCTCTCCTCGCCCCTACCTGGGCTCGAACCAGGAACACATCGACAACAGCCACACTCGAAGCAGCGTTACCCATTGCTCCACAAAAGCCGCGGCCCTTGCAGAGCAAGGGGAATAACTACTCCAAGTCTCAGAGCGAGTGACGTTTGAAATGCTTATTCGCGCACACCCAGCTAACTAGCTAGCCATTTCACATCGGTTACACCAGCCATTAGGCTATTAGGTTTGAAGTCATAAACAGCACTGTGCTTGCGAAAAGCTGCTGGCAAAATGCATGAAAGTGCTGTTTGAATGAATGCTTACGAGCCTGCTGCTGCCTACCATCGCTCAGTCAGACTGCTCTATCAAATCTTAGACTTAAACATAACACACAGAAATACAAGCCGTTGGTCATTAATATAATCGAATCCGGAAACTATAATTTAGAAAACAAAATGTTTATTATTTCAGTGAAATACGGAACGTTCGGTATTTTATCTAACGGGTGGCATCCCTAAGTCTAAATATTCCTGTTACATTGTACAACCTTCAATGTTATGTCATAATTACGTAAAATTAGTTCGCAATGAGCCAGGCTCCCCAAACTGTTGCATATACCCTGACTCTGCGTGCAATGAACGCAAAATAAATGACACAATTTCACCTGGTTAATATTGCCTGCTAACCTGGATTTCTTTTAGCAAAATATGCAGGTTTAAAAACATATACTTCAGTGTATTGATTTTCAGAAAGGCATGTGTGTTTATGGTTAGGTACAGTCGTCCAACGATTGTGCTTTTTTCGCAAATGCGCATTTGTTAAATCATCCCCCAGCATTGCATCGATTATATGCAATGCAGGACATGCTAGATAAACGAGTAATATCATCAACCATGTGTAGTTATAACTAGTGATTATGATTGTTTTTTATAAGACAAGTTTAATGCTAGCTAGCAACTTACCTTGGCTTTTACTGCATTCGCATAACAGGCAGGCTCCTTGTGGAGTGCAATGAGAGGCAGGTGGTTAGAGCGTTGGACTAGTTAACTGTAAGGTTGCAAGATTGGATCCCCCGAGCTGACAAGGTGAAAGTATGTCGTTCTGCACCTGAACAAGGCAGTTAACCCACCTTTCCTAGGCCATCATTGAAAATAAGAATGTGTTCTTAACTGACTTGCCTAGTTAAATAAGGGTATAAAAAAAGGTGCCCAAAAACACCGATTTCCGATTGTTATGAAAACTTGAAATCGGCCCTAATTAAATTGGCCATTCTGATTAAATCGGTCGACCTCTCCATAACACACATAACTAAGTAAAGGGAAGGAATAATGTTTCATAGAAATTGTAATTTAACTTCAAGTATCTACAATCTTGTAAACTCCTAATTTTTACATAATCACATTTGTAGCTTAGACCCAATTTCACATTGACGTTTTTTGTGATTTGCACACCATTGGTTGAGACAGAACATGCTCTTGAATACAGGGTGGGTGTCATGTTCACTGATCAAATTGTTAAATGTCACCTTTCAAAAATGGTACCACAAAGATGGTTGGAGGTCCACACGTCAGAGAATGTGGACTTGAAATGGGAATATCTGTTTAAAATTATACTGTCAATCTTCTATAGGAAACCTCTTGAAATCATATGAACACAGATAAATGGTCATGTATATTCTAAGTAGCCATTCAACAGTGGGTGGACCGGCAGTCATCTTTGTGGTAGTACTTACAAGTTAGTCATCTTTGTGGTAGTACTTACAAGTTATTTCAATAACAACTAAATTTGTGTACCAGCTAAATTGCAGTGGTCCGAAGGGTCCATTCTATGAATTCTATTTCTATGATTGAAATGACCCACTGTATTCAAGATCATGTCTCAACACAAAAACACTAACATTTCAGATGTGAAATATGGTCTCTAAGCTACACTACAACATATACAAATATGAATTTGCTGATTGTGCAAGATATGCAAACATCATTATTAAAGTGGCATTAATGAAGTGACTAGTGATCCGTTTGGCCACTAACAAACGGATCACTAGTCACTTAATGCCACTTCAATAATGATGTTTACATATCTTGCACTACTCATCCCAGATGTATATACTGTATATACCATCCATTGGATCTCATGGCCCAGCCATACATGTACATATTCCTCATTCCGTTCCTTTACTTAGATTTGTGTGTATTAGGTAGTGGTTGTGGAATTGTTAGATTACTTGTTACTTGCACTGTCAGAACTAGAAGCACAAGCATTTCGCTACACTCGCAATAACATCTGCTAACCAGGTGTATGTGGCCAATAAAAGGTGATTAAAAAAATAAAATGGAGTTTACAGTGCTCTAGAGTGCGACCGTTTTACTCACATATGCGCCTAATTACTTTGCTGTGCGACCTGGAATTTTAATTCAGGAGCACCAGTGTGCCTAGAAAAACAAAGGACTCTAGCGTCATTCCCTCAAATATTTTTCATTGCATGCCTAAATATTTGTGCCCACCTTACATTTTCCAACTTAGGCACATACCCTGTAAAAAAAACATCAGCATAGAGCCCTGGTTTACATGTTTTTAGATAATTGATGTTAAAGGTGTAAAAATATATTCCTATTCAAAAAAAAATTAAATAAAAAAACTGAAATCAAAACCGTTTCGTTCCAGTGAAGAAGACATGGATGTGTGGAAGCCCATTCCCATCACCCGCATTCATTCATTCATTCATATATATATATATATTCATTATATTATATATATATATTTTTTTTATGACTAGGAGTTGAGATATGTCATAATTATGAGTCACTAAGTCATTATCATGAGATAATAAGTCTGGATCATGGACATCGAACAGTCCTGCAGGGACAATCTGGGATTCAAACAACAAAGCACTTCCCCGCCACTAAGAACGGGGCAGGAGAAATACAGTCAACCATACACAAGGACTTTCACGTCTGGATGCAAGTACCGACCGCCCACGACATCAAAATTATAGTTTTACCCATGTTTTGAAGCTAAACAGTATTTGTTTACAACTACATTGTTATGTAAAACAAGACTATTTAGGGTTCTGATGGGGTAAGACTGTTGCTCCCAGTCCCCTAAGTTACACTCAAGGTCTATATGAACAACTTAAAAAGTCCCAAAAATGTATGTACCAATTCCAGTTTGCCCTTTTAAAAACAGACACTGTATAACTTCAAAAAGTGGTTAAAACTATAATTTCAGGGTCTTTGCGTCTATGTATTTGAGAACGTTTACGTTTCTTCCGCCCCATTCCTCAAATGTTAACCAAATAAAGTAGCAGGAAAATGCGTTGTTATTGTTTGAATCCCAGACTATTTAATGTCCATGATCCAGACTTGCATCTCTCATAATGACTTTGTATCTCAATTATGACTTACTACTAAAGCTGGATGATATGGCCTAAAAATCTTAGTTTTTTTTAAGTTAGGGGCAATTCACCATTGGGAAAGTATTCAGACCCCTCAACCTTTTCCACATTATGTTCCAGCCTTATTCTAAAATTGATTCAATTGTTTTTGTCCCTCAATCTACACACAATACCCCATAATGACTAAGCAAAAACTGGTATGCAGAATATTTAACTTTATATTTAAAAAAAATATATATCACATTTACGTAAGTATTCATACCCTTTACTCAGTACTTTGAAACACCTTTGGCAGCAATTACTGCATTGAGTCTCCTTGGGTATGATGCTACAAGCGTGGCACACCTATATTTGAGGGTTTTCTCCAATTCTTCTGTGCTGATCTCAAGCTCTGTCAGGTTGGATGGGGAGCTTTGCTTCAGGTCTCTCCAGAGATGTTCGATTGGGTTCAAGTCTGGGTCACTCGAGAACATTCAGAGATTTGTCCCAAAGTCACTCCTATGTTGTCTTGGCTATGCGCTTAGGGCCGTTGTCCTGTTGGAAGATGAACCTTCACACCCAGTCGGAGGTCCTGAGCGCTCTTTGCTCCGTTCATCTTTGCCTCAATCCTGACTAGGTGTCCCAATCCCTGACGTGGAAAAAAATCCACACAGCACGATGCTGCCACCACGACTCACCGTAGGGATGGTGCCAGGTTTCAGATGTGACGCTTGGCATTCAGGCCAAAGAGTTCAGTCTAGGTTACATCAGACCAGAGAATCTTGTTTCTCATGGTCAGAGTCCTTGAGGTACCTTTTGGCAAACTCCAAACAGGGTTTCATGTGCCTTTTACTAAGGAGTGGCTTCTGACTGGCCACTAACAAAAGGCCTGATTGGTGGAGTGCTGCAGAGAAAGTTGTCCTTCTGGAAGGTTCTCCCATCTCCACAGAAGAACACTAGAGCTCTGTTAGTGACCATCGGGTTCTTGGTCACCTCCCTGACCAAGGCCTTTCTCCCCCGACTGCTCAGTTTGGCCAGGTGGCCAGCTCTAGGAAGAGTCTTGGTAGTTCCAAACTTCTTCCAATTAAGAATGATGGAGGCCACTGTTCTTGGGGACCTTCAGTGCTGCAGAAATGTTTTGGTACACTCCCCCCAGATCTGTGCCCTGACACAATCCTGTCTCGGAGCTCTACGGACAATACTTTGACCTTGTGACTTGGTTTTTGCTCTGACATGCACTGTCAACCTTATATAACAGGTGTGCCATTCCAAATAATCTCCAATCAATTGAATTTAGCACAGGAGGACTCCAATCAAGTTGTAGAAACAGCTCAAGGATGATCAATGGAAACAGGATGCACCAGAGCTCAATTGAATCTCATAGCAAAGGGTCTTACAGTACCAGTCAAAAGTTTGGACACCTACTCATTCAAGGGTTTCTTTAGGTTTTACTATTTTCTACATTGTAGAATAGTGAAGACATCAAAACTATGAAAATATGACACATGGAATCATGTATTAACCAAAAAAAGTGTAACCTACTTTGATTTATATGTTCTAGCTGTCTAGTCTGCAATGGGCATAAAAATAAGTCTTGCCAACTTGGATATGTTTGCTTGCTAACAAGGTAGAACAGTTGAACTGTTATGAATACACCCTTCTCTTCGTCTCCAACTGTTTGAACAACATAGTCTGTTCACTTTGTTTAGATGTTGAAATCAAGTACCTGGATAAGAAGATACTTATTTCTCAGAATTAAAACTAGTTCCCAATTCCTTATATAAACATGTATTTTTATTCTCATTGCAGACGAGACGGCTAGCACATTAGTCTGTGGCTAAAACGCTGCCAGTGGTACATGGTACTGCAATGCTTCGAGCAAAAGAACTGAGCATATACTTTCCACAATCATGTTCATTGTTACTCTAGTGTTAGTAGAGTCTGCTCTGTTTTACGTTTTGAGAGTTAATACATAAAAAGAGCATCATTATAAACGTTCAATTCTCGTCTATTACAGTAAAATAATGTATCTAAGTGTTTCGGTGTGCATATAACTGATTCTGTTGGACCAAATCTCAAACAGCGAGTTTTGCTTGTTGTCAGAGAGGAAGACGTCATCTTTCGTCGTTAGTTGTGAGTGACAGGTGGAGGGGCTTGGTGTCTGTGTGTGAAGGTGCACACCGGCACAGAAGGAACGAAGACCAAAAAGACATAGAACACTCAACAACAAAAAGTGTTTCTTGCGATACAGGCATTTGGCACATTGCACTAAAACATTCATTCGATAGACTTACTACCTCATAACTCTGATACATTTTTTTTGTGGGGAGGGTGATACTGAAACCAAGACATGGATGTGCCATACAAAGAAGAAAAACAACAGTGAAGTAAAGTCAGCTGTTTGGAAACAGTAAACACCCGACCGTATTTTACAGCCACTGTACATATTATTTGTAACATTGTAACACCTGAATTTACGTGACTGTAACAGCAACATAATACAGTAACATTCACGGTTATAATTTCCTTGAGATAGTAACGTTAGGCGCCTATAGGCCTCACAAACTAAAACTCGGCATCTGACAAGACCACGCTTTCACATTACATTACATGTATTATGTTCCTTAACTAACTAGCTAATAGCTACGTGCATTCGCTACCATTACATGGCAGTGTTGTAGTAACAACACCGACATACAAATGGTAGCTGAGAAACCCAATTTGAATCTCAGATGTGTAGCGGTATGATGAACGGTAAGTTAGGGAACGTTGGTTAATTAAAGTGAGCAAACCAACATAACACTGACGTCTGATTGTTGGTGTACGCCGAGCAGTGTCGCTAGTTAAAGTGTAGCTAGTTAGCCAACGTTAGCAGGTAGGTTATGATTTCACAGACATTGTAGAGTTTGGCCACCGGTGTGGAAAGGTATCAGACTGACGACAACCGCATTGCTTCGCATAATACAGAAACTAGAGGCCCGGCATGCTGCCGACAAGAGTTAACGTTAGTTAGCAAGCAAGATAGTTAGCAAGCATGCTAGTCTTTCTCGAAAAGCTGCTATTACCAAAATATACAACCATTAACAGTTAACTCCCGTATGCTAAGAAGAACATAGCAATATCAATAAATGTTGAGATTTTTAAAAAGGTGGCTTTCGAAATTATTGTGCAGTGGCAACACTGCTCGCAACAAAATACAGCCTTTGCTTTGTCTAAAAAAATGGACACGTCTGACATGTTGTTAACTAGCTAAGTTAGCCAGTGCGGCTGGCTCACACTAGAAAACAAGAGGGTGGAGAACTGACTGACATGACTATTACCGACCACATATTAAGAAAATGCAATTGATACATGCACGGCTACATGATGATACTTAAAATAAACGGCCAGTCGGCTAGTTAGCTTGCCGCTATTCATACATACAGGGTCTTGGGTTGTTCGTCGTCCATCATATTTCCCGACGAGGTCTGAGATCGAACCCTGAGCGAAAAATCCGCGTGTGTCACGTATTCTATGATGACCTTGGATTCTTGCTCCTTCCCCCTATTTTGCTGATGTCAACTGAACAATATCCCCGAAATGTTTTAATGCGCAGTAAATAGCTCCGCCACCCCTGCTAACTTCAATGAACAATGGAAAGGCGACATAAGATGGCGGAGAAAGAGAGCGGATATACGGCTTCGCATGCGCACTGTGGCTTCGTTGAAAGCACTGGCAGAATGACCAAACTCATATTTGTGCTACAGATGGCATGGTTTACATTCGGTTTGATGTGCATCCAAAATGTAGGAGAAAATTGGGATAAAATGTACCAAAATACTTGCGCCGCCCGGGAATCGAACCCGGATCGCAAGAATGGGAATCTTGCATGATACCACTACACCAGCGGCGCGACTTAATGTCCTACCTTTTTCTGTTGAAACATCAGTCTTTCCCGCGCGCTCTCATGTGCGCAAACTACCAATCGCGGGTGGGTGGGTTATGTCAAATACTGTTCAGATGTCCTTTAGTTCACATGCAGCATTCCATCACAATGTTTTACAGAATCAAATAGGACATCAGTCACTTTTCTTATTCATAATTTATTTCAACATATGTATAAAAACAAATAAGATATCATTTAAAATAACCACACATTGGATTGGAAATATGGAGGTAGCCAGCATAGATATAAAACAGTTATATCTTCTATGGTAGCCACACAATGCACTCTGATCCAATTATTTTAAAGGTGAACTATGCAGAAATCACTTCTCTATTTCCTCGTTGTTAAAATTCTAATAGTTTGCCTAATTTCAGTTTATGTGAAAAAACAAGCAAGTATAGTGCATAGAATCATTGTACCATTTAAACCGCTATGAAATATATTTTCCATAACCACAAATATTGTATTTTCAGCTGTTTGAAGCTGGTGTTCAAAACCGAAAGTAAAACTTAAGAATGGGAAGCATAGACATAACACACATAGAACAGATATACTGCTTCTGGGATGTGCTTTAAATGAAAATGACAGATCTATAACTCACATTTCTATGTGCATTTTGTAAGATCACACAAAAAGTTACATATTGCAGCTTTAAATCCTTAAGGAAGCCTGAATGACAGTGTACTGCACAAATATCTGGGAAAAGTGGAAGAAATTAACTGAAATTGCATTCAGGTCAAAAGTAGTGAACTACATGAGGGATAAGCCAGGGTGTCCATTCCTTTCAGATACAACCTAGTAGTCCCTCATCTAGGGCAGCTGTGGTGGACCTGGGCCCCTTGCTGCAGCTGGAAGGAGCACAGAGCCTGCAGAGGCTTCAACAGAACCCGGAGGAGACAGGAAGAGGAAATGATAAGTCACATACAGTGACAGGAGCACAGGGAAACACTCCCTGGACCAAGCCCTGTTCAGGAAGGTTGTTTGTAAAGGCCCCCCCCCCCGGCATCATGGTGTGGGTCTGTGGCGGCCTTATGCGCAGAAGGTTAAGGCTGCCCTTAGAACAGCCTCAATTTGTCGGGGAATGGACTCTACGTGCCACGGGGATGCTGTCCCATGTTGACTCCAATGCACTGGATGTCCTTTGAGTGGTGGATCATTCTTGATACACACAGGAAATTATTGAGTGTGAAAAACCCAGCAGCGTTGCAGTTCTTGACATTAACCAGCGAGCCTGGCACCTACTACCATACCCAGATCAAAGGCACTTCAATTTGTTGTCTTGCCCATTCACCCTGTGAACGGCAGACATACACAATATATGTCTCAATTGCCTCAAGGCTTAAAGATCCTTATTAACCTGTCTCCTTCAATGCACTAAAGAGGCCTTTCTACTGACTCTGAAAAACACCAAAAGAAAGATGCCCAGGGTCCCTGCTTATCTGCATGAACGTGCCTTAGGCATGCTGCAAGGAGGCATGAGGACTGCAGATGTGGCCAGGGCAATAAATTGCAATGTCCATACTGCGAGACACCTAAGACAGCGGTACAGGGAGACAGGACGGACAGCTGATCATCCTCACAGTGGCAGTCCATGTGTAACAACACCTGCACAGGATCGGTACATCCGAACATCACACCTGCGGGACAGGTACAGGATGGTAACAACAACTGCACAAGTTACACCAGGAACGCACGAACCCTCCATCAATGCTTAGACTGGCTAAGAGAGGCTGGACCTGAGGGCTTGTAGGCCTGATGGGCACCCACCCACCGTCGCTGGACCAGACAGGACTGACAAAAAGTGCCCTTCGCTGACGAGTCATGGTTTTGTCTCACCAAGGGTGATGGTCATATTCACGTTTATCATCGAAGGAATGAGCGTTACACCGAGGCCTGTACTCTGGAGCGGGATCGATTTGGAGGTGGAGGGTCCGTCATGGTCTGGGGCGATGTGTCACAGCGTCACCGGATTGAGCTTGTTGTCATTGCAGGCAATCTCAACGCTGTGCGTTACTGGGAAGACATCCTCCTCCCTCATGTGGTACCCTTCCTGCAGGCTCATCCTGACATGACACTCCAGAATGACAATGCCACAAGCCATACTGCTCGTTCTGTGCACGATTTCCTGCAAGACAGGAATGTCAGTGTTCTGCCATGGCCAGCGAAGAGTCCAGATCTCAATCCTATTGAGCACGTCTGAGACCTGTTGGATCAGAGGGTGAGGGCTAGGGCCATTCCCCCAGAAATGTCCCCAGAAACTTGCAGGTGCCTTGGTGGAAGAGTGGGGTAACATCTCACAGCAAGAACTGGCAAATCTGTTACAGTCCATGAGGAGGAGATGCACTGCAGTACTTAATGCAGCTGGAGGCCACACCAGATACTGACTTTTACTTTTGATTTTGACCCCCCCTTTGTTCAGGGACACATTATTCCATAGCTGTTCGTCACATGTCTGTGGAACTTGTTCAGTTCATGTCTCAGTTGTTGTTTTTTGTTCATACTAATATTTACTTACTTGCTGAATATAAACGCAGTTGACAGTGAGAGGACGTTTCTTGATTTAGCTTGTAGTTTGCACTTTTGGGACTATTAAATTGGTTTCATTGTACTTAATCAGTACTTCCCCAGTGTAAAGTACCCTGCGTCCATTATACTTACTTACCCTGGTTACATTGTACTAAATACATTGTGCCCTATTGCAATTCCACCTGTTTGGGCTGGTTGAGAATGGTGTTTCACAGGAAAATGTCTTTGGCCTGGCTCCATGTGCTGTCGAGGATGATGATGATGATGATGTTGTGTCCCACTGCCCTCACGTCCTGGTCTCCCTGGTTCTGGTCTTCCCGTTTCAGGATTTGGTTCTGGACTAGCTCCTCCAGGTTCGGAGCATCTGGTCCTGGGTACAGGATCAGCATTCTGCTGTGTCTGCGCACTGCAGCCACCGCAGCCAGACTGTTAAATAGCCAACACTAGCTGGCCTCCATCCAGGACACTTTCCTGAACTTAGTCACTGTCACTAGCCGGCTACCACCCGGTTACTCAACCCTGCACCTTAGTGGCTGCTGCCCTATGTACATAGACATGGAATCACTGGTCACTTTTATAATGAAACGCTGGTCACATAGTGTTTACATACTGTTTTACTCATTTCATATGTATATACTGTATTCTATTCAATGCCACTCTGACATTGCTCGTCCTAATATTTCTATACTCTTCATTCCTTTCTTGTAAATTGTTAGATACTACTGCACTGTTTGAGCTAGGAACACAAGCATTTCAGTACACCCGCAATAACATCTGCTCAAATCTCATCTTGTTAGAAGCAGCAGAATAGCAAAGACAGAGGGTACAGTTTGAAAACTCTGAGTGTGAGAATAGTTTGTGGTGAGAATGAATATCCTCCGGTGGCTAGCTAATCCTAAATATTCAACTATGATAACAAGAGTGGGTCAAGAAAACACAAACTCCCAGCCTCCCACTGAACTCACCAACATGTAGCCAGCACGCTGACAGCTCCACTAGGGTTGGACAGGCTCCCTGTGTAGATTAAGACACCGGGGGAGCCAGCACGAGGTATGGCTCAGGAAACATAACTCAATCCAAAGAGGAGAAATGCGTTGTACTCAGAATTGTCCCATTATCCCAACTGTTACACAAGAACATTGACTGACTGCTCGTTTTTAAGTGAACTGTCACAACAGTAGCCACGGCAGTCATTTAGGAATGGTTGAACAACAAAGGAGCTGATTGGCTGACACTGCCATTCCAAAATTGGAAATCTTCGTCACCAGATAGCTGATGTTCTGAAAGATAATCTGGACCTTTTCTTTCTAAAAAATATCTGCAGAAATTGTTGCAACCCCTATTACTAGCCTGTTCAACCTCTCTTTCGTATCGTCTGAGATTCCCAAAGATTGGAAAGCTGCCGCGGTCATCCCCCTCTTCAAAGGGGGTGACATTCTAGACCCAAACTGCTACAGACCTATATCTATCCTACCCTGTGTTTCTAAGGTCTTCGAAAGCCAAGTTAACAAACAGATTACTGACCATTTCGAATCCCACCATACCTTCTCCGCTATGCAATCTGGTTTCAGAGCTGGTCATGGGTGCACCTCAGCCATGCTCAAGGTTCTAAACGACATCATAACCGCCATCGATAAGAGACATTACCGTGCAGCCGTATTCATCGACCTGGCCAAGGCTTTTGACTCTGTCAATCACAACATTCTTATTGGCAGACTCGACAGCCTTGGTTTCTCCAATGATTGCCTCGCCTGGTTTACCAACTACTTCTCTGATAGAGTTCAGTGTGACAAATCGGAGGGACTGTTATCCGGTCCTCTGGGTGTGCCACAGGGTTCAATTCTCGGACCGACTCTCTTTTCTGTATACATCAATGATGTTGCTCTTGCTGCTGGTGATTCTCTGATCCACCTCTACGCAGACGACACCATTCTGTATACTTCTGGCCCCTCCTTGTGTTAACTAACCTCCAGACGAGCTTCAATGCCATACAACTCTCCTTCCGTGGCCTCCAACTGCTCTTAAACGCAAATAAAACTAAATGCATGCTATTCAATCGATCACTGCCCGCACCTGCCCGCCCGTCCAGACGGCTCTGACTTAGAATATGTGGACAACTACAAATACCTGGGTGTCTGGTTAGACTGTAAACTCTCCTTCCAGACTCACATTAAGCATCGCCAATCCAAAATTAAATGTAGAATTGGCTTCCTATATCGCAACAAAGCATCCTTCACTCATGCTGCCAAACATACCCTCGTAAAACTGACCATCCTACCGATCCTCGACTTCGGTGATGTCATCGAAAAAATAGCCTCCAACACTCTACTCAACAAACTGGATGCAGTCTATTACAGTGCCATCTGTTTTCTCACCAAAGCCCCATACACTACCCACCATTGCGACCTGTACGCTCTCGTTGGTTGGCCCTCGCTTCATACTCGTCGCCAAATCCACTGGCTACAGGTTATCTACAAGTCTCTGCTAGGTAAAGCCCCGCCTTATCTCAGTTCACTGGTCACCATAGCAGCGCCCACTCGTAGCACGCGCTCCAGCAGATATATCTCACTGGTCACCCCCAAAGCCAATTCCTCCTTTGGTCGTCTTTCCTTCCAGTTCTCTGCTGCCCATGACTGGAACGAATTGCAAAAATCTCTGAAGCTGGAGACTCACATCTCCCTCACTAGCTTTAAGTACCAGCTGTCAGAGCAGCTCACAGATCACTGCACCTGTACATAGCCCATCTGTAAACAGCCCATCTATCTACCTACCTCATCCCCATACTGGTATTTATTTATTTATTTTGTTCCTTTGCACCCCAGTCTCTCTACCTGCACATTCATCTTCTGCCGATCTACCATTCCAGTGTTTAATTGCTATATTGTAATTACTTCGCCACCATGGCCTATTTATTTCCTTAACTTACCTCATTTGCACTCACTGTATATAGACTTTTTGTTTTCTTTTGTTCTACTGTATTATTGACTGTATGTTTTGTTTATTCCATGTGTAACTCTGTGTTGTTGTATGTGTCGAATTGCTACGCTTTATCTTGGCCAGGTCGCAGTTGCAAATGAGAACTTGTTCTCAACTAGCCTACCTGGTTAAATAAAGGTGAAATAAAATAAAAATAAATAAAAATCTTGCTAGGCAGTTCTGGCTAGTATCAACAAGTGCTTTCTACAAAATAGCAAAATTAGTGCAGTTAGCTTGGAATCTATGGAGTATCTATGGAGCTTTGGAGTATTTTAAGGTCTTTGCGGTGTGAACACAAAAGAGATTGACTGTTGACACTGTTCAGAGGTGCTAAGTACTGTCGGGCAGGCAAACGTGACAATCCTATCGTTGTGTCTGAGGTTGTGTCTGAGGTATTACAGCGACACAGTGTCAAGATGGGGGTTGTCATGCTCAACGCCAGTGACAATTATTTATAAGTAGAGGCAAGGGGTGGAATTTAGATCCCCCTCTCACACACACACGCACACTAACACGCGCACACTAACACACACACACACACACACACACACACACACACACACACACACACACACACACACACACACACACACACACACACACACACACACACACACACACACCCTTCCTATTAAGTAGTGTGTCATTTTGTTGAATGATTTGAAATATGTCACCTTTGGAGGCTATCGCATGTGTATCTTGGCAACATTGGTGTTTGCATTTGGTGAAAATTGTTTGTCAATTTCAGTTAATAGTTTATGTCACTCTAGTTGTTGGCACTATCTGTTGTATGGTGAACTTTTTAGCTAGTGGTTACCCAGCCACTGACCATCACTGCCCCTATTTCTCAAACACACACACAAAGCTATACCTCAACCAGCTACCATCCATCAACACAGAGGGGACTAGGTGATCTGGAGCAGTGGGTGTATTCCTCTCTTAGGCACAAAAGGAGAGGAACACACCTAGCACTTTATTTTACAGCACAGAAATGATCAGGTGTTTACTTAGACATTACATGATGAAATGGTAATAACCTAACAATTACTGCTCAAAGGAGAATCTCCATTGAAAGTGCTTGTATGTCCAGGAGTAGGCTTTATCTGGCCAAAAAAGGGTCCCAGAAAGGTGCTATTGATTTAAAATGTAAAACAAACACTTATGCATAACAATATCCAGAAAAAAGGTGCCATTCTGTCTATTTTGCATCAATACATAATTTGACCTCTCCATTCCAAATTTCTGTGGCATAATGCCAAGAAGACTAAAAGGACATTGTATTTTCCACCTAATCTATAAGGGCACAAGGTGAGACCCAATTGCAGACACAGGAGGCAGATGGTAGAGCTCCGATATGTATTATAACAAAGGGAGTCGGCGAAGGCGGGTCGGGGACAGGCGAGAGTTCATAAACCAGGTCAGAGTCAAAACAGAACCAGACAATAAGCAGGCTCGAGGTCAGACCAGGCAGGGGTCAGAAACCAGATCCAAAACAGTACAAGGGGATAGGCAGGCTGGTAGTCAGAACAGGCAGAGTGGTCAGGCAGGTGGGTTCGGAGTCAGGACAGGCAAGAGTCGAAACCAGGAGGACTAGAAACAAACAAAGATTGGGAAAAATAGGAGCAAGGAAAACCGCTGGTTGACTTGGCAAACAAGACGAACTGGCACAGAGACAAGAAACACAGGGATATATACACCGGGGATAGTAAGCGACACCTGGAGGGAGGGAGACAATCACGAGGACAGGTGAACCAGATCAGGGTGTGACACTGAACAAGGCTAAAGGAGGATGCATCTTCTGCTATCTTTGGCTGGTTCAGTCACTGTGACAGGCATTAGGGCAGTAGCAGGTGGAGAGGTCTGGCTAGCCCCTGTTGTACTGTAGCTAATGCAGTCCTCACTGCTGCCCCTCCTTTCTCTGGTTCAACCTCTGGCTTAGCTGACTCAGCTGGTTCTGTCTATCCTTTCTCTGGTTCAGTCTCTCCTTTCTCAGGTTCCGTCTTAATCTCCTCTCCTGTCAATACTGGGTCGGTATCTGGTTTGGGGCTGTCACAATCCTCAGCCTGATGTGGTTCTGTGTTTCCCTCAGCCAATTAAGTATATTTGTTCTCTACTTTTACTGGTTCATTGTCTAATCAATGGCTTTCCTTTCCCTTCTTCAATTGTTGGGTCAGTAGCTATACTTGATAGCAGTGCAATCTGGGATTGGTAAAATGAGGATGAGCCGTCGACTAGTGATGCCTTGGCTTTCTCCTCCTCCCTCCCTTCCTTCTCTCAATCACCTTCTTCCTCCTCCAGGATCTCGACTGGGGTATGGGCTTGAGCCATTGGCGCTAGATTCAGAGAGGTCTTGGGAGGTGCAACTGGCATCCTTCTAAGCAGGGCTACTGGCTTTGGAGCTTTCTGATTGGTTATCTGCTGGGTTCCAATTTCACGCAGAGGAAACGGGAGGGTTTGTAGTTCCTCTGTGGGAGCATCATGCTTGTGTGAGAGGTCTGGGTCTGTGGGGGGGCTCAGTGACACTCCCTTCACCAGCCACCTCAGAGGAAGACTCTGGGTCAGACAGTGGACGCTCATTTATGTCTGTGACGATGCCCTGTGTCTCGCTCCCAATGCCGTGGTATTCCCTTCTTCTACCACTTGAGGCTGAGGCGCTTCCTGCACTGTCTCTAAAACGTTATCGTCTGCCTTGACATGCTTATCCTCCTACACAGGTTCTGCATTGTTCTTTTCTTTATCCAGTGATGGAATGTACCGATCATCGGATGGAGAGAACCTGGCGCTCGTCAGGAAGAAATCTGTCATGTCATGCTCAGACTCAGTGTGTGAGAAAAAGCTGTCCAGCGTATATGATTCCTGGGCCCAAGTTCTGAAGCCTTCCTCTATGGCTGGTTACCCTTCCAGCTCCACCACGTGAGTCTCATCCTTCAGGACAAACTTCTCCAGGTACCCACTGGCCTTCCAGTCTGAGTGTCTGCTGTGGAAAGACCACTCAGAGGTCATACTCTCTGTGTCTTCATCCTTCACTCCTTCCTTGCTGCCTCCCGCCTCTTCATACAGGTCTGTGTAGCAGTGGTGGTCGGTGCTGTTTAAGATGAGGGAAGACAATTCTTTATTTTTTTATGAGCATGGTCTTATTTCAGTTACAGCACATTCATATTCCATTTGCCCAGTTCAATGTAACAGTAATAGGTTTAGGCTACTACATGATATTCACATTTTCCCTATTCCCATCATGAGGTTGCTGGAACATAGACTGAATGAAAGTTTACAACGTAGGTGCACACAGGTCGAGATAAATATTTGAGGTGACAGACAGTGACAAACAGTGACAGACAGTGACACATTCAATACCGCCTTGCACACTCTTGCCTGTATCTAGCTGATTTAGGGTGTAATCACTAGTCATGTTTACATATCACCACAGTCAGAGACTGGCACTAAGATGTGCTGTATTCCACCATAAGCAAACAAGAAAACACTCACCGAGAGGCGGTGCTCCTAGTAGCCGGGGACTTTAATGCAGGGAAACTTAAATCAGTTTTACCTCATTTCTATCAGCATGTTAAATGGGCAACCAGAGGGGAAAGAACTCTGGACCATCTTTACTCCACACGCATTGATGCATACAAAGCCCGCCCTCCATTTGGCAAATCTGACCATAATTCTATCCTCCTGATTCCTGCTTACAAGCGAAATTTAAGCAGGAAGCACCAGTGACTAGATCAATAAAAAAGCTGTCAGATGAAACAGATGCTAAGCTACAGGACTGTTTTGCTAGCACAGACTGGAATACGTTACGGAATTCCTCCAATGGCATTGAGGAGTACACCACATCTGTCATTGGCTTCATCAATAAGTGCATCGATGACGTCGTCCCCACAGTACATTCCCCAACCAGAAGCCATGGATTTACCGGCAGCATCGCACTGAGCTAAAGGCTTGAGTTGCCGCTGTCAAGGACTGGAACTCTAACTCTAAGCTTATAAGAAATCCCCGCTATGTCCTCTGACGAACCATTAAACAGGCAAAGCGCCAATATAGGACTAAAATAGAGTCGTACTACACCGGGTCTGACGCTCGTCGGATGTGGCAGGGCCTCCAAACCGTTACAGACTACAAAGGGAAGCACAGCCGAGAGCTACAAAGAGAAGCACAGCCGAGTGACATGAGCCTACCGGACGATCTAAACTACTTCTATGCTAGCTTTGAGGCAAATAACACTGAAACGTGCATGAGAGCACCAGCTGTAACGGAAGACTGTGTAATCACGCTCTCCGCTGCTGATGTGAGTAATACCTTCAAACAGGTCAACATTCACAAGGCCGCAGGGCCAGACAGATTACCAGCGTGTGTACTGCGAACATGCGCTGACCAACTAGCAAGTGTCTTCACTGACATTTTCAACCTCTCCCTGTCCGAGTCTGTAATACCAACATGTTTTAAGCAGACCACCATAGTGTGCCCAAGACCACTAAGGTAACCTGCCTAAATGACTACTGACCCCTAGCACTCACGTCTGTAACCATGAAGTACTTTGAAAGGCTGGTCATGGCTCACATCAATACCATTATCCCAGAAACCCTAGACCCACTCCAATTTGCATACCACCCCAACAGATTCACAGATGATAATCTCTATTGCACTCCGCACTGCCCTTTCCACCTGGACAAAAGGAACACCTATGTGAGAATGCTATTCATTGACTACAGCTCAGCGTTCAACACCATAGTGCCCTCAAAGCTCATCAATAAGCTAAGGACCCTGGGACTAAACACCCCCCTCTGCAACTGGATCCTGGACTTCCAGACGGGCCGCCCCCATGTGGTAAGGGTAGGTAACAACACATCCGCCTCGCTGATCCTCAACACAGGGGCCCTTCAAGGGTGCATGCTCTGCCCCCTCCTGTGCTCCCTGTTCACTCATGACGGCCAGGCACGACTCCAACACGATTAAATTAGCCGATGACACAACAGTGGTAGGCCTGATCACCGACAACAACGAGACAGCCTATAGGGAGGAGGTCAGAGACATGGCTGTGTGGTGCCAGGACAAAAACCTCTCCTTCAATGGGATCAAGACAAAGGAGATGATTGTGGACTACAGGAAAAAGACGAACGAGCACGCACCCATTCTCATCGACGGGGCTGCAGTAGAGCAGGTTGAGAGCTTCAAGTTCCTTGGTGTACCATGACAGTTGTGAAGTGGGCATGAGAAAACCTATTCCCCCTCAGGAGACTGAAAAGATTTGGCATGGGTCCTCAGATCCTCAAAAGATTCTAGCTGTGCCATCAATACACTGTATTTCCGATCAATTTGATGTTATTTTAATGGACAAAAAATGTGCTTTTCTTTCAAAAACTAGGACATTTCTAAGTGATCCCAAACTTTTGAAAGGTGGTGTATATATATAAACAGGTAACTGCCAAAGTAAAGGAAACACCAACATAAAGTATTTTAATAGGGAATTGGGCCACCGTGAGCCGGCAGAACAGCTTCAATGCACCTTGTCATAGATTCTACAACTGTCTGGAACACTATCGAAGGGATGTGACACCATTCTTCCGCGAGAAATTCTATAATTTGGTGTTTTGTTGATGGTGGCACCACACCAGAATCTCCCATAAGTGTTCAGTTGGGTTGAGATCTGGTGACTGAGACGGTCGTGGCATATGCTTTACGTCATTTTCATGCTCATCAAACCATTCAGTGACCACTCGTGCCCTGTGGATGGGGGTATTGTAATGCTATGGGGGCATTGCCATGGCAGCCAAAATAATGGCCTGCCCAGCATTTTTATATATGACCCTAAGCATGATGGGATGCTAATTTCTTAATTAACCACACCTGTGTGGAAGCACCTGCTTTCAATATACTTTGTCTTCCTCATTTACATAAGTGTTTCCAATATTTTGCCAATTACCTGTATATAGCCATGTTCCCTGCTCACTCTCTTCTCAGGTGGTAAACCAGATGTGAGGTGAGGATTTAAGGGACAGGGCAGGAGAATGTTATGTTTCAGTGAAATTCCATTAGCACAAGGGCACCCTCAAAATCTGTGATTTATTTGAAGCAATGAACAGCCCAGAACAATTTGATAACAGCCAGGTCCGGTAACAGTGTTTGATAATTAGATGTAGTAATCTGATAACACTGATAACACATCTGATAACAGACATGCCATATTGCATGCAAGCATCCTCTTGATGCCAAAGAGGGCATGGCAAGCATACAACAAGCCCTTAATAAGGGTCAAAAACTAAAGGCCAATATGCCACTGTTGTCTGGTTGAAAAGAAAACAAGCTTAGGTGTGGGAACCGGAGTTCAATAACAGCAAATAGTCACACTGCAGTGGCCACATTTGCCACTGACATCCAATGTCCACAAGGTGTCCACCATCCATTGCATAATCATCTAACTGGAACAAGTCAGTGATGTGTACACTGCATCGATTATCATTCTGTGTATGCTTTTAATGTATACAGGGTAACTAAATATGTCCTATTACGAAAACAAAAAAAAGTTGTAGAGTAGTAATATAGTGGCTATCCATAAAGTCGACCTCTGGGTGAATCATCTGTAGAATTCTAAGACTTAATCCAAGAGATCTGTGCAGTGTGCTGAATTAGTGGATGCTTTGGAAAGGTCATATACATATAATGTAGGTCCGAATTCTCATCCAATCCATGGTCACAAAACATACCGCAATGAAAAACTTAAACGTAATATTGCATTACATGTTTATTGCAGGTTTATTATACGGCCCATAATACACTGCAGGTTGCTACCACTGAGGTATCATATGAATTTTTCCTCAGTCGCTAAGCGGAAATGACGGAACTATTTTATTGCGTCAGATTTCTAAGGATACGGTGACGTTGTGCGGAGAGGCGGCGTGATCACGTAGGGCCAATTTCATGCTTTCAGTGAACAGAACGAGAGGATGGGTTGAGAGAGGTGATGAATGGGATGATTGGAGAGATCAGACACTACACAGACGGCTGGAGAAAAAGGGAGGCGTTCGATGGAGCAAAGACTGGCCGTGATTTGACATTTAAAATCCCTGTCTGATGAATACAATCAACGAATTGGCTATTTTTGTTATTTGAACTTAATTCAGCATAGCATTTCATAGTCGGCCTTATTTGACCAGGCGTTGAAGATGCCGGTAGCTGGTTGGGTCTGACTAGGGGAGACGATGGAGCCATGAGAATGTACCAAGTCTTTCCGCGAAAACAGATGGGAGATGAAACCTATTCGACATAAATTTATATTTTTTTCTCTGTAGTTAAAATGAGTTTATTATTGCTGCAGATGTATGCGTTTTGATAAACTGTAGTAGGATAGCTGCTAGAGGAATTTTGATGGCACTTACGACGCCAGGGATTGAGCAACGAGTAACGTTACATTTCGGAACGTTGAACAGTCGGGCCTTTCAAAGTGAGAAGCAAGAATGAATGTTAAGCATTTTTCTCGCCCGAGGATAACTGCGGTGCACGCAGCTGGTCACATTTTGAGAGCGGTGTCATCTTTGGAGAGTAGCGAAATGCAAGTCAACGGAGAGGAGCGCCGTGCGGAGCTGTAATAGTAATACCCAAATCCGTCTAGAACCAAGTGGATGTTTTAAGCATTTTTTTTCCGCAGACGAGAAGATGGTGTGCTGCCAATATCAATGCAAGCGGTCCCTATTTTCCCTGCCTTTTTAAGTGTAAAAGGAGCTCGCGCTACTTTGGAATTAAGAACCGTCAGTCACGTATGCGCTCCTCGGTAGCCAACGTTAGCTTAGCTGCTATATCATCCGTGCTTTAGCTTTTCATTGAGCATGATTGAAGAGTGCGTTTAATTTCGCTAACGTCAACACCGTTGTTTTCGGTCGTCATGAATCCACCGACACGTTTGTTTGGGTGAACTTTGAACCAACACCCCATAACGTAGAACAGACTAGCAAGACATGTCGGCGTGAAGGGAACCGCACTGACTGTCTCGAATCTCCTGTCAAGCCACAGACGTCAACAGCGCTGTGAAGAGCTGCTTATTGGAGAGGGGAAAAAACACATTACCTAGATTGTTCACTCCGCCTTTTGGAGCTCTGCGCCCACGGACTGAATCCCTTCCCTTCGATTTAACAACCAAGCAAAATGGGGTACGTATCGCGCAATGTAGTGCCATTTAGTCTGTGCTAATCTTCCCTGACAATAATTGTATTCATGGGTGTGTTATGATTTCTAGGAAGCCTGGTTTGTTTCGAGATAGATACGTGGGGGTAGAAGGTTGACAGAAACAATACGCTGTTTGGCGACATGATTTACCTGAAGTTGGGTTGCCTTGCGTTGATAGCCTCACCATCAGCCCATGGCCTGAGCTTTAGGTAATTTACATGTAAAAGGACCCAACATATGAAGTTCATAGGAGCATATCGATTTGGCAGGCAAATGAAAAAGTATTTATTAGAGATTGTTAAACCATTTAATATCATTAAAAAAAATGTGGCAGAGGTAATGGTTTTTATTTCAAGTCAAACAGAAATATGAATATGGAAGCTTGTTTCCCCCATCCCCAAAACAATTCAGACTCGAGTTATGAGATAGTCATTCATTACAAACAATGTACTAAAACAAACATATACTGTAATTTAGTGTCTGATGGGGTAAGACCATTGCTCATGAGCCATTTTTTAAGTTGCATTCTTCAAGAATCAATAGCTATATATTAAATTGAGTCCAAAAATGGGTGTACCAATCCCAGATTGCCCCTTTAATGGATTTAATTTAAGAATTAAATCTGATGTCAACCAGATGTCATCAAACAGGCACCAACTCGCATCAACAAAACATTGTCACCACAAACTCTCTTGCTCCCTCGCTCTCACTTGCACACAATGTGTGATTATGTAAAGCCAATAAAACGATAGAAATATCTATATACAGTGTGTGCAAATGTAGTAAGATTAGGGCGGTAAAGGAAATAAATAGGCCATAGTGGCGAAATAATTACAGTTGAGCAATTAAACACTGGAGTGATAGATTTGCAGAAGATGAATGTGCAAGTCGAGATACTGGGGTGCAAAGGAGCTAAACAATATGGGGATGAGGTAGTTGGGTGGGCTATGTACAGATGGGTTGTGTACAGGTGCAATGATCGGTAAGCTGCTCTGACAGCTGATGCTTAAAGTTAGTGGGGGAGATATAAGACTCCGGCTTCAGTGATTTTTGCAATTCATTCCAGTCATTGGCAGCAGAGAACTGGAAGGAAAGGCAGCCAAAGGAGGAGTTTGCTTTGGGGATGATCAGTGAAATATACCTGCTGGAGCGTGTGCTGCTATGGTGACCAGTGAGCTGAGATAAGGCAGGGCTTTACCTAGCAAAGACTTATAGATGACCTGGAGCCAGTGAGTTTGGAGACATATGAAGTGAGGGCCAGCCAATGAGAGCATACAGGTCGCAGTGGTGGGTAGTATATGGGGCTTTGGTGACAAAATGGATGGCACTGTGATAGACTACATCCAGTTTGCTGAGTAGAGTGTTGGAGGCTATTTTGATTGACTAAAGGATATAAGGTTATGCTAGAAAGTGCACATTGGACTCTTTATCCTAATTGGATCTCATATTTATGCCTTGAGAATGTATTCCTACATCTTGACTTATTCCTGAAAAAATGCAGTTAAAAATGTATTAACTTAATTTTTTTCTCTCACCCATCTACACACAATACCCCATAATATACACTGAACAAAAATAAATATGCAATAAGTAAAGTGTTGTAAAATGTTTCATGAGCTGAAATAAAATCTTGTGCACAAATTTGTTTACATCCCTATTAGTGAACACTTCTCCTTTGCCAAGATAATCCATCCACCTGACAGGTGTGGCATATTAAGAAGCTGATTGAACAGCATGATCATTACACAGGTGCACCTTGTGCTGGGGACAATAAAAGGCCACTTTAAAATGTACCGTTTTGTTACACAACACAATACCACAGATGGCTCAAGTTTTGAGGAAGCGTGCAATTTGGTATGCTGACAGCAGGAATGTCCACCAGAGCTGTTTCCAGTTAATTGTATGTTAATTTCTCTACCATAAGCCAGCTCCAACAGCGTTATAGAGCATTTGGCTGTATGTCTAACCGGTCTCACAACCACAGACTGTGTAACCACGCCAGCCCAGGACCTCCACATCCGGCTTCTTCACCTGCGGGATCATCTGAGACCAGCCATCGGACAGCTGATGAAACGGTGGGTTTAAACAACCGAAGAATATCTGCACAAACTGTCCGATTCCGTCTTAGGGTAGCTCGTCTGCGTGTTCGTCGTTCTCGCCAGGGTCTTGACCTAACTGCATTTCGGCTCGTAACTGACTTCAGTGGGCAAATGCTCACCTTCAATGACTACTGGCACGCTGGAGAAGTGTGCTCTTCATGGATGAATCCCGGTTTCAACTGTACCAGGCAGATGGTAGACGGCGTGTACGGCGTTGTCTTGGCAAGTGGTTTGCTCAGATACTGCTTATGAAGGAGCCCCTTCAGCTTGAGCTCCTATATCACAGAGGAAGAGAGTGAGAGACTGTCACCATACAATCATGGAAGCCAACAGTGAATACAATGTTGAATGTAGCCAATCAGCGATCCTGATTCACAGCTAATTCACAAGGGGCACGTGCCAGCATGGCACTGACTGGTTGGCATTACTCCCTGGGACCAGCAGTAATCCATTGATGCAGTGGAAGGGGGCACCTCCTTACAAAATACACACAGTACTGATTACATTTATAAATGGTGGTTTGGTGAACTCCAGGACAGATGGTATTTTGACCATTGACCAGGTCAAATGGGAGCAACCTGATTCAAGTGTCCTCCATGACCCTGAAGCGGGACTGGTGACTGGTCATCCTTCTGTAATGGCTATGATATGGTAAGGGGATTCCCACAACCCTGCTGAACAAATCCACCAGTTTTTTACATAGGATATTTTATTTCATTCATAGACTAAGTCAATCAACAGCAAACAATTTTTACTTTCTGTAGTTTGGAAGTAATGTATATGCTATTAAAGGGACTGTAACTACAGAATAGATTCAAGCCGGTGACGCTGACACTGTTACTATGCAACCAGCTGTGTACGTTGCTGAATGCTTGCCGATACGTTTTGCTATTTGCTGCTACAGTTGGCTGTTAACAAGGTAGCTAGTTAACTTGAGCTATGCACATCTTCCTCTTACATGCTTCACCACTTTACATGTTAGCTTGATGTATTCAGCTAGCTACAATGTCATTCCCTTTTCATCTGTGGTATCATAGCTAGCCTTCTTCTTTAAGGTTTTTATGGCAGACTACACTTATTGGTGCATTGCCGCCACTCGCTGTACGGGATATTGCGGGAAGAGAAGGGAGGGAACCCGACATCATATAAAAATAAAACACCCCACTCCTTCAGTCACAGTTCAAATTAGAAAAAAAGTTATCACCACATTGACTGTAGTACTCGCGCTGCTAAAACACTCGACCACCACTACTCCAACTTCCGGGATGTCTACAAGGCCCTCCCATGCCCTCCTTTTGACAAATCTGACCTTCCTATAGGCAGAAACTCAAACAGTACCTGTGCTAAGGACTATTCAACACCGGTCTGACTATTCAGAATCCGTGATTCAAGATTGCTTTGATCACGTAGACTGGGAAATGTTCTGCCTAACATTGACAAATATACTGATACGGTGACTGAGTTTATCAGGAGGTGTATAGGAGATGTTGTACCCACTGTGACTATTAAAACCTACCCTAACCAGAAACCGTGGATAGATGGCAGCATTCACGTAAAACTGAAAGCGCGAACCACCACATTTAACCATGGCAAGGTGACTGGAATATGGCAGAATATAAACAGTGTAGTTATTCATTCCGCAAGGCAATCAAACAGGCAAAACGTCAGAATAGAGACAAAGTAGAGTTGTAAATCACCGGCTCAGACACGAGACGTATGTGGCAGGGTCTACATACAATTCTGGACTACAAAAGACAAACCAGCTATGTCGAGGACACACCGACGTCTTTCTTCCGGACAAGCTAAACACCTTCACCCGCTTTGAGGATAAAACAGTGCCACCGCCGCAGCCCGCTACCAAGGACAGTGGGCTCTCCTTCTCCGTGGCCGATGTAAGAAATTTAAGCATGTTAACCCTCGCTAGGCTGCCGGCCCAGACGGCATCCCCCGCCGCGTCCTCCGAGCGCAGACCAGCTGGCTGGTGTGTTTACGGACATATTCAATCTCTCCATATCCCAGTCTGCTGTCCCTACATGCTTCAAGATGGCCTCCATTGTTCCTGTACCCAAGAAAGCAAAGGTAACTCACTTCTGTCATCATGAAGTCCTTTGAGAAACTAGTCAAACTAGTCACCCTAGACCCACTTCAATTTGCTTACTGCACCAATAGATCCATAGATGGTGCAGATGACACAACAGTAGTAGGCTTGATTACCAACAATGATGAGACAGCCTACAGGGAGGAGGTGAGGGCTCTCTGAGTGTGGTGCCAGGAAAATAACTTATCACTCAAAGTCTACAAAACAAAGGAGATGATCGTGGACTTCAGGAAACCGCAGAGGGACACCCTCCAATCCACTTTCACGGGACAGTAGTGGATAAGTTGGAAAGCTTCAAGTTCCTAGGCGTACACATCACTGACATTCTGAAATGGTCCACCCTCACAGACAGTGCTGTGAAGGAGGCTGAAGAAATTTGGCTTGTCACCTAAAACCCTAAAACTTTTACAGATGCACAATCGAGAGCATCCTGTCGGGCTGTACCACCACCTGGTACGGCAGCTGTATTGCCCGCAACCACAGGGCTCTCCAGAGGGTGGTGCGAACTGCCCAACGCATCACCGTGGGAAAACTACCTGCCCTCCAGGACACCTACTGCACCTGATGTCACATGAAGGCCAAAAAGATTATCAAGGACAACAAGCAACTGAGCCACTGCCTGTTCACCCCGCCATCATCCAGAAGGCGAGGTCAGTACAGGAGCATCAAAGCTGGGACCGAGAGACTGAAAAACAGCCATCTCAAGGCCATCAGACTTAATAAATACTCATCTCATATGTACAGTGGGGCAAAAGTATTTAGTCAGCCACCAATTGTGCAAGTTCTCCCACTTAAAAAGATGAGGCCTGTAATTTTAATCATAGGTACACTTCAACTATGACAAACAAAATGAGAGAAGAAATCCATAAAAACAAATTGTAGGATTTTTAATGAATTTATTTGCAAATTATGGTGGAAAATAAGTATTTGGTCAATAAAAAACGTTTATCTCAATACTTTGTTATATACCCTTTGTAGGCAATGACAGAGGTCAAACGTTTTCTGTAAGTCTTCACAAGGTTCACACACACTGTTGCTGGTATTTTGGTCCATTCCTCCATGCACATCTCCTCTAGAGCAGTGATGTTTTGGGGCTGTTGCTGGGCAACACGGACTTTCAACTCCCTCCAAAGATTTTCTTTGGGGTTGAGATCTGGAGACTGGCTAGGCCACTCCAGGACCTTGAAATGCTTCTTACGAAGCCACTCCTTCGTTGCCCGGGCGGTGTGTTTGGGATCATTGTCATGCTGAAAGACCCAGCCACGTTTCATCTATATTCGTCTACTATTTCTCTCTATACCATTTGTATTTCATATACCTTTGACTATTGGATGTTCTAATCGACACTTTAGGCTGGCATTACTAATCTCGGGAGTTGATAGGCTTGAAGTCATAAACAACGCTGTAAAGCAAGCCTGCTACCGCCTACCTCCGCTCAGTCAGACTGCTCTATCAAATCATAGACTTAATTATAATATAAAAACACAGATACCAGCCGTTGTTCATTACTGTGGTAAAATCCGGAAACTATCATTTCGAAAACAAATGTTTATTCTTTCAGTGAAATACGGAACCGTTACGTATTTTATCGAACGTGCAACAACCCTAAGTCTAAATATTGCTGTTACATTGCACAACCTTCAATGTTAAGTCATAATTATGTAAAATTCTGGCAAATTAGTTCGCAACGAGCCAGGGGGCCAAACTGTTGCATATATCCTGACTCTGTTGACAAGGAATATTATCTGCTGTCTCTACTCCTCCTACCATTTATTTATTCAACTTCACTCCTTTCTTCTCACCGCCTCCGCAGAAGAGACATGCTGGACGGCCCTTATTCTTACCACCTCCATCTCCTTCAGCCTAACAGGACACTTCACAATTGCAGCATTTAGGCCCAGCTGGCAATCAATACCCCTCCCGTCTACATCAGTGGATACTGCTGAGGGGAGCAAATGAAATGGCATCAAACACATGGAAACCAAATGTAAAAAAATATATATACACTGCTCAAAAAAATAAAAGGGAACACTAAAATAACACATCCTAGATCTGAATGAGAGAAGGGGTCTGTGGTCACCACCTGCAGAACCACTCCTTTATTGGGGGTGTCTTGCTAATTGCCTATAATTTCCACCTGTTGTCTAATCCATTTGCACAACAGCATGTGAAATTTATTGTCAATCAGTGTTGCTTCCTAAGTGGACAGTTTGATTTCACAGAAGTGTGATTGACATGGAGTTACATTGTGTTGTTTAAGTGTTCCCTTTATTTTTTTGAGCAGTGTATATATGTACAGTGGGGAGAACCAAGTATTTGATACCTGCTTATTTTGCAGGTTTTCCTACTTACAAATATAGGTATAGGTCTGTAATTATTTTAATCATAGGTACACTTCAACTATGAGAGACGGAATCTAAAACAAAAATCCAGAAAAATCACATTGTATTATTTTTAAGTAATTAATTTGCATTTTATTGCATGACATAAGTATTTGATCACCTATCAACCAGTAAGAATTCCGGCTCTCACAGACCTGTTAGTTTTTCTTTAAGAATCACTCCTGTTCTCCACTCATTACCTGTATTAACTGCACCTGTATGAACTTGTTACCTGTATAAAAGACACCTGTCCACACACTCAATCAAACAGACTTCAACCTCTCCATAATGGCCAAGACCAGAGAGCTGTGTAAGGACATCAGGGATAAAATTCTAGACCTGCACAAGGCTGCGATGGGCTACAGGATAATAGGCAAGCAGCTTGGTGAGAAGGCAACAACTGTTGGCACAATTATTAGGAAATGGAAGAAGTTCAAGATGACGGTCAATCACCCTCGGTCTGGGGCTCCATGCAAGATCTCACCTCGTGGGGAATCAATGATCATGAGGAAGGTGAGGGATCAGCCCAGAACTACACGGCAGGACCTGGTCAATGACCTGAAGAGAGCTGGGACCACAGTCTCAAAGAAAACCATTAGTAACACACTACGCCGTCATGGATTAAAATCCTGCAACGCACGCAAGGTCCCTTTGCTCAAGCCTGCGCATGTCTAGGCCCGTCTGATGTTTGCCAATGACCATCTGGATGATCCAGAGGAGGAATGGGAGAAGGTCATGTGGTCTGATGAGACAAAAATAGAGCTTTCTGGTCTAAACTCCACTCGCCGTGTTTGGATGAAGAAGGATGAGTACAACCCCAAGAACACCATCCCAACCGTGAAGCATGGAGGTGGAAACATCATTTTTGGGGATGCTTTTCTGCAAAAGGGACAGGACGACTGCACCATATTGGGGGGAGGATGGATGGGGCCATGTATGGCGAGATCTTGGCCAACAACCTCCTTCCCTCAGTAAGAGCATTGAAGATGGGTCATGGCTAGGTCTTCCAACATGACAACGACCCGAAACACACAGCCAGGGCAACTAAGGAGTGGCTCCGTAAGAAGCATCTCAAGGTCCTGGAGTGGCCTAGCCAGTCTCCAGACCTGAACCCAATAGAACATCTTTGGAGGGAGCTGAAAGTCCGTATTGCCCAGCGACAGTCCCGAATCCTGAAGGATCTGGAGAAGGTCTGTATGGAGGAGTGGGCCAAAATCCCTGCTGCAGTGTGTGCAAACCTGGTCAAGAACTACAGTAAACGTATGATCTCTGTAATTGCAAACAAAGGTTTCTGTACCAAATATTAAGTTCTGCTTTTCTGATGTATCAAATACTTATGTGATGCAATAAAATGCAAATTAATTACTTAAAAATCATAGAATGTGATTTTCTGGATTTTTGTTTTAGATTCCGTCTTTCACAGTTGAAGTGTACCTATGATAAAAATTACAGACCTCTACATGCTTTGTAAGTAAGAAACACTGCCGATTTTGCAGGTTATCAAATACTTGTTCTCCCCACTATGTGTATGTGTGTGTGTCTATCTGTCCTCTGTTGCAACACTCAATACACTTAAGTTCCAAACTGCCTCTGGAAGCAATGTCAGCACAATAACGGTTTGTTGGGAGCTTCATGAAATGGGTTTCCTTGACCGTGCTGCCGCATACAAGCCCAAGATCATCATGCGCAATGCCAAGCGTCGGCTGGAGTGGTGTAAAACTCGCCGCCATTGGACTTTGAAACGCGTTCTCTGGAGTGATGAATCACGCTTCACCATCGGGCAGTCTGACAGACGAATCTGGGTTTGGGTGCCAGACAAATGCTACCTGCCCGAATGCATAGTGCCAACTGTAAGGTTTTGTTGAAGGAGGAATAATGGTCTGGGGCTGTTTCTCATGGTTCTGGCTCCTTAGTTCCAGTGCAGGTCAATCTTAACACTACAGCATACAATGACGTTCTATACGATTCTGTGCTTCCAACTTTGTGGCAACTGTTTAGGGAAGGCCCTTTCCGGTTTCAACACGACATTGCCCCCGTGCACAAAGCGAGGTCCATACAGAAATGGTTTGTCTTGATTGGGGTGGAAGAACTTGGCTGGCCTGCTCAGAGCCCTGACCTCAACCCCATCGAACACCTTTGGTATAAATTGGAACGTCGACAGCGAGCCAGACCTAATCACCCAACATCAGTGCCCGACCTCACTAATGCTCTTGTGGCTGAATGGAAGCAAGTCCCTGCAGCAATGTTCCAACATCTACTGAAAAGCCTTTCCAGAAGAGTGGAGGCTGTTATAGCAGCAAAGGGGGGACCAACTCCATATTAATGTCCTTGAGTTTGGAATGAGATGTCTGACGGGCAGGTGTCCACATACTTTTGGTCATGTAGTGTATATCCTTACTTCTATGATGATACCCCAGAGATAACAGGACACATTTCTATCCTATATCTTCTTGAAGCGCAGAGTACGCTCCTTCTGTTCCATAGATACACAAAACCCTTACTCAGAACAAAAAAATCATCAGAACTTTGCTTGGATTTCTTATTTCCTTTTGCATTCGCCACGGTAATCCAATTCTTCTCACTCATCTCCACTCGACACAGCATCTGATTCAAACATAACATCCACTTCTGCCATTTTCTCCCTCCAGACAGTTTGTTCCAAGAAGACCCCACTGGACGGCATTGTTATTGATCTTCTCATAGCTAGCCTGGCTCGCTAACATGATCAAATAATGTTGTATAACCAAAAGTAGCTACTAGCTAGCTAGTACCAGCTATCTAACGTACTCACCAACACCAGTTGTTTGACGGTTTTCAATCCGTTTCTGGCAATATTGTTGAAATGCATTGGAAGTTTGTGCAAACTTTATGGAAGCCCATTTTCACTCCTATTTGTTGAGTGAAATGTGAGTGTGCTGCATCCATATGCAGACTTGAAGACAAATGTCCACTAGGCAGCTGGGAGCATACCACGTGTTGTCTATGGGAAATTTGGGCATCGTTGGAAAAAATAAGTATGTAAATAATAAGTCGTGACTAACTCACTTACAAAACTCGGTTTGGGCGAGACTCACTATGACAAATGATCCTATTTCTACTTTGTGGTCAATTTTGACACTAACGTTTCTGGCTCATTGATGCCAACATACGCCGTTTAAAACCAGAGGAGTTGGTTTTAAGGGGCAGTTGGCCTTTAAACTTTGAAATCAATGTTTTTGTTGTTGTTGTTTAGCATACATTTTTAAAGTGGCCCTGCACAATTCCTTTGCAGTGGAATTGCCCTATAGCTTCCAAATGCCCACTGAATAATAGATCAAACCGCGGTTACTCCTGGTGAATAGGCTACTACTCCTCCTTTTTCTAGTTTTCTAAGATTATACACACAGACATATGGCTTTAAGTGTATTGTGTTTTAATTCAATACATTTGTGCATTGTTTTCCCATAAGTGCCAGCTACCGGCTAAGCAGCAGTTAAAAGGCTCATTGTAAGCCGGCTACTGTTCCACTTCATAAATTTAACTAGGCTTCTTTCAATTTAAAAGTTTCAATTTGCTAGTCAAAAGTCTGTATGGCCTTTCCCTGCGAGAATGAACGTTATCATCGTCTAGTGATCTATTGATAGGACAGGTGCATGTAAATCACAAAGCGATGACAGGGAAACGCTGTCTGTCCCGCCTCTCGGTCCCGCCTCTCGGTACCTGTGTTTTTTTTTTTTTTTGAGCCCTGTGTTTGACGGATGAGGGAGAACATGATGCTTTTTCATCGTCTCCTGTGAGTGAATTTACACGTGTCATGTAAGTGGTAACGATGAGTTGAAATCCACTTAGTTCTTGTTTTGTGGCACATTCATGTATTTTCTTTGGCGTTTTCCACGGAGTCGATTTGACGACGGAACAGCTTGTGTTGACTAGTTTATAAAAGGTGTTGAACTGACTGAATAAATCAATCTCCTATATCCCTTTGATATTCGTAAATCTTACACAGGAGTTATGTCAATGGTATCACATCGGGACAAGTAAACCAAAGATCTTGTTTGTATTTTTCTAGGATTCGAAGCCCATGTCGAGATTTGCCAGTGACTGCTAAAGTGACTCGTTGGTGTAGCCTAGTGGTTCGTAGTTCGTGAACGAACAGCTCTTTTTGATCAAGAGAGCCATTCATTTGGCTCCCTAATGTGCATACTGGAAGGCTACTACTGCACAGTATATTTGCTTAAGTTGTTGCCACAGTAAACTCAATTGAAAGAGTAGACTATTTAGTTTAGTGACGTAGTCACAATCTACCACCTTTCCTCAGTCTCACCCACATTGATTGACAGGTCTGAAACCCTACCAACTGTGTGACTCACAAACATCCTGCCGCCTCCCCTGACAATTCCAACCACATTGATTGATTGACAGGCCAAACTGTTAAAGGGATCCTTACCCTAAGTGTCCACAGCAGCAGAGCCAATAAAATACATAATTTGAATAACAAACACTGTGGCAATTCATATCTTGCATGTAAATATGTAGGCCTACATACTGATTTCTTACATTTTCAATACCACAACTAATTTGACCAATCTGGGAGGTAAAGTTAAAGTATTCAGTAGTTTAGCTGTGTATTTCAGGTGGAACCAAGGCCATATAATGTACCAGAGGCCACCAAAATAGAGCTTGTTCGAGGCAGATAATAATGCATCTATGTGGTATCATTGGAAAGTGCTAATCTTATCCACGACTGGAGTGATGGCCTTGTGATGGGTTGACACTGTCTCCATTGAAATGGGTAAATGAATTCATACATTTGTCTAATATTTGTTCCGGTGGCTAAGCAAAAGCTAAGAACTACTGTAGAATGAGGCTGTCATACCCGGACATAATATACATTCTGAAGATACACTACCGGTCAAAAGTTTCAGAACAGCTACTCATTCACGGGGTTTTCTTTGTTTTTCCTCTGTTCTACATTGCAGAATAATAGTGAAGGCATCAAAACTTTGAAATAACACTAATGGAACCATGTAGTAACCAAAAAAGTGTTAAATCAAAATATATTTGAGATTCTTCAAATAACCACCCTTTGCCTTGATGACAGCTTTGCACATGCTTGTCATTCTCTCAACCAGCTTCACCTGGAATGCGTTTCCAACCGTTTTGAAGGAGTACCCACATGCTGAGCACTTGTTGGCTGCTTTTCCTTCACTCTGTGTTACGACTCCCAAACCATCTCAATTTGGTTGTCGGGGGATTGTGGAGGCCAGATCATCTGATGCAGCACTCCATCACTCTCCTTCTTTATTGGTCAAATAACCCTTACACAGCCTGGAGGTGTGTTGGGTCATTGTCCTGTTGAAAAACAAATGATAGTCACAATAAGCCCAGACTACTGTATACAGTGCTTTCAGAAAGTATTCACACCCCTTGACTTTTGTTGTTGTTGTTGTGTTACAGCCTGAATTGAACATGGATTAAATTGAAATTGTGTATCACTTGCCTCCACACAATTCCACTTGGACATTGTGGGGTATTATGTTTTTAGAAATGTGTACAAATTTATTATGGGCTGAAATGTCTTGAGTCAATACAGTTGAACTCGTAAGTTTACACCTTAGCCAAAGGTACAACAATGACATCCATCCTGTTTGCAATAAGGCACTAAAGTAAAACTACAATAATTGTGGCAAATAAATTAGCTTTATGTCCTGAATGCAAAGCGTTATGTTTGGGGCAAATCCAACACATCAGTACCACTTTTAATATTTTCAAGCAATGGTGGTGGCTGCATCATGTTATGGGTATGCTTGTCATGCTTGAGCTAAGCATGGGCAAAATCCTAGAGGATAACCTGGTTCAGTCTGCTTCCCAACAGACACTGGGAGACAGTAACCTTAAACACCATGGCCAAATAAACACTTTACTTGCTTACCAAGTTGACATTGGATGTTCCTGAGTGGCCTAGTTACAGTTTTGACTTAAATCGGCTTAAAAATTATTATGGCAAGACTTGAATATGGTTGTTTAGCAATAATCAACAATCATCTTTAACAGAGCTTGAAGAATTTTAAAAAGAATATGCAAATATTGTACGATCCGGGTGGTGATTCTCGGTGATTCTAACATGTATTGACTCCGCGGTGTTAATACGTATGTAAATGAGATATTTCTGTGTTTTATTTTCAATACATTTACAAACATTTCCAAAAACATGTTTTCACTGTCATTTTGGGGTATTGTGTGTAGATGGGTGAGATTATTTTTGTTGATTGAATCCATTTTGAATTCAGGCTGTAACACAAGATAATGTTGGAATAAGTCAGTACATTCTGAAGGCCCTGTACTGATACCAGTGAATAACCCAGAAGTCATTAAGTTAAATGACAGTTCAGACTAATCATGGGAATATGGAATACCCATCGCAGAGGCCCCTGTTATCTTATGTAGCCTTAACTCTACCTGATGCATCTGCATGTAGCTACACGGCAGACTAGGATAAATAGGGACTAAATTCGACTTTATATGACCAACTTTGATTGTAGGGTGAACTGTGACTCACCCATAAAGAGCCTGACAAAAAAAAAAAGTAAAATAATGCGTCTTTCTTCAAAGTGTGTCCTCTTCTTAAATTAGGCCTGTCAGAGAGTTGGCTGCTACAGCGTTTTAGTGCTTCTGTTCTGCATAACGAATGAATGAATGTAAACCAGCCTGAAACTTGGCACCTCAGCAGTCTAAAGTCCTCTCAGGAGGTGTCATAAACAGACATATTGGATTAACAATCATCAGTATACAGTAGTTGTATTGAAATAGTGAGGTGACGAGTGTGTTCTATTTTCGTTTTGTTTTGTTGGCATAACTTTATAACTATTCTGGAGGGTAAAGTGTTCCACGAATGATTCCTCAAACTATGATTCCTCCATCATCAACGGAACTTATTCACATTGTCTGCCCTGCCCTTATCTGGTTCAGCTACTTTAACCCTTATTATGTTCATACGTACAGAAGCATGTCAGTGCTGCCTGTCCTGCCTTTTTAAAAAACCTTCTCCCCTGTCCTCAGACTGAGTAGAAATGATCTCCAAATCATCTCATCGTACAGGGTGCCAGTGTTGGACAAGGCAGTTACTGTCAGACACTAAGTGAATGGTCAGAGTCGGGAGCACGTTGTTTTGAAAACCTCACTGTGTCCTTACTGAAAACGGACATCACAACCAGACATACCACAGCGACACGAGGCATAGCCAAGGCCCTTCCTGGCTCCTGGCCTGTGTCGATCATCTTACCCATGGCTAATGCCGGTCTGAAGCTGAGGATGCCGAATGGTGCACTTTTAGAAGCATAAAGTACAGTTTCATTGACGAAACGGGAAGAGATTGCACTGTGAAGGTATTAAGAATTAAACCTCCGAGCAGATCCCTCCTGACTACTACCCATGGCAGTGTCCCCCAGAGGTCGAACACTTAACTACAGGTGGTGGAATTAAGAGTGAGAGTGCCATATTTCAACACAGGATTTGCCCCAGACTTTTCCATCTATGCTGGCTGGCACCCGTGTCTCGCTGGGCCATGGCTCCGGCAGACCGGATATCACCTGGGGCCGAAGACAGGCCACTGGTCCTTTTCAGCTACTATGTACATAACAATGGCTAACTGAACTAACACCTTCTGATCAAGCGACTGTCTTGATACTGCAGAGGCTGTTGATTCTGCTCTCCCCCAGGTCCTAGCGTCACTCCTAATAGAAACACAATTACACTGGAGCGTACATTAACAGAAAAACACTGGCGACACGCCGGTGTGGGGGTAAGTCTCCATGGAAATGCGGCATTATTGGAGGAAAGCCAGACATCTTCACTGGGCTCCAGCTGTCAATACTCCACTGACCCTGAGCAAACGACAGGAGAGATGGAGAGAGCGAGAGAGACTATCGGGGGAGAGAGAGAGAGAGGGATCAGATGAGTCCACACAAACTACCCGCCATGTGTGTGTGTCACCAGAACCACACAGATCACAAACCGGGCCTTAGCATATGGGTATTTTAAACCAGAGGTTGTGCCAATATTTTCAGCCTGTGTATCCACAGGCCAGGCCTTAGCCTGTCATATGGGTATTTTAAACCGCAGGCTGCGCCATGCAAAGCCCCATACTCTCCCTCTGTGAGTGGGTTTATCGTGTATGGGACATGCTGCCTTGTGATTGGCTTAGAGAGCATGTGGGAGGGAGAGAGGGGGTTGGAGGATGCTAGCAGCTCCTGACCGGCCCTGAGTCATGTGGACGTTGCCTTGGCAACCAGGCAGCAGCTACATTTGTAATGCAGGCAAGCAGGGATATTTTTTTTATATTTTTTTAAGGAGTGATTGGTGGAGTTTGCAACCTGTCTTTAACACAGCCGCACTGCCTAGTGCAGATGATCAGATCTCGTAATTTCCTTGGAGAAGTGTTTCAACATCTCAGGAAGCACATCTAGTCATCTAGTCATGTGCCGTATGACTTCTAAATATGACCTGGATTTCTGAACGCAACTTCAGAAAATAGCCAGTGAGTGAATGATGTTTCCTGGATGTCCGGCTCTATAAGGGTTGAGTGTGAAAGGGATTCTAAACGGTGGTAAGTGGACTGCTGATTTGATTACATCGTCTGTGGTCAAGATTCCTCTGGTCCAGCTCCCGTCATTGAGCTTTGCATGCCACAAAACTGTCCATTGTAGTAGGGACAAGAGGCCCTCGCACGAAAGCACACACACACCTGGGCACTGATGGATAGATAACAGGGAACGTCTGCTTCAGGAGGAAGTGGGTGTAATGGCAATTGATGCCGGTATGTTGAGTCTCTGTATGAAAACAAGTTGTGGACTTGAGTGTTCAGTGAGTTGAAACATTAAGGACAACAGAGAGACGTGGCGATGGGGAAAAGGGTAATGAAGGCCATGGGTTCGTACCCAGTACAACACGTCAATATTATATTTCCATTGGCTCTACATTACTGCTCACGGACCTTCCATCCACAGCCTGACTCCACTGTAGCTGTTCTCTGCAGTCTGATCTAGTGTGAGTCATAAAGTACAGTTAACAGTCCACCCTCCCATCACATATCACCACTCTGATTACACCAGTCTGTGTTAAATGACAGGCTGCCAAACCCCCACCACTCCACTCTGCTAACTTAATTAACTAGTTAAAACAGGGAGGCGAACATTCACGCTGTCCTACAGAAGAAGCCTGGTATGCCGTGAGAATGAGACCCGCTCTGAGCCACCGCCAAGCAATTAGTGGGCTTTCCCCTGCAGACTTCTCTTCTCACCCAGCAGATAGTCATCGAAGGACCGAATCGCTATGAAATGAGACCCGTTTTAAAGGCACAACGCCTGGCTGCCATAATGGAGGCTTCATTTGTGGGGGTTTATTGCGGGCAGAAGAATCTGAGCTATAATAGTGTTTGTCTTTGTTGAGTGACTGCTGGCTTGGATGGTGAGGCTGAGCTGTGTGAAAGTTCCAGAGGGGAGGAGAGACCCTGAGGCTTGCAAGCCCAGGAAGAGCGCACTTTGGCCAGGCCAGGGCTGCTCCCCAGGGGCACTCTCACTCATGGTTCAGTCAACTTAGTCCAACCAGGTTTTATTTTTCAATGCCAAGTAATTTTTATTTTTATGTCAGTGTTCATTAGAGACTAGAGGGACTATAGATGGAAACCACAACCCGAACGTGTCTCAAACTGTTGCTCTTGACTGCTTCTCAACCTCTGGTCTGTGGATCTGCACCCATCCCTCAGATTGTCTGACACTATCAAGTTGTATTTGTCACATGCACTGAATACAAGTGTAGACTTTACTGGGAAATGCTTACTTACGAGCCCTTCCCCAACAAAGCAGTTAAAAGTATGAAAAAGAACAAATAAAGAAACCCAATAAAACAACAATAACGAGGCTATGTACAAGGAGTACCGGTACCAGGTTAGTGCACTGCGTTACGAGGTAGTTGGGATGAATGATTGAGGTAATATGTACATGTAGGTAGGGGGTGAAAAGCAGAAAGTCTGGGTAGCCGTTACAAAGTCTGCTCTCAATAGTTAGTTTTAATGTAAGCGGCTCTACAAGAAGAATGGGGGCGTTGCTGCTCCAGTCAAGGCTAACGTGAGGAGAAAGGGGATGTACAACTGAATGCATTCAACTGAAAAGTGTCTTCCGCGTTTAACTCGACCTCTGAATCAGAGAGTGCCATAATCGACATCCACGTCTTCGTCGCCCGGGGAGCAGTGGGTTGACTGCCTTGCTCAGTACCTTGTCTGTTCGGGGATTCGATCGCTCAAACTACTATGGTTACCTGCCGAGTAGCCTACAGCTAAGACTGGCAGATTTAGTAGGCGGTTTGAGTTGAGCTGATTTTGTAGGGATGACTGATACTACACCAGGAAGAGGAAGTCATTATGCTTTGCATGTTGTGATCATCATCCGTGGGTAACCAAGACGGTAACCAAAGGATGCAGGGACATGACGTCATGTCCCAAAGGACAGACGGACACAAGCCTGGCGCTTTCCTGTTTTAGTATGCTGGTACTATGTCCATGCTTTTTTAACTGGGGCTCCTGCTCCTCACTTCTCTCTTATCGAGGAGAATAAATTCAAATGGCTCGTGATTGAGGTGCAATTTGCTGCCATGATGAAATGCGATCCATAATAAAACAAGTAAGGCCTCTACATCTCCTGACAGAACCATTTATGAGAACAATGTGTTCTTTCATGTCCAGAGGTTTTTATGTTTTTAATACTAGTTCAATTTTACACAGGGGTCTCGAAGAGCGCAGTCACATTATCTGAAATGAACACTTGCTCTCTTTTCATCTCTTTTCTTCTCGCTCTCTCTGTTCCTCTCCATCTCACCCTTCATCATGCTCTTAATATACACTGAGTATACAAAGCATTAGGAAAACCTGCTCTGTCCATGACAGACTGACCAGGTGAATCCAGGCGAAAGCTATGATCCCTTATCGATGTCACGTGTTAAATCCACTTCAATCAGTGTAGACAATTTTCATTGTTGGACATTTTTTAAACACCAGGAAATCAGTGATTTTTTTTATTTTATATTTTCTTCCCAAGTATTCCCACCCCAATAAAGAGACACGTGGTCATATACACATGTGAGCAAGGTTTGAAATGATTATGTTTTAGTCAAATATTTGCATAGAATGTGTGCCATTCAGAGGGTAAAAAGATTGAAGTTCCTTTGAACGGCGTATGATAGTAGGTGCCTGGCTCACCGGTTTGATTGTGTCAAGAACTGCACCGCTGCTGGGTTTTTCATGCTCAACAGTTTCCTGTGTGTATCAGGAATGGTCCACTTCCCAAAAGACATCCAGCCAACTTGCCACTCGATGTTGGAACATTGCTTTGGGGACTTGCTTCCATTCAAACACAAGAGCATTAGTGAGGTTGGGCACTGTTGTTGGGCAATTAGGCCTGGCTCGCTGTCTGTGGTCCAGTTTATCCCAAAGGTGTTCGATGGGGTTAAGGTCAGGGCTCTGTGCAGTCCAGTCAAGGTCGTTCCACACAGAACTCGACAAACCATTTCTGTATGGACCATGCTTTGTGTACTGAGACATTGTCGTGCTGAAACAGGAAAGGGCCTTCCCCAAACAGTTGCCACAAAGTTGAAAGCACTGAATTTTCTAGAACGTCATTGTATGCTGTAGCGTTAAGATTTCCCTTCACTGGAACTAAGGGGCCTAGCCCGAACCATGAAAAACAGCCCCAGACCATTATTCCTCCTCCACCAAGCTTTACAGTTGGCACTATGCATTGGGGCAGGTAGCGTTCTCCTGGCATCCGCCAAACCCAGATTTGTCCTTTGGACTGCCAAATGGTGAAGTGTGATTCACTACTCCAGAGAACGCGTTTCCACTGCTCCCGAGTTGGCGGCGAGCTTTAAATCACTCTAGCCGACGCTTGGCATTGCTCATGGTGATGTTAGGCTTGTGGGTGGCTGCTCGGCCATGGAAACCCATTTCCAAAAGCTCCCGACGAACAGTTCTTGTGCTGACAGAGGCAGTTTGGAACTCGGTAGTGAGTGTTGCAACCAAGGACATACAATTTTTACACGCTTCAGCACTCGGCTGCCCCATTCTGTGAGCTTGTGTGGCCTACCACTTCGCTGCTGAACCATTGTTGCTCCTAGATGTTTCCACTTCACAATAACAGCACTTAAATATGACCGGGGCAGCTCTGGCAGGGCAGAAATTTGACCAAATGACTTGTTGGAAAGGTGGCGTCCTATGACGGTACCACGTTGAAAGTGACTGAGCTCTTCAGTAAGGCCATTCTACTGCCAATGTTTGTCTATGGAGATTGCATGGGTGTGTGCTCGATTTTATACACCTGTCAACAAAAGGTGTGACTGAAATAGCCGAATCCACTTATTTGAAGGGGTGACCACATACTTTTGTATATGTAGTGTATGTTATGTTTGGAAGCGGGCCAGGGCCACAGGGTCTGGCCAGTTGTCTGATCTGTGTATGTGGGCCCAGGTACTCCCAGGTCACTTCTTCTGTTATATCACGTTACTGTTACTTCAGCTTTACTCATATGGACATCTGCCCCCTGCTGGACTGTTTGCATAACCACATTCACTCATTCACTTGGGCGATATGTAACAGAGGTGGTTTTGTGAACCAGACTTGCATTAGCTCCCAGGCCTAATGCCGAGGCTTTAGCTCGTTCCTATGGTGCGTAAGAGACCCAGATTCAAAACAAGTCAATCACAAACATAACAGTAATGGCCTTTATCCTTGTAATCTGTATTGTCCTTTTTCTGTGTAAAAGCTCCACCTTACTTTTAACTATGGCAGAATCAGTGCTCAGCCTTCATACCTTAAATTGGCCATATTTCCCCCTTTCTCCTGTGTGTGGTGTAGTAGGAGGTGTGGTGATGGAGGAGCGATCTGTGTCTGTGTGTGGGCTCTCGTTGTTCACCTTAAACCCTTAAGCCTAAAATATCCTTTTTCCTTTTGGGGACTGGCGAAATGTCTGAATTCTGCTAAATTTACTGTCATTTCGAGGACTTCTGGTCCCCACAAGGACAGTAAAACCAAACACACACACAGGCAAGTGTTCAGACCCTTTACTCAGTACTTTGTTGAAGCACCTTTGGCAGCGATTACAGCCTCGAGTCTTCTTGGGTATGGTGCTCTGGAGCAGGTTTTCATCAAGGATCTCTCTGTACTTTGCTCCGCTCATCTTTCCCTCGATCCTGACTAGTCTCCCAGTCCCTGCTGCTGAAAAACATCCCCACAGCATGAGGCTGCCACCACCATGCTGCAGCATACGGATGGTATTGGCCAGGTGATGAGTGGTGCCTGGTTTCCTCCAGACGTGATGCTTGTTATTCAGGCTAAAGAGTTCAATCTTGGTTTCATCAGACCCAGAGAATATTGTATCTCATGGTCTGAGAGTCCTTTAGGTGCTTTTTGGCAAACTCCAAGTGGGAGTTTGTGTGCCTTTTACTGAGGGGTGGCTACCGTCTGGTCACTCTACCATAAAGGCCTTATTGGTGGAGTGCTGCAGAGATGGTTATCCTTCTGGAAGTTTCTCACATCTCCACAGAGGAACTCTGGAGCCCTGTCAGAGTGACCATCGGGTTCTTGGTCACCTCCCTGTCCAAGGTCCTTCACCCTCGATTGCTCAGTTTGGCAGGGTGGCCAGCTCTAGCAAGAGTCTTGGTGGTTCCAAACTTCCATTTTAATGATGATGCAGGCCTCTGTGTTCTTGGGGACCTTCAATGCTGCAAAAATATTTTGGTACCCTTTCCCAGATCTGTGCCTCGACACAATCCTCTCTCGGAGCTCTACGGACATTTCCTTCGACCTCATGGCTTGGTTTTTGCTCTGACATGCACCGTCAACTGTGGGACCTTATATAGACAGGTGTGTGCCTTTTTCAAATCATGTCCAATCAATTGAATTTACCAGAGGCGGACTCCAATCAAGTTGTAGAAACATCTCAAAGATGATCAATGGAAACAGGATGCACCTGAGCTCAATTTCAAGTCTCACAGCAAAGAATCTGAATACATATGTAAATAAGGTATTTCTGTTTTCTATAAACATGTTTTCACTTCATTATGGGATATTGTCTGTAGATTGATGAGGGAAATACATTTATTTAATCAATTTTAGAACAAGGCTGTAACATAACACAATGTGGAAAAAGTGAAGGGGTCTGAATACTTTCCAAATGCACTGCATGTTTACATAGCAAGTGAAATATATAATCAACAAAAGTGAAATAAATGATATAAAATGAACAGTAAACATTACACTCACAGAAGTTCCAAAAGAATAAAGACATTTCAAATGTCATATTATGGCTATGTACAGTGTTGTAACAATGTGCAAATAGTTCATGTACAAAAGGGAAAATAAATCAACATAAATATTGGTTGTATTTATACTGGTGTTTATTCTTCACTGGTTGACCTTTTCTTGTGGCAACAGGTCACTAATCTTGCTGCTGTGATGGCACACTGTGGAATTTCCCCCAGTAGATACGGGAGTTTATCAAAATTGGGTTTGTTTTCAAATTCTTTGGATCTGTGTAATCTGAAGGAAATATGTGTCTCTAATATGGTCATACATTGGGCAGGAGGTTAGGAAGTGCAGCTCAGTTTTCACCTCATTTTGTGGGCAGTGTGCACATAGCCTGTCTTCTCTTGAGAGCCAGGTCTGCCTACGGCGGCATTTCTCAATAGCAAGGCTATGCTCACTGAGTCTGTCCATAGTCAAAGCTTTCCTTAAGTTTGGGTCAGTCACAGTGGTCAGGTATTCTGTACTCTCTGTTTATGGCCAAATACCATTCTAGTTTGCTCTGTGGTTTTGTTAATTCTTTCCAATGTGTCAAGTAATTATCTTTTTGTTTTCTCATGATTTGGTTGGGTGTAATTGTGTTGCTGTCCTGGGGTTCTGTTTGTGTTTGTGAACAGAGCCCCAGGACCAGCTTGCTCAGGGGCCTCGTTTCCAGATAGATGCCATCTATCTCTCTGTATGTGATGGCTTGTTATGGAAGGTTTGGGAGTCTTCGCCACTGGCGCCCTTCAATGACATTGAGCTGATTTCCAACGTGCTTTTCCTTCTTCCGTAGTGTATTTCTGTATTGTTTTAGTGATCCACCATAGTGAAGTCGTCGACTCAGGTTTTCCGTAGTGTATTTCTGTATTGTTTTAGTGATTCACCATAGTGAAGGCGTCGACTCAGGTTTTCTGGGTCTCTCTGTTTGTGGTTGGACAGGTTTCTCAATTTCTTTCTTAGGTTTTTGTGTTCTTCATCAAACCATTTTGTCATTATTGTTAATTTTGTTCAGATTTCTGTTTGAAATGTTTAGATTTGATAGGGAAGCTGAGATGTCAAATATACTGTTTAGGTTTTCTACTATCAAGTTTACACCTTCTGGAAATAGATATTTTGTACCTGTTTCCTCCAGCATCTTCACAAGGTCCTTTGCTGTTGTTCTGGGATTGATTTGCGCTTTTCACACCACAGTACATTCATCTATAGGAGACAGAGCGCGTCTCCTTCCTGAGCGGTATGTGTGGTCCCATGGTGTTTATACTTGCGTACTACTGTTTGCTCAGATGAATGTGGTACCTTCAGGCGTTTGGAAATTGCCACCCAAGGATGAACCAGACTTGTGGAGGTCTACAATTGTTTTTCTGAGGTCTTGGCTGATTTTCCCATGATGTCAAGCAAATGCATCCACAGGTACACCTCCAATTGACTAAAATGATGTCAATTAGCCTATCAGAAGCTTATAAAGCCATGACATACTTTTCTGGAATTTTCCAAGCTGTTTAAAGGCACAGTCAACTTAGTGTATGTAAACTTCTGACCCACCGGAATTGTGATACAGTGAAATATTCTGTCTGTAAACAATTGTTGGAAATTTTCTTTCCTGCTCTTTAGGCTAAAGGCAGACCTCAGGCCTTGGATATTCCAGGATGAGATAATGAAGGCTTTGTGTTCCATAAAGTGTTGGTCATGTGGTTTGGCCTCAGGCCAGTAAGTGTGAGCAGAGCCTGCTGAGCATCTGGAGCATCTGGTACATGCCATTGGCTTGGGTTAGTGTAAGAGTGGGGGTGGGCCTGTTTGCCTGCTCACGGCCTGGGCATTTGTGTGACTTCCATGTTGAGGCGCTCCCCATGCCCTGGAGTGGGGGGCATGGGGAGGGCAGGAGGGGCATAGGTCTTATCTGAGGTGGCCTAAATGGAGTATGGGCATGGTTAACTTGGGGGGGGGGGGGATTGACTGACTGGGGTGTGGATGTGGCTGGTGGTGGTGTGGTCTGGATGTGTAGGTCCTCTAGGCGTGGGTCCTCTATGTGTAGGTCCGGGGGGGGGGTGTCTTGCTGGTCTGGGCGTGGTGTCTAATCTGCTCCTGTGTGAAGTGTTGGGGCTGCGTTTGAGAGAGATGTCCTTTAGCGTCCGGGCTAAGGTGGGCACTGCTGCCTTGTATAGGTGGACCTGGTTATAAAGGCTGTTCAAGTCCAGGGTGGAGTGGTGGGCCAGGTAAACATTTGGTTTTGAGGCACAGTCATGGGAAATACTTGCATTTTTACCTGATGTTTGGTAGCAGGGTGGAAGTCTTTTCGTGGTAGCAGGGTGGATATAACCACTTGTTTATTGGGGAAAGTGGAAGAAGCTTTTTCAGTCACTCTCTTGAGTGCTGTGGCCACCCTTTCCTGCTGTGTTCTCAGATCGTTTGTGCCTGTGTGTATTATTATGTGGCTGGGTGAACCTAGTTGGTCTTCGGACAGAAGGTCTAGGGCACACTGGGTGTTTGGACACCAAACTTTAGACACTATTGTATATATTTTCCGTTTGAGTCCATAAGGATCACAATCTGTGTCTTGTGTATATCCTCAGTGGGTGTAAGGGGGTTGTAAGAAGGGCTATCAGGGTGGCACAGCCCCGGGGGGGTGGGATCCCTTGGGCTTGGGGTTCTTAATTTGTCTGTCCCGCTGTGTTATCGACATGGTCTGGGTTGGACTGTTCTGCTGTGGTGTTGAGACATTTGTCGGGAGCTGAGGTGGGCTGTTCTGCCGGCTTCTTTGCGGGGGTGGCCACCTCTCTAATGGGTTATTCTCTGTCACATGCCATCCCCCTCAACCTCTCCTCCAGCAGTCTGATCCTCTCCTCTAGTGCTCTGTTTTTCTCCTGCTCTTTCTCCTGTTGATGGTGTCTCACCACAGTCCAGATATGTCTCTCTCCACCTCCAGCTCTCCAGGTCTAGTTAAGGGGGTGTTGTTGTGCTGGGGTTGCCCTGTACCAATACTGTTCCAGACTTATAGAGATTTATATTAGCTGACTCAGAGTCCTCGCTGTCTTGTGTCCTGAGTTTCCACCCATCGGTAACACCCTCCCTCTTGACAGAGGGATAGTGTGTTAATATAGCACTGTGCCATGCCAGGGGATGGTCTGGTTAATATAGCACTGTGCCATGCCAGGGGATGGTCTGGTTAATATAGCACTGTGCCATGCCAGGGGATGGTCTGGTTAATATAGCACTGTGCCATGCCAGGATGGTCTGGTTAATATAGCACTGTGCCATGCCAGGGGATGGTCTGGTTAATATAGCACTGTGCCATGCCAGGGGATGGTCTGGTTAATATAGCACTGTGCCATGCCAGGGGATGGTCTGGTTAATATAGCACTGTGCCAGGGGATGGTCTGGTTAATATAACACTGTGCCAGGGGATAGTCTGGTTAATATAGCACTGTGCCATGCCAGGGGATGGTCTGGTTAATATAGCACTGTGCCATGCCAGGGGATGGTCTGGTTAATATAGCACTGTGCCATGCCAAGGGATAGTCTGGTTAATATAGCACTGTGCCATGCCAGGGGATGGTCTGTATGGAAGATATGGTTGCTTATGTTCCCATTTTTTATAATAGCTAGCAAAAAAGTGTCTTGATTTTCCATATGTAGCTCCATTTTTTTACTCTTTTCTTGTCTTATTATTCTTTACATACAGAGGGTCATGTATTTTAATTACCTCTGAACAGCGAGAGGGTGCATCTAGAGCCTCTCCATTTGGTTGGGGCTCTATTGCCATTGTTGGGCTCAAGGGCTTTGACACCTCTCGTTTCACACGTCAGTGCTAATTGAAGTTGTAGTTCTTTGTCCTACCAAGCTTGGTAGCCTTAGCATTCAGTCCTTATAAAGTAAAATACACTGCTCAAAAAAATAAAGGGAACACTTAAACAACACAATGTAACTCCAAGTCAATCACACTTCTGTGAAATCAAACTGTCCACTTAGGAAACAACACTGATTGACAATAGATTTCACATGCTGTTGTGCAAATGGAATAGAAAACAGGTGGAAATTATAGGCAATTAACAAGACACCCCCAATAAAGGAGTGGTTCTGCAGGTGGTGACCACAGACCACTTCTCAGTTCCTATGCTTCCTGGCTGATGTTTTGGTCACTTTTGAATGCTGGCGGTGCTTTCACTCGAGTGGTAGCATGAGACGGAGTCTACAACCCACACAAGTGGCTCAGGTAGTGCAGCTCATCCAGGATGGCACATCAATGCGAGCTGTGGCAAGAAGGTTTGCTGTGTCTGTCAGCGTAGTGTCCAGAGCATGGAGGCGCTACCAGGAGACAGGCCAGTACATCAGGAGACGTGGAGGAGGCCGTAGGAGGGCAACAACCCAGCAGCAGGACCGCTACCTCCGCCTTTGTGCAAGGAGGAGCAGAAGGAGCACTGCCAGAGCCCTGCAAAATGACCTCCAGCAGGCCACAAATGTGCATGTGTCTGCTCAAACGGCCAGAAACAGACTCCATGAGGGTGGTATGAGGTCCCGACGTTCACAGGTGGGGGTTGTGCTTACAGCCCAACACCGTGCAGGACGTTTGGCCTTTGCCAGAGAACACCAAGATTGGCAAATTCACCACTGGCGCCCTGAGCTCTTCACAGATGAAAGCAGGTTCACACTGAGCACGTGACAGTCTGGAGACGCCGTGGAGAACGTTCTGCTGCCTGCAACATCCTCCAGCATGACCGGTTTGGCGGTGGGTCAGTCATGGTGTGGGGTGGCATTTCTTTGGGGGGCCGCACAGCCCTCCATGTGCTCGCCAGAGGTAGCCTGACTGCCATTAGGTACCGAGATGAGATCCTCAGTGTCCTTGTGAGACCATATGCTGGTGCGGTTGGCCCTGGGTTCCTCCTAATGCAAGACAATGCTAGACCTCATGTGGCTAGAGTGTGTCAGCAGTTCCTGCAAGAGGAAGGCATTGATGCTATGGACTGGCCCGCCCGTTCCCCAGACCTGAATCCAATTTAGCACATCTGGGACCTCATGTCTCGCTCCCTCCACCAACGCCACGTTGCACCACAGACTGTCCAGGAGTTGGCGGATGCTTTAGTCCAGGTCTAGGAGGAGATCCCTCAGGAGACCATCCACCACCTCATCAGGAGCATGCCCAGGCGTTGTAGGGAGGTCATACAGGCACGTGGAGGCCACACACACTACTGAGCCTCATTTTGACTTGTTTTAAGGACATTACATCAAAGTTGGATCAGCCTGTAGTGTGGTTTTCCACTTTAATTTTGAGTGTGACTCCAAATCTAGACCTCCATGGGTTGATAAATTTGATTTCCATTTGTTGCCATTTGTTGTCAGCACATTCAACTATGTAAAGAAAAAAGTATTTAATAAGAATATTTCATTCATTCAGATCTAGGATGTGTTATTTTTTTGAGCAGTGTATCATTGTAATGTACTTTTCTTCTTGGCTTTTGAAAGTGAAAAATAGTTTCGGACTAAGCATTACTCACTCAGTTCCAAGTTGGATGGTGGTTTTCAGGTTTCTGTTTGATTGACATTTGATGTTTAGCTTGGGAATAATAATCCTTGGGTGTAGGAATCATTCCAGGTAATTCCGTTCAAAATCAGGTTGTAGGTTTGGAGTTTTGATTTGGAGTGAAGGTTGTGTTGTTTATGGTAGAATCCTGCATATGTGCCTGCCAAAAAATCCAAGTTTGTCTGTCTATTTTTTTTAAACATGCTAAAAAATGTGGGAGCTCATCTGCTCATTCTGTCTCCCTCTCTTTGTCTCTGTCTGTCTCTGTCCCCCTCTTTTTCCCTCTCTTTGTCTTTCTCATTCCCCCTCTCTTTGTCTTTCTCTTTCCCCCTCTCTTTGTCTCTCTCTTTCCCCCTCTCTTTGTCTCTTTCCCCCTCTTTGTCTCTCTCTTTCCCTCTCTCTCTCTCTTTCCCCCTCTCTCTCTCTTTCTGTCTCTCTCTGTCCCCCTCTCTCTGTCCCCCTCTCTCTTTCCCCCTCTCTCTCTCTTTCTGTCTCTCTCTGTCCCCCTTTCTCTGTCCCCCTCTCTCTGTCCGTCTCTCTCTGTCCGTCTCTCTCTGTCCGTCTCTCTCTGTCCGTCTCTCTCTGTCCGTCTCTCTCTGTCCGTCTCTCTCTGTCCGTCTCTCTCTGTCCGTGTCTCTCCCTCATAGAGGGGGACAATAGAGATAAGAGAATTCACCCAGTACTCAGTCTTTCTCCCTCTCACTCAGCAGTTTCCCTTCTCTGTCTCTGTCAATTCAATGTGCTTTATTGGCATGACGTAAACAATGTACAGATTGCCAAAGCTTACTTATATATACAATATTCAAATAATTAGAATCAAAATTGTCAATGGGACAACAGTAACAACAATAACCAAGGGTCAAAATAACAATAACCATAGAGGACATGTGCAGGTTGGTTGGTCAGTCAGACACTGTCCCTCATCTTACGGCAGGCAGCAATGTAGTGAAGTACGCTGCCAACCCACAGCTCTGTGTCCGACAGGACAGGTAGCCTATCCTCATCAGAGAGGTCTTTGAAACCTTGAATAAGGCTTTCAAATTTGGGGAAATTAAACAAATTGTTTTATATTTCTGACACTTTGTCAGAAAATGCAGCGCCGTCTCAGGTTCTGCGGTGGTGCGGTGGTCGTCTGCGTCTCTCTCTCATCCTCTAAGTACCACACGGAGACCAACAATCCAGTCCGCTTCTATGGGTTGAACGTAAATGCTACTTTCCTGTACATTATATCAAAGTAAAAAAGAGGCACTTTAACATTGAATCATTTTCATCAGGCAGCTTTAACAGTTTAAATGGCCCTGTACTGGGAATGCATCATCTTTAATGACCCGCTACTCTATCATTAACGTAACATCCATTCATTTCTAGTAAATGATTTCTGTCTTTGGCTAGGTGATGTTTGTCTATCTCCTGCTGGTATTAAAACTCCTTGCTAATGTTAATTGAGGTCCATCTGGATTGAAAAGAATGCACATCCATACTGGAACTGAAGAGTGTGTGTGTGTGTGTGTGTGTGTGTGTGTGTGTGTGTTTCTCCCCTCCCAGTCATGGCCAGTGCAGTGCGCTGCAGGAGAGTGTGAATAATGGATGTTTGTCGAGATCTCTGGAGGCTGTGTGTGTGTCTCTCACCTACCACACACGCTCCACACTCCTACCTCAGCCCTCACACACTCCCAGCACTTTTGTTTCACATGGCTCAGGGTGGTGAGTTTAATTCCCGTGTATATGCAGACTCTCCCACTTGCTCTCTCCCTCTCCTCTGCAGAGAGCAGCCTATCTTCAGTACGAGGGCCCATGTCTTCCAGATCGACCCCACCACCAAGAAGAACTGGGTTCCCACCAGTAAACACGCCGTCACAGTCTCCTACTTCTACGACAGCACGCGCAACGTCTACCGCATCATCAGCCTCGACGGCTCCAAGGTGTGTGTGTTAAAGATTTGTAAAAGGAAAGGGAAGATATTAGAGGTTGCACGTGGTTCCCCTCTCAGCAAAGGTGATTTTATGGGGTGCGAATTAGAGGTGGCACCAGGCTGGCTGGGCTGGTGCCACCTCAGGCTCTGGGCTGGTAGAACTATAGATCAGTTAGAATCAATCATGGATTGATTTACGGGAAACATGTGCTTGTGTACTCTACTCCCTCTTCCCCTTCACAAATATTTCATCGTCCCCTCGCCCATGGACACGGACAGAACCAGAAATTGAGCTGCAGTCTCACTCAACACACACCCCCTACATTTCCCACCAGTGTGTGTGTGTTTCCATGGCCAACAGTAGCAGCAGCAGTAGCAGCAGAGCCCGTGGTTGGTAATGGCGTGGGGGCGTTGTGGCCTGTTATGTTCTGTACGTCATAACAACGATTATTTTTGTCTTCAGAGGGGTGCAGGGGAGGAGGAACTATTTCAGCACCGCAACGGTTATGTAATGCTCACCAAACACACACACACACACACACACAGAGTCCTCTGCTTCTCTCTCCACTGCTGTGTATGTGACCCTTGGTGGTGTACAGCTACTGTAGCGAGTGGGTGAACTCAACTGTGGGGTTACCGTTACTGTGCTGTGTTAAGCTTGAAACAGCAGGGAGAGGGTGGGCTGCACTGTGGCGCTGGCTAACTGCCTGCCGCTCTAGGATACACTCATCATTAACATCAACACAAGCCCACTGTGTGACACGCATAGACAAACACAGAACTTCACACACACACTACTTTCCGTAGAAAGTACATGCAGTAGTCCCTTTGTCCTGGCGCCAGGCCTGGTTCTAAAGGGGCAGTTGAAATGGGCTTTCTTGCATTGGAATTATATTCTGCTTATATCACACTGTACCACAGTAAACATAACGTTCACATGCAGAGACTCTGAGACCATTGAGTGCTTTTTGATGTGGCGGGTTGGCGCGAAATCTGTAGGCTGCTGCGCTGTATCAGCACGGTGGACAGCGCCCTAAAGCGAGGCCGGTAGTAATGAATATAGGCTACAAGATGGATAGGCTGTTTTGTAATAGGCGAATTACCCCTATGTGAATGTAGCCGTACACACAGCTACCAAAAATAATGCAAACTAAACGCTGAAAGTAGTAGCCTACATATTCATGCACGCCAACAAAAACACTGAGTAGCAGTTTGGCTTCGAATAACGCCAGCCTATCAACACACTGAGTGGCAGTGTTGGCTTTGAATAACGCCAGCCTATCAACACACTGAGTGGCAGTGTTGGCTTTGAATAACGCCAGCCTATCAACACACTGAGTGGCTGTGTTGGCTTCGAATAACGCCAGCCTATCAACACACTGAGTGGCAGTGTTGGCTTTGAATAACGCCAGCCTATCAACACACTGAGTAGCAGTTTGACTTTGAATAACGCCAGCCTATCAACACACTGAGTGGCAGTGTTGGCTTTGAATAACGCCAGCCTATCAACACACTGAGTGGCAGTGTTGGCTTTGAATAACGCCAGCCTATCAACACACTGAGTGGCAGTTTGACTTTGAATAACGCTTATCAACACACTGAGTGGCAGTGTTGAAATAACGCCAGCCTATCAACACACTGAGTGGCAGTGTTGGCTTTGAATAACGCCAGCCTATCAACACACTGAGTGGCAGTGTTGGCTTTGAATAACGCCAGCCTATCAACACACTGAGTGGCAGTGTTGGCTTTGAATAACGCCAGCCTATCAACACACTGAGTGGCAGTGTTGGCTTTGAATAACGCCAGCCTATCAACACACTGAGTGGCAGTGTTGGCTTTGAATAACGCCAGCCTATCAACACACTGAGTGGCAGTGTTGGCTTCGCCAGCCTATAACGCCAGCCTATCAACACACTGAGTGGCAGTGTTGGCTTTGAATAACGCCAGCCTATCAACACACTGAGTAGCAGTTTGACTTTGAATAACGCCAGCCTATCAACACACTGAGTGGCAGTGTTGGCTATCAACACACTGAGTGGCAGTGTTGGCTTTGATAACGCCAGCCTATCAACACACTGAGTGGCAGTGTTGGCTTTGAATAACGCCAGCCTATCAACACACTGAGTGGCAGTGTTGGCTTTGAATAACGCCAGCCTATCAACACACTGAGTGGCAGTGTTGGCTTTGAATAACGCCAGCCTATCAACACACTGAGTGGCAGTGTTGGCTTTGAATAACGCCAGCCTATCAACACACTGAGTGGCAGTGTTGGCTTTGAATAACGCCAGCCTATCAACACACTGAGTGGCAGTGTTGGCTTTGAATAACGCCAGCCTATCAACACACTGAGTGGCAGTGTTGGCTTTGAATAACGCCAGCCTATCAACACACTGAGTGGCAGTGTTGGCTTCGAATAACGCCAGCCTATCAACACACTGAGTGGCAGTGTTGGCTTTGAATAACGCCAGCCTATCAACACACTGAGTGGCAGTGTTGGCTTCGAATAACGCCAGCCTATCAACACACTGAGTGGCAGTGTTGGCTTCGAATAACGCCAGCCTATCAACACACTGAGTGGCAGTGTTGGCTTTGAATAACGCCAGCCTATCAACACACTGAGTGGCAGTGTTGGCTTTAACGCCAGCCTATCAACACACTGAGTGGCAGTGTTGGCAGCCTATCAACACACTGAGTGGCAGTGTTGGCTTTGAATAACGCCAGCCTATCAACACACTGAGTGGCAGTGTTGGCTTTGAATAACAACACACTGAGTGGCAGTGTTGGCAGCCTATCAACACACTGAGTGGCAGTGTTGGCTTAACGCCAGCCTGAGTGGCAGTAACGCCAGCCTATCAACACACTGAGTGGCAGTGTTGGCTTTGAATAACAGCCTATCAACACACTGAGTGGCAGCCTATCAACACACTGAGTGGCAGTGTTGGCTTTGAATAACGCCAGCCTATCAACACACTGAGTGGCAGTGTTGACTTTGAATAACGCCAGCCTATCAACACACTGAGTGGCAGTGTTGGCTTCGAATAACGCCAGCCTATCAACACACTGAGTGGCAGTGTTGGCTTTGAATAACGCCAGCCTATCAACACACAGAGTGGCAGTGTTGGCTTTGAATAACGCCAGCCTATCAACACACTGAGTGGCAGTGTTGGCTTTGAATAACAACAGCCTATCAACACACTGAGTGGCAGTGTTGGCTTCGAATAACGCCAGCCTATCAACACACTGAGTGGCAGTGTTGGCTTCGAATAACGCCAGCCTATCAACACACTGAGTGGCAGTGTTGGCTTCGAATAACGCCAGCCTATCAACACACTGAGTGGCAGTGTTGGCTTCGAATAACGCCAGCCTATCTCAAACACGTTTCCAATATGTGCAGTTCTATTTACAACCACAGAAACCAATATGTTAACAAGAAAACCATCATAGAATGTATCTATTTCTATGATGAACCAACCCGATATGTAGCTATACCCAGGGGTGTCATTTGGCTAAGGAAATAATTTTGCCATTCCGTACCCTGTCTATACCACCTAGATCTCTATAATACCCAACCAGCTACACATGTAAAGTGTTGGTCTCATGTTTTGTGAGCTGAAATAAAAGATCCGCAAAATGTTCCATATGCATAGAAAGCTGATTTCTCTCACATGTTGTGCACAAATGTGTTTACGGCCCTGTTAGTGAGCATTTCTCCTTTGCCAAGATGATCCATCCACATCCGGCTTCTTCATCTGCGGGATCAACTGAGACCAGCCACCCGGACAGCTGATGAACCTGTGGGGTTGTACTACCGAATAATTTCTGCACAAACTGTCAGAAACCGTCTCAGGGAAGCTCGTCGTGACCCGATTGCACTTCGTCACCGACTTCAGTGGGCAAGTGCTCACCTTCAATGATCCACGCCTCTACCTTTTTTTAAAGATATCTGTTACCAACAGATGCATATCTGTATTCCCAGTCATGGGAAATCCATAGATTAGGGCCTAATGAATTTATTTAAATTGACTGATTTTCTTATATGAACTGTAACTCAGTAAAATCTTTTAATTCGTTGCATGTTGCGTTTTTATGTTTTTGTTCAGTCTAGATTTATTTTATTTTTTTACCTTTTTCAGAAGAGTTGCAGCCTCCTTGATCATTCCCGTCTCCCCGGCATTTTTTTGTAAGATCCACCCTCAAATGCCATTTGGATTAGTTGAGCTTTCCTTGGGTGAAGCATGTTTCTTCTGTGCCGACTGAACACATTTGTCAAAGTTGAAAAGTGAATTCTCGCAGGAGTGTGCGATTTCAGTCTGCAAAAACTGGCAAGCGATACTAAACTCAGCTTCCACCAAATCAGTTTTGCTTCGATCCAGCAGTGGTTTCACTTTTTTCCCCCCACATCTAGAAAGTCATGGCTCTCTGGGTCAAGGGCACACAAGGCCTCCACCAGTTGGCTGTTGCTTTCGCTGAATCATTCGCGACGTGCTGAAGACCAGTCTTTTACACTCAGTCTCTTCTCCTCTGTCCTGCCGGCCTACTGTACTGTCCGACACACATTGCTGGAGATTTGTACGTGCATAACGTCGTCGTTTGCTTGGAGCTGGAGGAGCGTCAGTGCCACTTGGCCACTGTGCCCAAATGGCTTGGAACTCGCTGTCATACCTCAGGTTCTAGATGCTCTCCAATGCACTGCGGACCACTTTGACTCCAGTGTAAAGATCGGTTGCTTTTGCCTGGAGTCATTTGTTTGGAGGATGGAGAAGACTGAGGAGTCATCATGGTGGTCTGTAAACTTCAAGCCAGGGTTCTGTCACCGCCTTCAGAAGTCCTTTAGCCTCGAGTCTTACTGCTGTGTCGTAAGAACACGTGCATTCGCTGTCAACTTCACAATGCTGTCACAAGTTTTAAAAACCACTGACAATGTAGCCAGGTGTCCCCTCCTCATTTCTGATATCCATCGTGGCAGTGGCAGATGAGCTGATTCGAGCTAGCTAAATAGGCTAAGGCTAATAACACTAAAGCTTTTTACAGCTAGCTAAGAAGCGATCTAAAATCTGTAGGCGTGAGACAGAGTGGAGGGAAGCATCTTCAACGGTAAACTTGACCCCACACCTCCCACCCTCTCCCTCACCCCTCTCCCCCTCTCCCTCACCCCTCTCCCCAGTCAATGTTGATGACACACCACACACACACACACACGGCCAGACACAGATAGCTAATTCATATTCAGTCGTTACTGTTGCTGTAGGCAACCATCCAGAATACAAGCCCACTCATCTTAGACAAATGGGCTTCTACATAAAATGATCAGCATTGCTTTTGTGACTCATAGAACTCTTCTTCCTTTCCCAGGCAATCATCAACAGCACCATCACCCCCAACATGACCTTCACCAAGACCTCCCAGAAGTTTGGCCAGTGGGCCGACAGCCGAGCCAACACCGTCTACGGTCTAGGCTTCTCCTCAGAGAACAACCTGCTCAAGGTACACACACACACACACACACACACACACACACACACACACACACACACACACACACACACACACACACACACACACACACACACACACACACACACACAGCTAGCACACATTTTATTTGTCATGTGCACAGTTTACAGCAGGTATAAAAGGTGCAGTAAAATGCTTGTGTGCCAGCTCCCTCAGAATTGCATTACAATAAGCAATAATCTATATCGATAATAGTCCATTCAAATAAAAAAATAAGTAATAGAAGAGGTATTATGCAAAGTAATAGCCCGATATGTACACAATATGATATACAGAATAGATAGCACATTCACTATGTCAAGTACTGTAATTACAATATAGGGGATAGTGGGGTAAGTTGAGCCACCCTTGTTTCTAGGAAATTATACACAAAATGAATCATTTGACCAAGTATTTAGGAAGAGGTCAGTTCATGGAGTCTATGAAGGAAGAAACCTCTTGAGAAAAGTGGTAAGCAAGTTCGGTCCAAAACCTTTTCTATATCTATGCTTGTATCTAAACCAAAGTAGATAATCATTTTAAGATTATTTTCAGTTGGCATTCCATAAGCTTCAATAGGAGGTCCTAAAAGTGCATCCTTCTAGCTGTGTGGGCTAATCTAGTCAAACTGTTTCACTTGGGGTAAGTTCAGCCAATGGTTGAGCTAATGGCAAGTTGAGCAAATTGAAGTGTTTTCTTCTCGGGCATAACGCAAGGCCTTATTGCTAAGATACGAGGTAACAGCAGGGCCTGGCCCATGTTAGAAGTGTTGAAAAAAGCTATGTGTGTTTTAGGTGTTTAAACTGTGTAACCTTTTCACACATACCAACACGCCGGTGTGATCATTCTACAGTGGTCCCTGTAGCGTACGATCAAACCCGTGTGATTAGAACACTTCTTTAGAATGTCCAGTTTTGGTATGACACAACAATCAGCATTTGATCTGGCCACACTGTTTCCACAGAAACATTTTACACAAACAGTCGTTACATAGTTATGTAAGATTATGCAATTATGGTGGAAATCTGCAAATAAATGTTTGCCCCACTGTACATACTGTATGTACCTACAGTAGATATGACAACACCATATACAGAAAATAAGGAACTTACTTTGATAGGAACGCACACATGTCCAAAGTTATTATGTATTAGAAAAACAACAAGGAAGGCAAAGCGAACAGCAGCAAGAAAATGTTCCAATTCTTGCAAGACCTCGCAAATATATGCATGCTTGATCTGCACAAACATGAATGAAGTACGGTGGGCTCTCTTGGAAGAGAGAAGTTTATTCGGCTCAGTAAAGCCTCAAACATAAATTGTCCAAAACGCAGAAATGGGCTACTTCTGTGTGAATTTTAATTTATTTTTTATTTCACCTTTATTTAACCAGGTAGGCAAGTTGAGAACAATTTCTCATTTACAATTGCGACCTGGCCAAGATAAAGCAAAGCAGTTCGACACATACAACAACACAGAGTTACACATGGAGTAAAACAAACATACAGTCGATAATACAGTAGAAAAATAAGTATATACAATGTGAGCAAGTGAGGTGAGATAAGGGAGGTAAAGGCAAAAAAAGGCCATGGTGGCGAAGTAAATACAATATAGCAAGTAAAACACTGGAATGGTTGATTTGCAGTGGAAGAATGTGCAAAGTAGAGAGAAATAATGGGGTGCAAAGTAGAGAGAAATAAATTAATGACTAGGAACACACCTCAATTCAATCTGTTAGAAAATACAACTTGTTAAATAAATTATTTGAAACTGACAAGTTGAAACGGCCTATAGATAATTAGCAGGCAGCGCGTGTTAGGTTTCCTGTTATGTAATAATCACATTTTGGAACAGTGAGTGCATTGCATAAGCATGCATAAAACAACTCACGCTGGGGCGACCGTTAGAGATATTTGGAACCCTACTCCACTATTTAAATATATTTAGTCCTACCTCAGGTCAAAAATGGGACACCACCACTTAACACACCCTGTAACTCTTCTGATGTCAAGTCTTGCACACCCAAATACCTCTCTGCAGCTGCCACCACAACCTCCATTTTCTGAGACTTACTTTCCATCCCTGCAGTTCAGTTGATAACCATTGCTATAAATGCTAAAAAAAACTATCTTACTGAAACATACAGTACCAGTCAAAAGTTTGGACACAGCTACTCATTCAAGGGTTTTTCTTTATTTTCACTATTTTCTACATTGTAGAATAATAGTGACGACATCGAAACTGTGAAAGAACACATATCATGTCATGTAGTATATCATGTAGTAACCAAAAAAGTGTTAAATTAATCATAATATATTTTATATTTGAGATTCTTCAAAGTAGCCAACTTTTGCCTTGATGACACCTTTGCACACTCTTGGAATTCTCTCAAACAGCTTCACCTGGAATGCTTTTCCAACAGTCTTGAAGGAGGTCCCACATATGCTGAGCATATGTTGGCTGCTTTTCCTTCAACCTGCGGTCCAAGTCATCCCAAACCATCTCAATTGGGTTGAGGTCGGGTATTTGTGGAGACCAGGTCATCTGATGCAGCGCTCCATCACTCTCCTTCTTGGTCAAATAGCCCTTACACAGCCTGGAGGTGTGTTGGATCATTGTCCTGTTGAAAAACAAATGATAGTCCCACTAAGCGCAAACCAGATGGGATGGCTAATTGCTGCAGAATGCTGTGGTAACCATGCTGGTTGTGTGCCTTGAATTCTAAATAAATCGCTGCCTGATTCATGCAGTCTCCTCTGAACAGTTGATGTTGAGATGTGTCTTTTACTTGAACTCTGTGACGCATTTATTTGGGCTGCAATTTCTGAGGCTGGTAACTCTAATGAACGTATCCTCTGCAGCAGAGGTAACTCAGGTCCTTCCTTTCCTGTGGCGGTCCTCATGAGAGCCAGTTTCATCATTTTGACTGGCACTGAAATGTTCTGCTTTGATATTTCAAAGTAATGATGGACTGTGCTGGCCTATCCCATCTGTACAGGTACATATCTACTACTCACACACAACTCTCAAATGCATTACTAGGATTCCTCCCCTATTATTGTACAATGTGACCCCTTGAATAAGTGGGTGTCTCCAAGCTTTCTTCCACTTGCTGGCCTATCCCTCTGTACAGGTACATATCTACTACTCACACCACTCCTCTCAGGATCCCTCCCCCTTGACCCATCGTTCTCTCCTTTCTTCCACTTGCTGGCCTATCCCTCTGTACTGGTACATATCTACTACTCACACCACTCCTCTCAGGATCCCTCCCCCTTGACCCATCGTTCTCTCCTTTCTTCCACTTGATGGCCTATCCCTCTGTACTGGTACATATCTACTACTCACACCACTCCTCTCAGGATCCCTCCCCCTTGACCCATCGTTCTCTCCTTTCTTCCCTGCCTCAGCATATGACAACTTCTTCACTACCTGCCTATCTCGCCCCAGACATTTCTCATCCCCAGCCCCATGGGCACCCCTACAATTAACACATACCACTACTTTCCCCAATGCTACACATTAATTTGTCTCATGACCTTCTGCACACTTCTCACACCTAGGAACCTCCCTCATAGACATTGCTGCCACATGCCCATAAGCTTGACACCTGTAACAACATAATATATTCGGCACAAAAGCTCGTCCAGGATAACTTATATATCCTAACATCGGGCAAAGAATCAAAACTCAAAATAGCAGACAACTCTTCTGTTCCACCCTGTCTGTGTCTCACCACCGGGAATGTCTCACCACCGGGAATCTTCCCCTTCATTTGGTCAACTTTTACATTTACCACTATCCCAGTAATCACTTCTTTCAATGGTGCCCTCTTCTTGAGAGCAACACAATTCCCATTTCTTGCCCGCGTTTGTTTAACCTAGAGCGTCTTCTACCTCAGACCAGCAGAAACACAAACAATTACCACCCTCTTCCTCCCTCTCTCTCTCTCAGACCTCCTCTGCCTCTCCTTTTCCCTCCATCCCTCCATCCCTCCTCCGTATTCCAAGTATACCTCTCCTTATGATAATACTGCACTTCTCCTGATGTACATCTTGTTCCTGCCTTTAATCGGCTTTCACAATCTTCGTACAATCAGCACCAACCCCTTAGGATGTATCGCTCAACAGTGCATCCCACTTATAAAGCAGCTGCTTCGTCTTGATGTTCTTCTTTATCAAAAGCTACCACAACGCTTTTCCATTTCCAACAAGCGCGCTCTTCCATCCACCATCCACCGTCTCACTTCATGTGCTTGATACCCCACACCGTAACTTATGTATGTCTATGCTTTATACAATTTAGGATACCTGATCTGAGCCAAAGGGGAGACGAGGCATCTACCATGCCACCCATATCAGATTAAGGGGGGTTGGCATACAATGTAGCCCATGTTTTTTTGTAAATTAACTTGTCATTTTTTGCAGATTATGTGTTTGAGCTAGTAATGTATCAAAATTATTTTTTACAAATGAGCTATGACAGTTTTTGTATTTCACCTCCCATCTCAAAATCGAATGGTTTCGACTGGATGTTTTCAGTGAGCTTCTTTCTTCCTCCCACTTTGGCCATGCAGTTAGTGATGGGACGTCCGTCTCTTTTTACTGACTCAAATCTTTTCGACTCGCTCAGACAAAAGAACAAATCTTTCAACTAATTTCACTATTTTGTGTCGGCAATGCCCAGAGCATGCAGGACCCTCTACCGGCGAAGGATTAACTGAGAACTTGAAAGTGTCATGATTCTACAAGCCTCTTGTTCACCATATGGGGTTTATTGGAGTGGTCATTTGAGACTAAGATTTGTCAAAGTGTGCTTTAAACAATGTACATTTCTTGATTGCTAGGCATACAAATACAATTATGTCTTGATACATTTTAAACGAGGTCTAGTTGTGGCCAGGACTAGATTGTGAATGACGTGAGGGTGTTAAGTACAATATTGTTTTGCGAACTGCAGCACCCCAAACGATTAGTTTTCGAGTGTGTTTAGCAGAGGCTGTGTATGTTTTGGTTCTACAAAGCTGTGTTAACGTGTCATATAGGACAGCCTGTTGGTGGCTGGAGCACCTCTCTGGAGCCGCTGAGCCGGAGAAGAGTATCAATCCTGTTACAGAGGTGGTTCCCAACCTTGTTATAGTCCCGTACCCCTTCAAACATTCAACCTGCGTACCCCCTCTAGCACCAGGGTCCCCCGTACCCCTTCAAACATTCAACCTCCAGCTTCACCAAACATTCAACCTCCAGCTGCGTACCCCCTCTAGCACCAGGGTCCCCCGTGCGTACCCCTCTAGCACCAGGGTCCCGTACCCTTCAAACATTCAACCTCCAGCTGCGTACCCCAGGGTCTCTAGCACCAGGGTCCCGTACCCCTTCAAACATTCAACCTCCAGCTGCGCCCCTCTAGCACCAGGGTCCCCGTACCCCTTCAAACATTCAACCTCCAGCCTCCAGCTGCGTACCCCCTCTAGCACCAGCCGTACCCCTTCAAACATTCAACCTCCAGCTCAAACATTCAACCTCCAGCTGCGTACCCCCTCTAGCACCAGGGTCCCCCGTACCCCTTCAAACATTCAACCTCCAGCTGCGTACCCCCTCTAGCACCAGGGTCCCGTACCCCTTCAAACATTCAACCTCCAGCTGCGTACCCCCTCTAGCACCAGGGTCCCGTACCCCTTCAAACATCCAACCTCCAGCTGCGTACCCCCTCTAGCACCAGGGTCCCGTACCCCTTTAAACATTCAACCTCCAGCTGCGTACCCCCTCTAGCACCAGGGTCGGCGCACTCTCAAATTTAGTTTTTTTGCCATCATTGTAAACATGCCACACACTTTTTAACCATATCTATGTGTACATACTACCTCAATCAGCCTGACCGGTGTCTGTATGTAGCCTCGCTACTTTTATAGCCTCGCTACTGTATATAGCCTGTCTTTTTACTGTTATTTTATATCTTTACTGACCTACTGTTCACCTAATACATTTTTTGCACTATTGGTTAGAGCCTGTAAGTAAGCATTTCACTGTAAGGTTGTATTCGGCGTGCGTGACAAATAAACTTTGATTTGACACACACACACTGTACGATACACTCATTCTTATGTTTTAATAAGTGTGCGTTTTTGTCACAACCTGGCTGGTGGGAAGTGACAAAGCGCTCTTATAGGTCCAGGGCACAAATAATAATATTATAATAATAAGTCATTTTGCTATTTTATTTAACCATCTTACATATAAAACCTTACTTGTTCATCGGAAATTGTGAATAGCTCACCAGAGGTTGATGAGAAGGGTGTGCTTGAAAGGATGACATAACTCTGCAATGTTGGGTTGTATTAGAGAGAGTCTCAGTCTAAAATCATTTTCCACCCACAGTCTGTGCCTGTATTTAGTTTTCACGTTAGTGAGGGCCAAGAATCCACTCTCACATAGGTATGTGGTTGCAAAGGGCATCAGTGTCTTAACAGCGAGATTTGCCAAGGCAGGATACTCGGAGCGCAGCCCAATCCAGAAATCTGGCAGTGGCTATTTTCACAGAGCTGCTTGTTGCAATTTCGATGAGGCTCTCTTGTTCAGATATCGGTAAGTGGACTGGAGGCAGGGCATGAGAGGGATAACAAATCCAGTTTGTGTCATCTGTTTCGGGAAAGTACCTGCGTAATTGTGCACTCAACTCACTCAGGTGCTTCGCTATACAGTGATGGAGAGATCTGTGTGTTGTCCTTGTTACTGCAGACTGAGAAGAGCTCCAACTTCTTAATCATAGCCTCAATTTTGTCCCGCACATTGAATATAGTTGCAGAGAGGCCCTGTATACTTAGATTCAGATCATTCAGGCGAGAAAAAGCATCACCCAGACAGGCCAGTCGTGTGAGAAACTCGTCCTCATGCAAGTGGTCAGACAAGTGAAAAACATCACCCAGACAGGCCAGTGATGTGAGAAACTCGTCATCATCAAGGGGTCAGACAAGTGAAAAACATCACCCAGACAGGCCAGTGGTGTGAGAAACTCGTCATCATGCAAGGGGTCAGACAAGTGAAAAACATCACCCAGACAGGCCAGTGATGTGAGAAACTCGTCATCATGCAAGTGGTCAGACAAGTCAGACAACTTTAAGCTGAAAAAAATGGGTCAATAATTTGCCACTTGGTAACAGACAGAGCCAGTGATGTGAATCAATGAACTGTCTGCATTACATTTACATTTAAGTCATCATTATCCAGAGCAACAAATTGGGGTCAGACAAGTGAAAATCATTAAGGGGGGGGTGGTGAGAAGGATTACATCACCCAGACAGGCCAGTGGTGATTGACTCCGCTGTCCTGGCGTCGTGAGAAACTCGTCCTCATGCAAGGGGGGAGGCAGACAAGTGAAAAAGGGCATCGTCAGTAAAGACAACTTTAATGCTCAACTGGAAGCCAGTGGAGAGAGCTCAATTTAAAAATGGGTCAATAATTTGCCCCAGCTTGCAGTAATCCAGACGGGAGATGACAAGTGCCTGGATTGTGTTCCTGTGTGAGGCAGGGTGTGTGTTGTAGAGCATGAACCTGTGTGTGTGTGTTGTCCAGGATCACGCCAAGGTTTTTTGGGAGGAGGACACAGAGGGTGGATCAGCTTTAATATTGCAGATAGATTGATTGATATGTCAACATGCAATGTAACTGTCTGCATCATTTCCAATCCCCCATATATTTTTGGGACATACATACATATATACATACGGACGGACGGACGGACGTACGGACGTACACTTCAACTGTGAGAGACGGAATCGAAAACAAAAATCCAGAAAATCACATTCTATGATTTTTAAGTAATTAATTAGCATTTTATTGCATGACATAAGTATTTGATCACCTACCAACCAGTAAGAATTCGGGCTCTCACAGACCTGTTGACTTTTCTTTAAGAAGCCCTCCTGTTCTCCACTCATTACCTGTATTAACTGCACCTGTTTGAACTCATTACCTGTATACAAGACACCTGTCCACACGCTCAATCAAACAGACTCCAACCTCCCCACAATGGCCAAGACCAGAGAGCTGTGTAAGGACATCAGGGATACAATTGTAGACCTGCACAAGGCTGGGATGGGCTATAGGACAATAGGCAAGCAGCTTGGTGATGGAAGAAGTTCAAGATGACGCTCAATCACCCTCGGTCTGGGGCTCCATGTAAGATCTCACCTCGTGGGGCATCAATGATCATGAGGAAGGTGAGGGATCAGCCCAGAACTACACGGCAGGACCTGGTCAGTGACCTGAAGGGAGCGCGGGACCACAGTCTCAAAGAAAACCATTAGTAACACACTACGCCATCACAGATTAAAATCCTGCAGCGCACGCAAGGTCCCCCTGCTCAAGCCAGCGCATGTCCAGGCCCGTCTGAAGTTTGCCAATGACCATCTGGACCATCTGGATGATCCAGAGGAGGAATGGGAGAAGGTCATGTGGTCTGATGAGACAAAAATATAGCTTTTTGGTCTAAACTCCACTCCCTGTGTTTGGAGGAAGATGGTCGAGTACAACCCCCAAGAACACCATCCCAACCGTGAAGCATGGAGGTGGAAACATCATTCTTTGGGGATGCTTTTCTGCAAAGGGGACAGGACGACTGCACCGTATTGAGGGGGGATGGATGGGGTCATGTATGGCGAGATCTTGGCCAACAACCTCCTTCCCTCAGTAAGAGCATTGAAAATGGGTCATGGCTGGGTCTTCCAGTATGACAACGACCCAAAACACAAAGCCAGGGCAACTAAGGAGTGGCTCTGTAAGAAGCATCTCAAGGTCCTGGAGTGGCCTAGCCAGTCTCCAGACCTGAACCCAATAGACAATCTTTGGAGGGAGCTGAAAGTCCGTATTGCCCAGCGACAGCCACAAATCCTGAAGGATCTGGAGAAGGTCTGTATGGAGGAGTGGGCCAAAATCCCTGCTGCAGTGTGTGCAAACCTGGTCAAGAACTACAGGAAACATATGATCTCTGTAATTGCAAACAAAGGTTTCTGTACCAAATATTAAGTTCTGCTTTTCTAATGTATCAAATACTTATGTCATGCAATAAAATGCAAATTAATTACTTAAAAATCATAGAATGTGATTTTCTGGATTTTTGTTTTAGATTCCTTCTCTCACAGTTGAAGTGTACCTATGATAAAAATTACAGACCTCGACATGCTTTGTAAGTAGGAAACACTGCCGATTTGGCAGGTTATCAAATACTTGTTCTCCCCACTGTATTCAGCTGTACCATGATATCTGCATTGCTACTAAGTAAACCTCCAATTGGTCCTCACTATTCCACCCGCTAAAACCACTCCTCACCCTGAGTTCGGTTGTCATCCCAATGCCCGGTGGACCACCCCTGGATCCCTTGGCTCCAGAGAGACCGGGACCCACTCTTCAAAAAGAGCACACAGTGCCACCTACAGAACAGAAGCAGACCAACCGTCAAATGCATTTCCATCGCCCTCACCTCGATTTGTATTATGTATAGCCATTAAAAATATATATTTTTTAAATCCTATTTCTTATTTTCCATAATAAGCCATTAATATTTGTAGTCATGTAGGCAGATTATGCAAAGGATTTTTTACGTCTCACCAATCTCACCATTACCAAAATTACATTATGGCATGCAATTATTGTGATTCATCGTATATTGTCTCTAACATCTTATACTCCCTCGTAACAGTTGTGGGATACACACTCAACCCCTTTCCGCCACAACAACCATAGACTCAGATTCTCAACAGTTGCGCCATCCCAGAGCCCAACTCAAGAAAGGTCTTGATTTACGAATGCATATATAGTTGCAGCTGTATGAAAAGGCCTGCAAAACTGAGCAGACAAATGGGCAGAAATGGGGAGATTTGATTAATCATTGTCGCATCCTGATGGAGGTCCGATATACCCCCTTACCCCTTACCCTGAAACACCCACACACGGTCTCCCATAGTGACCATATTCCCAAGCATCTCCATGCAGTCAGACCTTTGATTTTGTGCCACCATGACCACAATAATATCCCCCCTCGCTGACTGTCAGTGTGACCCCCCCCCCTCCCCATGGGTTACTGCAGCTAGTGTTGCCAGCACTGCCACTGCCTTGGTGGGGGCACCCCACCGGAATCCCCATCGGCTAGGTACAAGGTCGTCAAGGTTCTCATTAGCAGCTTTGAGAATTACCTTGTATATTATGCTCTCCCTTTAGGGGGCTTTGGCTTTGCAGGACCAACCCTGCCATGCAGGCTCATAAACTTGAGGGGGCAGTGCTGCTCTAGAAGGTCTCTGACCACATTTTGGCTGCATACAGACTGCTTACAGCAGGCCCATAAAACAGATAGGGACTTCTTAGTATCTGGGTCGTTCAGGTGGGAGTCTAGGGTAAAGGGTTGTGGAACGTTCCATCAATATAGGACCATAAAGAAATACATTGGATGCATAATTGATTTTAAAAAATGTAGTTCCCCATGATAGGACAATAAATCAATTAGATGTATAAGGACAATATATAAATAAGATTTATAATTTGTTTATTAAATGTACATCCCTCATCTGCACAAAATTGAAAGCTCTGACAACCTCTGCTCACAGAAATGCATTGGTTCTGGGATATGCAACTATTTCCTTTCTCACTCACTCAATGCCACACTTTCCCAAACACCAAAAACACACACCACACCATCCATCTCAATACATCCACACATACCCACATACTGTGCCTTCTGTCTGATGTTATTATCTCCACCATGCTGAATTAGTGCTTTTGTGTTCCAATTAGTTATTTGAAGATAGATTGAAAAGCTATATGTATTTTTTGTATTGTTATCCATAACAGGGCTAGAATTGTGTCGTTATTTGCTTCCTCTGAGAACTTTAATTTTTAAGAATAGCCTCTGAGTTTGTGTCTCTGAACAACTGGTTATCAATATACAGTTCATCGACTACGAGAGCTACGCGCTTCCCTTTCAATCGATTCTCCGTGAAGATTGGATGCAGAACTTTGTGCCGTTCTGCAATTTCCTTCGGGAACTGGTCATACATGCCTATTTTCGTGCCAACAAGTCTTTTACCCAGGCTTTTAACCATTATTTCTGTCTTTAAAGAAAGTTTGGCAACGATTGGGCGTTTATACCTCTGCACTCTCTGTCCGAAGCTTGTACACGTTCAAGTTGGATTTTGTCGATAGCTTCGCTTGGGATCTGTAGCGCTGTAAGGAGGAACTCTCTCACTACAGATTCAGGAACTTCTCCTACTTTCTCCTGGATACCTGTAAAGTACCAGATTCTCTCTCATGGATCTAGTCTGTATGTCAAGTAAGGCTTCTCTCAGAATGATGTTCTCCTTTTTAAGGTCATTAACTTCGGTTTCAATCTTATTGACTGTCCCTTTTAGCTTGTTTGTGTCTTTCTCCAATGTTGCAGCTTTTTCGTCACTCATCTCGAGGCCTTCAACTCTTTTATATCCTTACCGACTAGTTCAAGTATGCCCCGTTTGTCATTTATTGATTTTTAACAGATCGGTTTCGACCTTTACCATTCCGGGTAGTGAAAAGATTAAAATGTCTGTGTGTGTAGAAGGGTCACGTTTTCGTTTTGAAATAGTTCCCCTGTCTTACTCTCCGTCATGTTTGGGTGTTGCTTGTTTGTGTAATATTTTTCGATACATTTCTCTTGCCTTATGATTTGTTTTGTGGTGTTTTTAGTTTGAAGGTTATTACCCACCAGCTTGTGTAGTGCTCATGTTTAGTCTAACTTACTGATATTTGAATATTACGTGTTTATCTTGAGGTGGTCCACTTACCTGCGTTCAGTCCGCAATCTTCCTTCTAGGCAGGTAGATTCTGGGAGCACTTCTGTATGTTGTAAAGGTCGCTGCCCATGTCATTGCATATTGCAGAAAATACACGAGTTCAGGGGCCTTGCTTTAAATCCAATCAAAGTTTATTTATCACGTGCGCTGAATACAACAGGTGTAGTAGACCTTACAGTGAAATGCTGACTTACAGGCTCTAACCAATAGTACAAAAAAAGGTGTTAGGTGAACAATGGGTAAGTAAAGAAATAAACAGTAAAGAGGCTATATGCAGTAGCGAGGCTATAAAAGTAGCGAGAGACACCGGTTAGTCAGGCTGATTGAGGTAGTATGCACATGTAGATATGGTTAAAGTGACTATGCATATATGATGAACAGAGAGTAGCAGGAGCGTAAAAACTTTTAACAAAGTTAAGGATTTTCACTGTAGTGCCTAAAACGTCTTTCAAGCTGCCAGGCATCCCTTTGGCAGCAAGAGCCTCTCGGTGGATGCTGCAGTGTAGCTAAGAGCCTCTCGGTGGATGCTGCAGTGTAGCTAAGAGCCTCTCGGTGGATGCTGCAGTGTAGCTAAGAGCCTCTCGGTGGATGCTGCAGTGGCGTCGGGAGCAACTGCTTGCGTTATCACTCCACTATGTCTCCCTGTCATGGCTTTTGCACCATCAGTAAGGATACCAACACATCTTGACCACTAAAGTCCATTTGATGACACAAAGCTGTCCAGTACTTATCCTCTCATGTTGTCCTGGTTTCCAGTGGTTTGCAGAAGAGGATGTCTTCCTTAATTTACCCCCATAAACATAACGGACTTATACCAGGAGCTGTGCCAGGCCAGCCACATCTGTTGACTCATCCAGCAGTAACGCATATAATTCATTGGTTTGTATGCCAAGCGGAAATGGTTTCAAAACATCTCCTGCCATGTCACTGATGCATCGTGGAACAGTGTTGTTTGATGAAGGCATTGTCTGTATAGTTTTTTGGGCCTTTTCCCCCAGCATTGTCCCAGCCATATGCGCAGCAGCAGGAAGAATGAAGTCCTCCACAATAGTATGGGGCTTGCCTGTCCTAGCCACTCGGTAGCTCACCATATAAGACGTTTCTAGCCCCTTCTTATTAATGGTATCTGTTGCTTTTATACATGTCTTACTACTCGAAATTCATCTTTATTCTCGCTCAGAAAACTCCTGTGGCTTATTTTCCAAATTGACATTTTTTTTCTTTCTTCTAAATGTCTGCTCAAGAGTAAAGGTTTCATCGAGTTGTGAGATGCTACTTTTGCACATATAACACACTGTGGCTAAGGAAAGGCACTACTCCCAGTATAAATGAACCCCAAATCAATGTAGTTCTCATCATATGTGCACCTCTTTGATGGTCCAACATCCCTGTCTGTTGTTCGGTGCTTACCCGGGTAAGGTGGCAGTAGCTCTTCGGCTACATCAGACTCACAACTGTCAGTGTCCATGCTAGCTGGGCTAACAACAAATGTAGAATTACTGATGTTAGCATTGGATGTGCACGTGGAAGCAGAACAACTTGTCGTTGACAGGTGCAGGTGTAGTACTGCTGGTAGTAGCAGTACTTCCAGTAGAGCTGGTATGTGTCTCTATGGATGTGGGCCTTACTTAAAAAAAAAACATTTATCCATTTTCGAGCAAACGGAATGAGCAGCAGCTACGTTTGGCTACGTACGGACCGTTAGTGGAATTCCTGCGAGAGAGTAACGGTTAATGTGTCACGTTCTGACCATAGTTCTTTTGTGTTTTCCTTGTTTTAGTGTTGGTCAGGACGTGAGCTGTGTGGGCATTCAATGTTGTGTGTCTGGTTTGTCTATTTCTATGTTTGGCCTGATATGGTTCTCAATCAGAGGCAGGTGTTAGTCATTGTCTCTGATTGGAACCATATTTTGGTAGCCTGTTTTGTGTTGTGTTTTGTGGGTGGTTGTTTCCTGTCTTTGTGTTTGCTGCACCAGATAGGCCTGTTTCAGTTTTGCCACGTTTATTGTTTTGTAGTTTGTTCATGTTAAGTGTCTCTTATTAAAGAACCATGAACTTCAACCACGCTGCGTTTTGGTCCGCCTCTCCTTCCCAGGAAGAAAACCGTTACATAATGTGATTTGGATGTTAATTATTTGTCTAGGCTCCCTGTATTTGACATTGCTTTGTTGTTTCGCTGAACACCAGATGGTTTCATTTTATTTTTGGCAGTGAAACGAGGCTACTCAGGCGAGAGAGAAAAAAACTACCCCAAATGTATAGCCCCGTTGGAAAATATAAATGGAATTTTTTATTACAAAAATTTAAAAAGTAAAGCGCATTTTTATTTGGCGTACCCCGACGGCATTGAGCGTACCCCAGTTTGAGAATACCCGTGCTATAGGACTCATTGCAGCCAGCAGGTCAAATGAACAAGTCACTTAGAAAAACGAATCATGACTCTCGAGTCAGTAAAAATAGTCGTTCAAAAAGAACATATCGTTTGCGAACTGCACATCACTACATGCAGTGTGCCTCACAAAAGTGATTCCTCATTATGAAATCATCAAATTTAACGTGTATATCTAAAAATGACCATATGCACTGATAGTTTAAAGCAAAACTATTACTGATGGTACACCTGAACAATCTAAAAAAAATCTATTGTAAGCCCCGTTCAGCATGTATAGCCAGATGAGAGTTGTGTCTCCGTTAGCTCACTTTTTACACCGGTAAAATACCATTTTCAACAGTGCATAGATAACAATAACCTAGAAAATGACATGGGTTGTCACTCATCTAATGAAGCCTAATATTGCGCAAGACATTTTAGCATTTGAATGCTGAAGGAGCCGCGCAGATGTGAAAGATCAGGAACAGGCCGACTACATCTTGCGAAGCTGGGCACATTGCGCAGTTTGACACTGAAGATGTCACAAAAGGTGAGGTATTTTTTGGGATGGTAGAGAGAAAGTAATATGAGCAAAAACATCTTATTGAATCTGCGATTTGTAACGTTTTTCTGACCGACGCATGCTACATTAGGATCGGTTTGGGACCGACGCAGTCATATCCTAAACATTTGAAACCGTCACATCCTTACTATATTTCCCTTGACGGAGTGATGCTGAATGTTAAAAATGGCTCAACTTACCACTCATATACTAGAGTGTGTGTGTGTGTGTGTGCTTGTGTGTAATAGTCACTAAGGTCTGTGCAGACTGAGAGACCGATAGGGTTAGCTGTTTTGCATTCTGATGGCCTGGTGGTAGAAGCTGTCTCGGAGCCTATTGTTCCGAGGCACTGTTGTCTCGTCGGCAAACTTAATGATGGTGTTTGAGTCATGCATGGCCACACAGTCATGGGTGTACAGGGAATACAGGAGGGGGCTGAGCACACACCCCTGGGGGCCCCCATGTTGAAAGTCACCATGGGGGAGGTTGTTGTTGCCTATGCTCACCGCCTGCGGTCTGCGTGTCAGGAAGTCCAGGATCCAGTTGCAGAGAGAGGAGTTCAGCGATGAGCTTTGAAGGGACTAAGGTGTTGAAAGCTGAACTGTAGCTGATGAACCGTATTCTCACATAGGTATTCCTCTTGTCCAGGTGGGATCAAAGCACTTCATGATGACATAAGTTAGTGCTACAGGGCGATTAAAGTTTGATTAAAGTTCTGAGGTTAACACAGGCTTAGGAGATCTTCTATGTTTTGTTCTGTGAGATATCAGTCAGTTAACCATGACCTTTATGAATTATGACGCCTTCATGTGCTTATTTTTTCATTATATAAATGCTTCAAAGTTCACAAAAAGTTTCGCTGATGAAGATTATCTCACAGAACAAAACGTATAAGATCTCCTAAGCCTGTGTTGACCTCAGAACGTTTTGGGGGGCGTTTATCCTAAAAACCCTACTCTTTCCTCATTAAATTTTCCCCATAGGAAAGGCTGAACGAACCAGGGGTAACTCATTTCCTGGTTTTAGGACGAGACGCTGGCGAGCTCTAGTGTCCCTGTATCCAAGCAAACAAAGGTAACCTGCCTAAATGACTAATCGCCCTGTAGCACAGACCTTATTTTCTGCGTAGGAAAAATCCTACGGAAACGCCATTCATTTCACCATAGGCTTTGTCCAACGAACCTTGGCGGAGTTGGTGCCTACAAAAAGACGCCATTACTATTTCTCTCTATGGTGGACATTCTGAAGCATGTGGGGGATCACAGACTTGGACAGGGAGACACATACGCAAGCTTGCGCTCACAAACACGCGTGTGCGTACAGACACACACACCACAAACACACGGACTGGTTTAGTCAGTTTGGTCAGTTGTGTCTTTGTGGTTCTTTCACAGTTTGCAGAGAAGTTTGCTGAGTTTAAAGAGGCAGCTCGGTTAGCCAAGGAGAAATCCCAGGAGAAGATGGAACTCACCAGCACCCCTTCTCAGGTAACCCCAACCACAAAACCCTTAATCCTAACCCCATCCTCATGGTGTCTTTGGGCCAGGATAACCCTTCCCTTACATATATATATATATATATATATATTATTTTTTACCGGAAAACAATGGGAGTGAATGGACCTTATATGATATAAGTATCATAGGAAGTGATTGGAAACACGACCCTGCAAAAGGGTCAAGTCCCATGGATGAGACGTTAAACTGATTCCTAATGGGAGTGTCCGTGGTCACTACTCCCATAGCAAGAGTAGTGTGTTCACTCCAATTTCCTGGCTAAACTCCCAACCTGGCCACCCAACCACCCCCAGCTTTTAATTGGCTCATTCAACCCATCTCTTCTCCCCTGCAACTCTTTCCCAGGTCGCTGCAGTTAAAAAGAATGTGCTCCCAGTACTTCCCAAAGTACTTAACCCTCCTGCGTCGCCTCCTACCCCAGTCTCAGATAACCCTCCTGCGTCGTCCTACCCCAGTCTCAGATAACCCTCCCAAAGTCTCACCCTTCCCAAAGTACCTCCTAAGTCTCAGATAACCCTCCTGAAGGTCTCAGATAAAGATAACCCTCCTGCGTCGCCTCCTACCCCAGTCTCAGATAACCCTCCTCGTCGCCTCCTACCCCAGTCTCAGAAATCCCTTGTCATCTGAGATAACCCAGTCTCAGATAACCCTCCTGCGTAAAATTCTCAGAAAGTCTCAGATAACCCTCCTGTCGCCTCCTACCCCAGTCTCAGATCCTGCGTCCCTCCTGTCTCAGATAACCCTCCTGCGTCGCCTCCTACCCCAGTCTCAGATAACCCTCCTCTCAGAGATAACCCTCCTGTCGCCTCCTACCCCAGTCTCAGATAACCCTCCTGCGTCGCCTCCTACCCCAGTCTCAGATAACCCTCCCCAGTCTCAGATAACCCTCCTGCGTCTCAGATAACCCTCCTACCTCCCTACCCCAGTCTCAGATAACCCTCCTGCGTACCCCAGTCTCAGATAACCCTCCTGCGTCGCCTCCTACCCCAGTCTCAGATAACCCTCCTGCGTCCTACCCCAGCTCAGATCCTCCTGCGTCGCCTCCTACCCCAGTCTCAGATAACCCTCCTGCCTCCTACCCCAGTCTCAGATAACCCTCCTCCTCCTACCCCAGTCTCAGAGATAACCCTCCTGCGTCGCCTCCTACCCCAGTCTCAGATAACCCTCCTGCGTCGCCTCCTACCCCAGTCTCAGATCAGATAACCCCTCAGATAACCCTCCTGCGTACCCCAGTCTCAGATAACCCTCCTGCGTCGCCTCCTACCCCAGTCTCAGATAACCCTCCTGCGTCGCCTCCTACCCCAGTCTCAGATAACCCTCCTGCGTCGCCTCCTACCCCAGTCTCAGATAACCCTCCTGCGTCGCCTCCTACCCCAGTCTCAGATAACCCTCCTGGTCGCCTCCTACCCCAGTCTCAGATAACCCTCCTGCGTCGCCTCCTACCCCAGTCTCAGATAACCCTCCTGCGTCTACCCCAGTCTCAGATAACCCTCCTGGGTCTCAGATAACCTCCTACCCCAGTCTCAGATAACCCTCCTGCGTCGCCTCCTACCCCAGTCTCAGATAACCCTCCTGCGTCCCCAGTCTCAGATAACCCTCCTGCGTCGCTCCTACCCCAGTCTCAGATAACCCTACCCCAGTCTCAGATAACCCTCCTGGGTCGCCTCCTACCCCAGTCTCAGATAACCCTCCTGCGTCGCCTCCTACCCCAGTCTCAGATAACCCTCCTGCGTCGCCTCCTACCCCAGTCTCAGATAACCCTCCTGCGTCTCAGATAACCCTCCTGGGTCGTCTCAGATAACCCTCCTGCGTCGCCCCCCCAGTCTCAGACAACCCTCCTGCGTCGCCTCCTACCCCAGTCTCAGACAACCCTCCTGCGTCGCCTCCTACCCCAGTCTCAGATAACCCTCCTCCTCCTACCCCAGTCTCAGATAACCCTCCTGCGTCGCCTCCTACCCCAGTCTCAGATAACCCTCCTGCGTCGCCTCCTACCCCAGTCTCAGATAACCCTCCTGCGTCGCCTCCTACCCCAGTCTCAGATAACCCTCCTGCGTCGCCTCCTACCCCAGTCTCAGATAACCCTCCTGCGTCGCCTCCTACCCCAGTCCAGCGTTGACACCTCCAACTTCCACCCAACCCCAGTTTAACACACTCCAGCCCAGGGGTCTCCCCAGAATGTTGTCACAGCAGTATCTTAGAAAAATGGATGTACAGTATATATTTAAACCAGAATTGAACAAGGTGTTGAATGGCACTGTTCCACTCTTTGGGGAGAACCCTGCCCTCCGCTGTGGATTAACAACCCCTCTCTCTCTCCCATCCTAATATCAGATTAACACCCAGATTAATATCTGTCTCAGATGAACGCTCCAATCTCCCAATGTCAGATATTTATGCTCCCATAAAGTGATGTTTCAGGCTCACTTAAAAACACATACAGTGGGGCAAAAAAAGTATTTAGTCAGCCACCCAGACAAAATTTATAGAATACACATCTGGCTGCATACCAGGAGGAGGCTGAGAGACCTTGTGAAGACTTACAGAAAACGTTTGACCTCTGTTATATACCCTTTGTTGGAAATGACAAAAGTATTGAGAAACTTTTATTGACTTATTTTCCACCATAATTTGCAAATAAATTCATTAAAAATCCTACAATGTGATTTTCTGGATTTTCTTTCTCATTTTGTCTGTCATAGTTGAAGTGAACCTATGATGAAAATTATAGGCCTCTGATCTTTTTAAGTGGGAGAACTTGCACAATTGGTGGCTGACTAAATACTTTTTTTGCCCCACTGTAGTCCTACTCACTTGAGAAAAAACCTAAATGTAACATCACTTTCTGTGGAGTATAAATCATTTTTGCAGGTGTTCTCTCCACATTACACCAGTCTTTTCTTTACCCAGCACATGAGAACATACAACAGTTTATGGGTATTTTTGTTCCTTTAACCTTCTGGTTTACGTCATCCCAGGAGTCGGCCACCGGCGACCTGCAGTCGCCTTTGACCCCGGAGAGCATCAACGGCACTGATGACGAGAGGGGCACCACCCCCGAAACGCCGCAGTACCTCCCCGAGCCCCGTGCCGAGCCGTCTCAGAACCAACTGCCCTTCTCTCACAGGTAAGAACCAGGCTCTAAAACCGAGGGCAGGAGTAGGGTGCCAAGCCCAAAGAGAGGGCACCTTATTGGGCAATGCATGGCCGGACAGTGGACGAAGGCTGAAGAAATGAACACATTCAGTTCTGTGGAAATGTTAAGCTAACACCAATTTAAATACAAAAACTGTCTTCCAATTCCCTCATCTTCCACTGTTACATGCTGAACAGACGCAGTACTCCACAGTGCTCCCCTGTTCAGCCTGGTAATGGGGGGGGGGGGTTTAACTGTCCACTGGGACCTCTCTTTAGAGTGATGGTTTAAAGTGAAATTGGCACAGCAGCAGTACCGTGCGTGCGTGCAGTTCGCCCGGCCAGGCCTTGGATGTGTCTATTTATCCATCTCTTATTCATGTGGTCCCAGAGCCCCTGGACAGCAGTAAAGCATTACATTCAAACACTGTGTGGCTCTGATTTAATTATGAATCACTAAATGAATGGAAATGCATTTGGTCCATCCCAGCTCTCCATATTCACTATACGTGGTTCCTCTTATGTCACCTCTGCCCTCTGAGATTGGTAATGCTGATGGACAGGAAGTTGAACGTGTATAATTTGTACATTGCTGCTGGAATGGTTTAGTATTCTACCCAAAAGTCAAATGATAGCATTTCTATTCTTCACAAAGGCAATTATGACGTTTTATAATATAATAATAATATAATATAATAATAATTTATCAGAGATGGAGTGTTAATCTTGTGGTCTTAAGACAAAAAAAGCTGTCTTGTTCTGTTCTAAATCAGTCTGGATCTTGGTCTCCACTCATGGTCACCTAAACACTTCTGAAGTTTATGGTTGGCTGTCTGTCTGTCTCCAGTTCGTCCAGTATAAACAAGCACTGGGAGGCCGAGCTGGCAGCCCTGAAGGGCAACAATGCCAAGCTGACAGCAGCTCTGCTGGAGTCCACAGCCAATGTCAAACAGTGGAAACAACAACTGGCTGCATACCAGGAGGAGGCTGAGAGACTACATACACGCGTAAGACTGACTAACTTTATAGAATACACATCTGGCTGCTTACCAGGAGGAGGCTGAGAGACTACATGACACACATCTGGCTAAGACTGACTAACTTTATAGAATACACATCTGGCTGCATACCAGGAGGAGGCTGAGAGACTACATACACGCGTAAGACTGACTAACTTTATAGAATACACATCTGGCTGCATACCAGGAGGAGGCTGAGAGACTACATACACGCGTAAGACTGACTAACTTTATAGAATACACATCTGGCTGCATACCAGGAGGAGGCTGAGAGACTACATACACGCGTAAGACTGACTAACTTTATAGAATACACATCTGGCTGCATACCAGGAGGAGGCTGAGAGACTACATACACGCGTAAGACTGACTAACTTTATAGAATACACATCTGGCTGCATACCAGGAGGAGGCTGAGAGACTACATACACGCGTAAGACTGACTAACTTTATAGAATACACATCTGGCTGCTTACCAGGAGGAGGCTGAGAGACTACATATACGCGTAAGACTGACTAACTTTATAGAATACACATCTAGCTGCATACCAGGAGGAGGCTGAGAGACTACATACACGCGTAAGACTGACTAACTTTATAGAATACACATCTGGCTGCATACCAGGAGGAGGCTGAGAGACTACATACACGCGTAAGACTGACTAACTTTATAGAATACACATCTGGCTGCATACCAGGAGGAGGCTGAGAGACTACATACACGCGTAAGACTGACTAACTTTATAGAATACACATCTGGCTGCTTACCAGGAGGAGGCTGAGAGACTACATACACGCGTAAGACTGACTAACTTTATAGAATACACATCTGGCTGCATACCAGGAGGAGGCTGAGAGACTACATACACGCGTAAGACTGACTAACTTTATAAAGTAATAGAGAGAGAACACACAAATGGCTAAGATAAATTAACTATACAAACTAGTAAGACTGAGTTTATAAACGGGTAAGAGAGCAGACCTGGTTTTCAATACATGTGTATTTGATGATCTGTTATTTAAATACTTATTTTCTGTGTTTTTTAATTTTTTTTCAAATAATGTGGCCCGAATCAACAACTTGTATTGGAACTTTTTGAAAGTTTTTTCAAATACTTATTTTTCAAATTATTTCCAAATGCATGCGAGTGTTTTTGAGTCAGTGTATTTGACTCTTTTTAAATACATGCCAATACTTTCCAAGTGTATTTTCAAATACATTCCAATATTCAACTACTTGTCTTTACAAATAAAACATATCGGAATACTTACTTCGAAGTATAATGTGAAAGTAATTGAGATATTAGAAATAGAATTGGAGCCCAGGTCTGTAATAAAGAGAGGCTGAACAAACGGATCAGAATGGTTACACAAAGAACATAAAAAAAAAAAAACTGTGTGATTACCCACACTGTGTATGTCCTCAGGTGACAGAGCTGGAGTGTGTGAGTGGTCAGATGACCGTCATCAAATCCCAGAAGACTGAGCTCAACCAGACGATAGAAGAACTGGAGTCGGCATTAAAGTCCAAGGAGGAGGTAAGGAGTGTGTGCGTGCAAGTGCTTGTGGCATGTAAACTGCATTTGTGAGGGAGAAACACATACATGTAAGCCCTGTGCCTTTCGAGCCATTCCAGTATCCCTGCACATTGTAAGTTTGCTACTGGCACTGATCCTGTATATAGCTTACATTCTCCTGTTTTTTTTGTTTTGTTGGTTAAACTATTTTGATATTGAATACTGCACTGTTGGGAAGGGCTTGCAAATTAAGCATTTCACTGTACTTGTGCATGTGACAAATAAAACTTGAAACTTATAAATGTATCTTTTCCCTCCCTGCAGGAACTGGAGAGGCTGAAAGAGGAAGTGGAGAGCGCCAATGAGTTCCAGACTCAAAAGGAGTCACTAACACAGAAACTGCAGGCGAGACGAATGAACACACCACACTGGGCCTTTACACACCTGTTCTCTTTCAGTCAGTCAGCTTCAGTACAACATAGTGTGGGCAGTGGCACTCTGGTGACTTCAGTTGAAGGATCTAAAATGACACCTGACAAGGCCAATGAAATCTGTGCCTCGCTGGAAGCCCCGCTGGAAGCCCCGCCTTCCACAGGAGATAAGCTTGAGGCATCAGATTCATTGATTCAATTATTCCTCTCTTCACCTCGGTGTTGACAGGAACGATACACGCTGCCAAAACAAACATTTGGAACACGGGACTATCTTATGTTGCACTAACTAAACGGTCCCTTAGCGGTTGAGCGTGCTCATCCCCTGGATAATGATTGGAGAAAAAAATGATACAGTTACATATCGGGATATTCTTTTTGACGATATATCGTATAGTTTTGACAATATTACAATATCATTTTTGTGCTTGTTGGCTGTACCTGCACAAAAACTTTGGCATAGCTTGTTCTCCATCTTTCTAAATGGGAAACCAATTTGATTTCAGCACTTTTATTTCCATGACTGATCAAAACTCGTTTTCTCTCATGGCTCTCTCTTGTCCCTCTGCAGCAGACAAACAGCCTTCAGGAAGTATTCATAGGCTTTGACTGTATTTTTAAGTAGATTTAACTCAAAACTGCAACTCGGCCACTCGGGAACATTCACCGTCTTCTTGGTAATCAACTCCAATGTAGATTTGGCCTTGTGTTTTGTCCTGCTGAAAGTGGAATCCATATCCCACTTTCTGGTGGAAAGCAGACTGAACTCTATGATTTTAGCTGCGCTTAGCGCCATTCCATTTCTTTATTATCCGGATAGTCTCCCCTGTCCTTAACAAGCATACCCATAACATGATTCAGCTACCACTATGCTTGAAAATATGGAGAGTGGTACTCAGTAATGTGTTGTGTTGGATTTGCCCCAAACATAACACTTTTTATTCAGGATAAATAGTAAATTGCTTTGCCACATTTTTTGGAGTATTACTTTAGTGCCTTGTTGCAGACAGGATGCAGGTTTTGGAGAACAATAAATATTCTGTACAGGCTTCCTTCTTTTCACTCTGTCAATGAGGTTAGTATTGTGGAGTAAATACAATGTTGTTGATCCTCAGTTTTCTCCTATCACAGCCATTAAACTCTATAACTGTTTTAAAGTCCCCATTGGTCTCATGGTGGACTCCCTTAGCAGTTTCCTTCCTCTCCGGCAGCTGAGTAAGGAAGGACGCCTGTATCTTTGTATTGACTGGGTGTATTGATACACCATCCAAAGTGTAATTAATAACATCACCATGCTCAAATGGATATTCATTGTCTGTTTAAAAAAAAAAAAATCCACCCTTCTTTGCGAGGTATTGGAAAACCTCCCTTAGCTACGTATACTAAATAAAAGAGTATTGGAAAACCTCCCTTAGCTCCGTATACTAAATAAAAGAGTATTGGAAAACCTCCCTTAGCTACGTCTACTAAATAAAAGAGTATTGGAAAACCTCCCTTAGCTCCGTATACTAAATAAAAGAGTATTGGAAAACCTCCCTTAGCTACGTATACTAAATAAAAGAGTATTGGAAAACCTCCCTTAGCTACGTATACTAAATAAAAGAGAGACCCAAGCAATTCCACCGTTAGACGGGTTAAAAAAAGCAGACATTGAATTTCCCTTTGAGCATTGTGAAGTTATTAATTACACTTTGGATGGTGTATCAATACACTGTCACTACGAAGATACAGACATGCTTCCAAACTCAGTTGCCGGAGAGGAAGGAAACCGGTCAGGGATTTCACCATGAGGCCAATGGGGACTTTAAAACAGTTACAGAGCTTATTGGCTGTAATAGGAGAAAACTGAGGATTGCCAACGACATTGTATATACTCCACAATACTAACCTAAATGACAGAGGGAAAAGAAGAAAGCCTGTACAGAATACAAAATATTCTAAAACATGCATCCTGTTTGCAACAAGGTACTAAAGTAATACATTTTTGTCTTGAAAACTAAGTGTTATGTTTGTGTAAAATCCAATTACGGAATACTACTCTCAATATTTTCAAGACCTGAAAATGGTTGTCTAGCAATGATCAACAACCAATTTGACAGAGCTAGAATAATTTTGAAAAGAGTAGTGGGCAAAGGTTGCACAATCCAGGTGTGGAAAGCTCTTAGAAACGTACCCAGAAAGATTCACTGCTGTAGGTAGGTATCGACTTAGGGGTGTGAATACTTGCAGTTCCAGTCAAAAGTTTGGACACACCTACTCATTCAAGGGTTTTTCTTTATTTTACTATTTTCTACATTATAGAATAATATGGAATACATCAAAACTATGGAGTAACACATATGGAATAATGTAGTAACCAAAAAAGTGCCAAATCAAAATATATTTTAGATTCTTCAAAGTAGCCACCCTTTTCCTTGAACCAGCATCAACCAGCTTCACCTGGAATGCTTTTCCAACAGTCTTGACGGAGTTCCCACATTTGCTGAGCACTTGTTGGCTGCTTTTCCTTCACTCTGTGGTACAACTCATCCCAAACCATCTCAATTGAGTTGAGGTCGGATGATTGTGGAGGCCAGGTCATCTGATGCAGCAATAGCCCTTACACAGCCTGGAGCTGTGGGATATTGATGGAATATTTTCCTAACCTAAAGAAAACTGAACACATGAATGTTCTAGCAATGTTCCCCTGAAACTTGCCTAGAACATTCATATCTTATGTTCTGAGAACATGGCAACCAGATGGGATGGCTTATCGCTGCAGAATGCTGTGGTAGCAATGCTGGTTAAGTGTGCCTTGAATTATAAATACAGTTGAAGTCGGAAGTTTACATACACTTAGGTTGGAGTCATTATAACTTGTTTTGCAAACACTCCACAAATGTTTTGTTAACATACTATAGTTTTGGCAAGTCAGTTAGTGCATGACACAAGTAAATTTTCCAACAATTGTTTACAGATGGATTATTTCACTTATAATTCACTGTATCACAATTCCTGTGGGTCAGAGGTGTACATACACTAAGTTGACTGTGCCTATAAACAACTAGGACAATTCCAGAAAATTATGTAATGGCTTTAAAAGCTTCTGATATGCTAATTGACATAATTTGAGTCAATTTAAAGTGTGCCTGTGGATGCATTTCAAGGCCTACCTTCAAACTTCAATCTTTGATTGACATCACTGGAAAATCAAAAGAAATCAGCCAAGACCTCAGAAAAAAATTGTAGACCTCCACAAGTCTGGTTCATCCTTGGGAGCAATTTCAAAATGCCTGAAGGTACCATGTTCACATAAACACCATGGGACCACACAGCCGTCATACTGCTCAGGAACGAGATACATTCTGTCTCCTAGAGATGAACGTCATTTGGTGTGACGAGTGCAAAACAATCCCAGAACAGCAGCAAAGGACCTTGTGAAGATGCTGGAGGAAGCAAGTACAAAAGTATCTATATCCACAGTAAAATGAGTCCTATATCGACATAACCGGAAAGGCCGCTCAGCAAGGAAGAAGCCACTGCTCCAAAACCGCCATAAAAAAAGCCAGACTACGGTTTGCAACTGCACATGGGGACAAAGATCGTACTTTTTGGAGAAATGTCCTCTGGTTTGATGAAACAAAAATAGAACTGTTTGGCCATAATGACCATCGTTATGTTTGGAGGAAAAAGGGGGAGGCTTGCAAACCGAAGAACACCATCCCACCCGTGAAGCATGGGGGTGGCCGCATCATGTTGTGGGGGTGCTTTGCTGCACTTCACAAATAGATGGCATCAAGAGGGAGGAAAATTATGCGGATATATTGAAGCAACATCTCAAGATATCAGTCAAGAAGTAAAAAGCTTGGTCCCAAATAGGTCTTCCAAATGGACAATGACTGTGTGCGAGCAAGGAGGCCTACAAATCTGACTCAGTTACACCAGCTCTGTCAGGAGGAATGGGCCAAAATTCACCCAGCGTATTGTGGGAAGCTTGTGGAAGGCTACTCAAAACGTTTGACCCAAGTTAAACAATTTAAAGTCAATGCTACCAAATACTAATTGAGTGTAAGTAAACTTCTGACCAACTGGGAATGTGATGAAATAAATAAAAGCTGAAATAAATCCTTCTCACTACTATTATACTGACATTTCACATTCTTAAAATAAAGTGGTGGTCCTAATTTACCTAAGACTGGGATTTTTTACTTGGATTAAATGTCAGGAATTGTGAAATACTGAGTTTAAATGTATTTGGCTAAGGTGTATGCAAACTTCTGACTTCAATTATAAATCACTGACAGTGTCACCAGCTAAGCACCATCACACTACCTCCTCCATGCTTCAGGGTGGGAAACACATATGCGGAGATTGTTCATTCACCTACTCTGCGTCTCAAAAAGACACGGCGGTTGGAACCAAAAATGTACAATTTGGACTCATTAAAGGACAGATTTCCACCGGTCTAATGTCCATTGCTCGTGTTTCTTGGCCCAAGCAAGTCTATTCTTATTGGTGTCCTTTAGTAGTGGTTTCTTTTGCAGAAATTTAACCATGAAGGCCTGATTCACGCAGTCCCCTCTGAACAGTTTGGGCTGCAATTTCTGAGGCTGGTAACACTAATGAACTTATCCTCTGCAGCAGAGGTAGCTCTGAGTCTTCCATTCCTGTGGCAGTCCTCATGAGAGCCAGTTTCATCATAGCACTTGATGGTTTTTGCGACTGCAAATTTTCCACACTGACTGACCTTCATGTCTTAAAGTAATGATGGACTGTCGCTTCTCTTTGCTTATTTGAGCTGATCTTGCCATAATTTGGACTTGAGCTCTTATTTTGATTGGTTTAACACTTTTTTCGGTTATTACATGATTCCATATGTGTTATTTCATCGCTTTGATGTCTTCACTAGAAAATAGTAAAAATAAAGAATGATAGCGGTTTTCCTGGGTCTATTTTTAATGCGTACGGGTCCAGCGCTAGGTGCCAGCCGGTCACCGGCTAAAACCGTGGCAGGCTCGCTGTGACAGAAGTACCATCAAGGGGCACTGCCAATCTGGGTACGTCACTGATTGCCGGAGTCCGTGAACACAGCCTGGCCCGGGTTCCAGGCAAACCTTGGCGCATAAACACAGTTGTGTCAACTCAAAGTTCCACAGTGTTCACGGGTACCAAATGTGTTGCGTCTCCCACATGTGGGTTCAATAAAGTGTCCCTTCTCCACGTTCAGACACATGGTGGTCGAAACAAAAAAATATCCCATCTCTTCCAGTCCACAAGATGGCGTAGCGCCCCTTCAGATGGCACTTGACAGGAGGCTTGCTGTCTGCTCTGACCAATGGCACAGTGTTTCTCTGGATCATGCGAACGGTGATGTCGGGTTACAGGCTACAATTTGTTGCGCGCCCCTCATGCTCATGGGGCGTCATCACGTCGACTGTTCCCAAGGCCTTGGTGTCCGTTTTGGGGGAGGCAATATCCTGCCGTCTCCAGACGCGGGCAATCAGTGGTTTCTTTCTTTCTTTCTTTGTCGGATCCAGGACGGCTGGTACAGACGGTATTTCCTTTCTTCGAAAAGGGGTCGGGACTTCTCAGCTAACAACAAACATTCCCACAACTTTAGAGAACATTCCCGTAGTTCCCATTAGGTCATTAACTAAAATCTTCATAGGAATGTTCCTGGGATGTGCAATAAATAAAGAGACCATTCCCATAATGTCCAATTGTAACCGATGTGAAATGGCTAGCTAGTTAGCGGTGGTGTGCGCTAATAGCGTTTCAATCTGTGACATCACTCGCTCTGAGACCTTGTAGTTGTTCCCCTTGTGCTGCAAGGGCCGCGGCTTTTGTGGGGCAATGGGTAATGATGCTTCGAGGGTGACTGTTGACGTGTGCAGAGCGTCCCTGGTTCGCGCCCAGGTCGGGGACGGACGTAAAGTCTATACTGTTACACAATATAACTTACCCAGAACGTAGTTACTATGTTCTCAGAACTTATGACATGAATGTTCTAGACACGTTTCATGGAACGTTGCCTAGAACATTCATGTGTCCAGTTTTCTGTTGGGTTAGGAGAATATTCAATCAATGTCCCACCAAACATACACAGAACATGGTTGCCATGTTCTCAGAACATAAGATATGAATGTTCTAGACACGTTTCAGGGGACCGTTGATGGGATATTCTCCCCACCCTCAGAAAACTGGACACGTGAATGTTCTCGCAACGTTCCCATGAATCGCGTCTCGAATATGTTCTGAGAATATGGCAATCATGTTCTGTGTAGGAGGGAAACGAGGTACAACACCAACATGGTCCCGCTCCGGCCCATCTGGTGAAGAGCCGTGTTAAATTGAAGGAATGAATCCGAGCCTGACGATTATCACCTGGGAAGGCAGGGCTTCCAGCAAGGCACAGATTTCGTTGGCCTTGTCAGGCATGATTTTAGATCCCTCAACTGAAGTCGCGAGAGTGCGACGCCCCCATAGTATGCTGTACCTCGTTCCCCTCCTTCAGGGAACAGTAGTTATAATCATAATGTTACGTTTTCACTGTAACGAGTGAGTGTTTTATGAATGTGTGTGTGTGTGTGTGTGCACATGTTAACACCTGCCCCCCTCCACTCCCAGGAGACGGAGGAGAGGAACCAGACGTTGGAAGCTCAGCTGGTGGAGTTAGAGCAGCGTCTGGAGGGCAGTCAGCTGGAGAGAGAGGCCTTCAGGAAGAGTCTGCGCACCCTGCTGGAGCTGCTGGACGGGAAGATCTTTGAGCTGACAGAGCTCCGAGACAGCCTGGCCAGACTCATTGAGGGCAGCAGCAGCTAGAGGAGAGAAGTGCTCCCCCTGGTGGAGCTCCAGTACTCCTACACCATCACCACCATTATAACAACACAGTGACGGGAGAATATTGCTAGTCGGTGCACAAAGGCACTGCACGAAAATATTCACTCTGTTATTATTACACATATAGTCATTATGCTCCACTCTACTGAAAACGTGCACATTGGTAGTAAATAGACTTGCTCGCTTGGATTTAGTTTTGGCTGATGTTCACAACGTGGATAATGCTGGTACACCTGTATACTGTAATGCACATGCACTCACTCACTTCACAGAGGTCCTGTTGAGGCTTTGCTTACACCCTGCCTTCCCTGCCTTCCATCTCTTCTTCTCCCTCCATGTGGAATGTTCTTTACGCTCTGACTACAAACTGCTCAAATATTTACAATGCATTTGGAAAGTATTCAGACCCCTTGATTTTTTCCCCACATTTTATTACGTTACAGCCTTATTAATACATTTTTTATTTATTTTTTTCGCCATCAATCTACACGCAATACCCCATAATGGCAAAGCAAAAACAGGTTTTTAGAATTTTTTGCAAAAAAAGAAATATCACAATTACGTAAGTATTCAGACCCTTTCTCAGTACTTTGTTGAAGCACCTTCAAATTGGGTATGACATTACAAGCTTGGCACACCTGTATTTGGGGAGTTTCTCCCATTATTCTCTGCAGATCCTCTCAAGCTCTGTCAGGTTGGATGGGGAGGGCCGTTGTCCTGTTGGAAGATGAACCTTCGCCCCAGTCTGAGGTTCTGAGCGCTCTGGAGCAGGTTTTCATCAAGGGTCTCTCTGTACTTTGCTCCATTCATCTTTCTTTTGATCCTGACTAGTCTCCCAGTACCTGCCGCTGAAAAACATCCCTACAGCATGATGCTGCCACCACCACGCTTCACTGTAGGGATGGTGCCAGGTTTCATCCAGACGTGACACTTTGCATTCAGGCCAAAGAGTTCAATCTGGGTTTCATCAGACCAGATAATTTTGTTTTTCATGGTCTGAGAGTCCTTTAGGTGCCTTTTGGCAAACTTCAAGTGCGCTGTCATGTGCTTTTACTGAGGAGAGACTTCTGTCTGGCAACTCTACCATAAAGGCCTGATTGGTGGAGTGCTGCAGAGACGGTTGTCCTTCTAGAAGGTTCTCCCATCTCCACATAGGCACTGTGGAGCTCTGTCAGAGTGACCATTGGGTTCTCCCTGACCAAGGCCCTCCTCCCTTGATTGCTCAGTTTGGCAGGGCGGCCAGCTCTAGGAAGAGTCTTGGGGACCTTCAATGCAGGCACTGTGTTCTTAGAGACCTTCAATGCAGCAGACATTTTGTGGTACCCTTTCCCAGATCTGTGCCTCGACACAATCCTCTCTCGGAGTTCTATGGACAATTCCTTCAACCTCATGGCTTGGTTTTTGCTCTGACATGCACTGTCAACCGTGGGACCTTATATAGACAGGTGTGTGCCTTTCCAAATCCTGTCCAATCAATTGAATTTACCACAGGTGGACTCCAAGTTGTAGGAACATCTCAAAGATGATCAATGGAAACAGGATGCACCTGAGGTCAATTTTGAGTCTCAGCAAAGGATCTGAATGCGTATGTAAATTCTGTTTTTTATATTTAATACATTTGCAAAATGTGTCAATCTTTTTTTCGCTTTGTTATTATGGGTTATTGTGTGTAGATTGATGAGTAACATTTTTTATATAATCCATTTTAGAATAAGGCTATAACGTAACAACGTGGAAAAAGCCAAGGGGTCTGAATACTTTAAGGATGCACTGTATTTTCAACAACAACAAATTGCGGAGTCTGGCTAGCATTCCATAGGAGGGGATGTTGAATATGGTCGGTTATTTTGGGGTTTTCTTCCATCGCAGACTTTGAACAGGTAAAATGAAACGCTCATTTTCTACATTTTATTTGGTGCAAAGTTCAGTTCAGTCATCCAGAGTCGCTCGCTGGTGGATGTTTTGCTATTATTGTTTACTCTTCGCTGTCGTCCGCCACACATTCAGGTCTGTTTTTGAACTATTCTACATCTACTGGTTTCTTATTCAGTTATTACTACAGTTCTACTATTGCTCTGTTTACTATGGAGATCTCAATGTCAGCCAAAAGGACAGTCAGATGATCAGATGTCATGGAAATGGAGAGTCAGACTCACTGGTCTTTACAGCGTTTCACTGGACTCTATGGCCGTTCGCTCTGAGGCCCCATCTGACACTGGACTAGGACTAAGGGTCAGAGGTCAGACAGATGACCTCCCAGTCACTTTATTAAACGCTCCCAATGTCCTCCCTCCTATCACAATGTTACCATGGAGATTGAAGAAGAATCTGGCATATTGTCCGAGATTGAGAACAGATCTTGGACAACCTTCTATACTAAATGAGCAATACAAAGAGGGAGCATCCAGAAGAAAAATAAACATGTTGAAGTCTCACTTTCAGGTATTTTCCTCTTCTTCTGGGAAATGTAAGGAGAGACAACGCTACTCCAAGCCCAGACGCTGGGGTATGGCTCAGCAGCGACTACAAAAGTCTTTCCTTTCTATAAACTTTTTTATTACAAATACTAATATAACAAATTTATAGTGCTCTTGTGAAAATGGAATTGTATGTTTGGGTGAATCCAAAACAATGATTTTTTTTCTTCTTTATTTCCCCTTGTTTCTGTTGCGACTTGGAAGTGCAATGATTGATTGGTACATGGTGTTTTCCCTTTATTTATTATTCCAGATATATTATAACCACAGATTGAGAATTGTATCAAACAAAGATGTTTGTCACTTACTCTTGTTTTTTATGTCTGATATGTGGGTATCAAGGTTGGTTGGGTTTTTTTAGGTATGAGAAAAAAAGACTGGCAATATGTTTGAACTATTTAAAAAGCTAATGGATTTATAGTAATTTGTGCATAGCAGGTGAGGTTTGCAGAGAGACTTTCTTTCCTTTTGCCAAAATATTTTCCTGTACAGAATGTGAATTTTGTTGATGTTGCCTTTGGTACAAATATGGATCAATGGTAACTAACTACGGTACTTTTGTGGGATTTACTATTGCCAAAAATCTGTGATAATGTATAAAAAAATTGTAACTATATGTATACGTGAAGAACACTATTTAAAGGTCAACTTTGGGCACGAAAAGTGGTCAGACACTGCCCCTTTCTCAAACAGAAATGGGGTGTGCCTTTTGTGGTTCGTTGATGTGTCGTGCACTGCGACCGATTTTGTTTTTGGATGGAAGCTGTAGAGATTGGTAAGAAATGGCACTTCTTTAGCCAAATATCTTATTCATCCAATTATTTAAGTTAAGTATTGACCTGGTATGATGGTGCAGTGATCAGTTATACAGTTTAAAGCCATTATTTTTCAGTTTTTGCCCAACGTCGACCTTTAAGGGCTTGTTGTTGGTTCTAGTATCTTTGGGAGACTTAAATGGGGTGTCTGGGTGAGTTGGCTTTATAGTGTTTCATTTATGATCTGTACTTCTACAGTTTGAAAGGGGAGAAACGTTTGAGTAATAATTTTAAATGTTGATTATGCCACATGCTTAAACAATTGTAATTTTCAGTTTATAGTAAAATTTAAAAAAAAAAACAATTTAAACAAATGAGGGTTGTGTAATATTTTCCCCATTTTCACTCATCTGAATGTTGCTCGTTTCTTTGGTTGTCTAATTTGTACATTCTTCTCTGTAGAGACCAGTTAAGATCCCATCCAGTCCTGTTGCTTGTATAAAATCACATCCACTTACTGCCTAAAGGGGTTCATCTGGCAGTATTTTTATGAATTACTATTTGTGGTTGAGCGAGGCCCAACAGAAGGCTGGCTGGTTTGGCCAAACGCTGAGTTCTAATGGCTCTGTGATGCCAAGTCAAAGAACGGGACAGGGAGACATTTTGGTACTTTGTTTTATTTTGAAGGGAAAAAAAATAACTGGGATATATATAAAGCAGTTAGGAATGCGATGGCGGGAAAAGACGAGTCAAATGCAAAAAAAAAGCACATTAAATTGTGTGGTATTGCTTTATAAATCCTTACTCCATTTCTTAAAACAAAAGTTACTCAATAAATATGTTTTTAAGCATGCCAATGTATTTTCAGGATGTACACTTGATTACATTATAATACATTTTTCAGTTTAATATTGCACTTATCTAGTGACAGATTCATCTTCAAATCAGACCAGGCCAGCCACATGCATAAGGTCATAGGTCAAACTGTAGAGTTAGCTGAAGACAGAAATAAGATTAGATGGCTAAAAATGGAAACTAATAATACATTTGGATTATACAAAGATATGTATAAAAGAAAACATACATAAATACAATGATGAAAACGAGTGATTTCCCAACAGATATACATACTGTAAAAACCTGTCTACCGAGAACATGAGACAGGACGAGGAGGGCATCTCATAACTAAAATGACTGCCTCTAGACTCCTAAACTTCTCTCCATCTGCACTAAGAAAGTGGAAAGCTAATTCCACTATGTTGCTGTCACCTACCCACGCTTTATAGATCAGTGCAGATGGAGAGGAGACGAGGAACCCACTTCATACTGAGACGCAGCCAGAGATCTGGATGCTGCAGAAAGTCACATGATTGGATTTTGACCACTTGCCATAAAGACACAGCATGAGCTCCATATGCTCAGTCCACTAACTCACTGAGATTAGTTACCACACCACCGGTAGATTCAGTGAGGTAAACACACAGAAATATGATGAATGGAGCTGACAGGATCCCTATTCTATATGACAGACAATCATATCAGCACCATACATTTCTATGTGACTGTTTTTCAAGACCACTGAAGATGGTGCTGGAAAAATACAGTACTACGACCTTTGACCTGGCCAAACAACTTGGACAGCAGTTGTGCACTCAGTCCTTCAGTTCCTAACAGTACAGCATTCTTTCTTCATTGTGTCCTTCATACAGTGCAAGAATCGTTTCTGTTTTGACAACTCTTAGATATAAAAACGGATAAAATAGTCAAATGTAGATAAAAACATGAAGTGACTCCTGGTAAAACCGCTACTAGTGGACTCGCTTGAAAAATAATAGCAGTAAAAATGAAGTGACTCCTGGTAAAACCGCTACTAGTGGACTCGCTTGAAAAATAATAGCAGTAAAAACAAGGCAGTAAAAAAAAAACTCCTTTCCAAATAAAAATGACGTAAAAGGTAAAAGCACACTTTAAAAAATGTCAACAGAAACAACACACTTCATGAATATTAATATGTATATGGAATGAATGACACCTGAGCTGGATACTTCGGCTGGCTGTCAGGGCTCCGATCTTACAGAGAACATCATCATGACTTCTCAACCCCAATACCAGGGGTGGCCAAGCTCACCCATGTGGGTGCAAGCTTTTGTTCCAGCCAAGCAATAACACACTTTATTCTGCAGGGGGTTGAATAAATGTTGAAGAAAACGCTCAAACCCGTCACATGTAAAAGCAAACGCACCACAGCAACCTACAGTTCAACTCTCCAACCTCACAGTTCAGTCTACATACAGGATCCCAGAACCCTCGCTTTCTAGTCGGTGCACTGACAAGGGGCCCGTATTCCCCCACTTGGTACAGGACAATGAAGGAATCGAATGAAGGAATTTCATTTCCATTGTGACTTCCATCACAAGGATCTCAATGTGCTTGACTTGGGATAGAGCAGGAGGAGCACAACATAGAAAAGCAGGAGGAAAGGCTAGTGGTCCATTTCAAAGACGAGAAGAAACAGTAAGAAAAAGTTACTTCTGACCTATTTTCTGAAGAAAAAAAAACATCAGGAAACATCTCTACACCGCTTTCTGGGTCTGTCGTGTGGAGCCAGAAATAGTAGATAGTAGCAGGCTGAGATCAAAGGTCAGAGTCCCAGTCGGTGCAGGGCAGGCCCTCGTCCTCAGACTCGGACTCAGGCGAAGCCTCCTTGATGCGTCTCAGGGCTTCGTGGATGGAGCGGGTCAGAGCGTCGGCAGAGTGGGGGAACGAGCCCTTGGGGTGCTGCTGCTGGTCCGGCCGCGTCCGCACCTTCCTCAGCCTAACGCCCTGCCTGATCTGGGCCAGGATGTTGTTGCTCTCGTCATCGTCTGGATCGGGGGCTAGGACCCGGAGCTCTGCCTTCCGCAGGTGGAAGCTGCCTCGCTTGAGGGAGTTCAGGACCTCGTCCATGGGGGAACTCGCTGTAGAGATGGGAGAATGGAACAATGTCAGAGGGAAAATCTAGTCAATTTCTCATTTAGAAATATTCCTTTAAAATACATTATTAGTAATAGTATGTTGTCATGACTCACCTCTCCTCCACTGTGAGGAGTCCAGCGAGGCGGTCTTCTTCAGTTTCTTCCTGGCTGTCTGCAGCTGACTGCTGTCAAAGAACCGTGGGGAGAAAGGAGCCAGAGGGAGAGGCTCTGAATCCAACCCAGCCTTGGACTGCCGAACTGGGCTAGTGGGGTGAGCCCGCTCCCCTCCTTCACTGGAGAGGTCCTCTAAGGAGGGAGGGGGTGGGGGAGGAGGAGGTGGTGGAGGTGCAGAGGACGGGAGCGCTGAGAGAGGAGTTAGAGAGGAAGGGGCAGAGAGAGGCCCAGTGGCACCACCTAGCAGGGTTAGAGAGACACTCTGGTGACCACAGGCATCAGAGGAAGGGGCAGAGAGCTCTGAGAGGTCAGCGGTGTCTGTCTGGACGCTGGCAGCCAGGGTCTCAGGCCTCCCCGCAGGGGAGAGGGGGGAGGAGGAGATGGTTTTCTTCCGGGACTGGCCGTGAGACATAAGCAGTCTGCTGGACTTCAGAGTCACCTGACCAGGGAAACGCTGCAACAGACAGAACCAACAGTTACAACATGGCCCGAGTCTAAACACAGCATGAGAGTTTGAGTGTTCTTCAGAGGTAGCGGCGACCTCACCTGTTTGAAGCTGCGTAGTCTGTCCAGAGTTCTTGATCTATCCAGACTCATTTTGGTGTTACTCCTCTCCTCCTCCTCTTCCTCCTGCTCCTCCCCTCGCTACGGAGAAACACAGATAGGATGAAGAACAATACTCACCATCATCCCTGTTATACTGAATCAACACAAACGGGATTCCTTGAAAACACGCCACTTCGATACAGTTATGACCAGAAGTGACTTTTCGCTGAAGGTTAGGAAAGCATTTTCGCTAACCCTAATCCTTTTCCTAACCTTAACCTAATTCTCCTAACCTGCCACATTAATTATCCTAACCTGCTACGCAAGTTCTCCTAACCTGCAGATGCACTCACACCTGCCTGCTGCCATTCCTGAGCAAGCTCTGTACTGGTGGTGCCTCGATCCCGCAGCCAAATCAACTTTAGGAGACGGTCCTGGCGCTTGCTGGACTTTCTTGGGCGCCCTGAAGCCTTCTTCACAACAATTTAGCCTGTTGAAACTCTGGGGGCGCTATATCATTTTTGGATAAAAAGACGTGCCCGTTTTAAGCGCAATATTTTGTCACAAAAAGATGCTCGACTATGCATATAAATGGTAGCTTTGGAAAGAAAACACTCTGACGTTTCCAGAACTGCAAAGATATTTTCTGTGTGTGCCCTAGAACGTGAGCTACAGGCAAAACCAAGATGAAACGGCATCCAGGAAATGAGCAGGATTTTTGAGGCTCAGTTTTCCATTGTCTCCTTATATGGCTGTGAATGCGAAAGGAGTGAGTCAGCCCTTTCTGTCGTTTCCCCAAGGTGTCTGCAGCATTGTGACATATTTGTAGGCATATCATTGGAAGATTGACCATAAGAGACCACGAGACCACATTTACCAGGTGTCCGCCCGGTGTCCTGCGCCGAAATTGGTGCGCAAAAGTCAGCTGCAAGTATTTTTCCACAGAATTCAGAGAAGAATGCAGGCTTCCACGAACGATATATCAATGAAGAGATATGTGAAAAAACACATTGAGGATTGATTCCAAACAACGTTTGCCATGTTTCGGTCGATATTATGGAGTTAATTCGGAAAAGTTTGACGTTGTAGGTGACTGAATTTTCGGTTCGTTTCGGTAGCCAAATGTGATGTACAAAACGGAGCGATTTCTCCTACACAAAGACGCTTTCAGGAAAAACTGCACATTTGGTATGTAACTGAGTCTCCTCATTGAAAACATCCGAAGCTCTTCAAAGGTAAATGATTTTATTTATTTGGTTATCTGGTATTTGTGAAAATGTTGCGTGCTAAATGCTACTCAAAATGCTAAGCTAGCTTAGCATACTCTTACACAAATTAGTGAATTGCTATGGTTCAAAAGCATATTTTCAAAATCTGAGATGACAGTGTTGTTAAGAAAAGGCTAAGCTTGAGAGTAGGCGCATTATTTTCATTTTATTTGCGATTTTCAGAAATCGTTAACGTTACATTATGCTAATGAGCTTCAGGCTATAACTGTATACAGGTTTTTTTCATAGCCAAACGTGAACAAAACGGAGCGATTTGTCCTACACAAATAATATTTTTTTGAAAAACTGCACATTTGCTATGTAACTGAGTCTCCTCATTGAAAACATCCGAAGCTCTTCAAAGGTAAATGATTTTATTTATTTGGTTATCTGGTTTTTGTGAAAATGTTGCGTGCTAAATGCTACTCAAAATGCTAAGCTAGCTTAGCATACTCTTACACAAATTAGTGAATTGCTATGGTTCAGAAGCATATTTTGAAAATCTGAGATGACAGTGTTGTTAGAAAAGGCTAAGCTTGAGAGTAGGCGCATTATTTTCATTTTATTTGCGATTTTCAGAAATCGTTAACGTTGCGTTATGCTAATGAGCCTGAGGCTTTAGTCACGATCCCGGATCCGGGATGGGGAGTTTCAAGAGAGGTTAACCGCTCTCCATGAAGTTCTTGATGATCCGATAAATGGCTGATTTAGGTGCAATCTTACTGGCAGCAATATCCTTGCCTGTGAAGCCCTTTTTGTGCAAATCAATGATGACGGCATGTGTTTCCTTGCAGGTAGCTATGATTGACAGCGGAAGAATGATTCCAAGCACCACCCTCCTTTTGAAGCTTCCAGTCTGTTATTCGAACTCAATCAGCATGACAGAGTGATCTCCAGCCTTGTCCTCGTCAACACTCACACCTGTGTTAACGAGAGAATCAGCTGGTCCATTTGTGGCAGGGCTGAAATGCAGTGGAAATGTTTTTGGGGATTCAGTTCATTTGCATGGCAAAGAAGGACTTTGCAAATAATTGCAATTCATCTGATCACTCTTCGTAACATTCTGGAGTATATGCAAATTGCCATCATACAAACTGAGGCAGCAGACTTGGTGAAAATTAATATTTGTGTCATTCTCAACACTTTTGGCCACGACTGTACAATCAATTAGTATTTGGTAGCATTGCCTTTGAATTGTTTAACTTGGGTCAAACATTTTGGGTAGCCTTCCACAAGCTTCCCACAATAAGTTGGGTGAATTTTGGACAATTCCTCCTGACAGAGCTGGTGTAACTGAGTCAGGTTTGTAGGCCTCCTTGCTCGCACACTTTTTCAGTTCTGCCCACACATTTGCTATAGGATTGAAGTCAGGGCTTTGTGATGGCCACTCCAATACCTTGACTTTGTTGTCCTTAAGCCATTTTGCCACAACTTTGGAAGTATGCTTGGGGTCATTGTCCATTTGGAAGACCCATTTGCGACCAAGCTTTAACTCCCTGACTGATGTCTTGAGATGTTGCTTCAATATATCCACATCATTTTCCTCCCTCATGAATTGCACCAGTCCCTCCTGCAACAAAGAACCCCCACAACATGATGCTGCCACCACCGTGCTTCACGGTTGGGATGGTGTTCTTCGGTTTGCAAGCCTCACCCTTTTTCCACAAATATGACAATGGTCATTATGGCCAAACAGTTCTATTTTTGTTTCATCAGACCAGAGTACATTTCTCCAAAAAGTATGATCTTTGTCCCGATGTGCAGTTGCAAAACGTAGTCTGGCTTTTTATGGCGGTTTTGGAGCAGTGGCTTCTTCCTTGCTGAGCAGCCATTCAGGTTATGTCAATATAGGACTCGTTTAACTGTGGATATAGATACTTTTGTATCCGTTTCCTCCAGCATCTTCCCAAGTTCCTTTGCTGTTGTTCTGGGATTGATTTGCACTTTTCGCACCACAGTACATTCATCTATAGGAGACAGAGCGCGTCTCCTTCCTGAGCGGTATGTGTGGTCCCATGGTGTTTATACTTGTGTACTATTGTTTGTACAGATGAATGTGGTACCTTCAGGCGTTTGGAAATTGCTCCCAAGGATGAACCAGACTTGTGGAGGTCTACAATTTTTTTCCTGAGGTCTTGGCTGATTTCTTTTGATTTTCCCATGATGTCAAGCAAAGAGGCACTGAGTGTCATGCACAAAGTAGATGTCCTAACCGACTTGCCAAAACTATAATTTGTTAACTTCACTAGGGTAGGGGGCAGCATTTGGAATTTTGGATGAAAAACGTACCCAAATTAAACTGCCTGCTACTCAGGCCGAGAAGCTAGGATATGCATATAATTAGTAGATTTTGATAGAAACGCTCTAAAGTTTCCAAAACTGTTAAAATAGTAAATAGAACTGATATGGCAGGCGAAAACCAGAGGAAAATCCAACCAGGAAGTACTATTATTTTGAAAGGCTGTTTTTCCATTGAAAGCCTTTCCACCATACAAAGACTTAGGACCCAGTTCACGATCTCTATGGCTTCTTCTACATGTGGCCAGTCTTTAGGCATTGTTTCAGGCTTTTACTCTGAAAATGAGGGAGATACAGCACTTTCAATGAGTGGACAGTGGAAATTTCCAGCCATGAGCCCAGCGCGTGATCGGGAGTGCGCATTTCTTGTTTACCTTTTTTATTGACGAAGCTTTTGTCCGATTGAAATATTATTGATTATTTATGACAAAAACAACATGAGGATCGATTTTAAACATTGTTTGACATGTTTCTACGAACTTTTATTGTACTTTTTAAAAACTTTTCGTCTGGATGTTGTGAGCGCGCATTGTGCCTTTGGATTACTGATCTGAGGTTTTTGGACATAATCAAACAAAACTAACATTTATTGTCTAACATGGAGACCTGGGAGTGCCACCAGATGAAGATCATCAAAGGTAAGTGATTAATTTTAATGACTTTTGTGACACCTCTCCTTGGCTGGAAAATGGCTGTATGGTTTTCTGCGGCTAGGCGCTGACCTAACATAATCGCATGGTGTGCCTTTGCCGTAAAGCCTTTTTGAAATCTGACACAGCGGTTGCATTAAGGAGAAGTTTATCTTTAATCGTATGTTAAACCCTTGTATCTTTCATCAATGTTTATGATGAGTATTTCTGTAATTTGATGTGAATCTCTGCACTTTCAACAGATGTTTGTTTGAGACAATGATTACTGTACATAATGCGCCAATTTCAACTGAGGTTTTTGGACATAAATATTAACTTTATCGTACAAAACACACATTTATTTTGTAACATGAAGTCCTGTGAGTGCCATCTGATGAAGATCATCAAAGGTTGGTGATTAATTTAATCGCTATTTCTGACTTTTGTGAGCCCTCTCCTTGGCTGGACGGTGGCTGTATGGTTTTCTGTGACTAGGCACTGACCTAACATAATCAGATGGTGTGCTTTCACCGTAAAGCCTTTTTGAAATCGGACACTGTGGTTGGATTTACAAGAAGTTTATCTTTAAAGTGGTGTATAATACTTGCATGTTTGAGGAATAATTATGTGATTTCTGTTGTTTTGAATTTGGCACCCTGCAATTTCACTTGCTGTTGTCGAGGTGGGGCGCTACCGTCCCACTGGTGCCAGAGAGGTTAACAAGAAATTTGTGGAGTGGTTAAAAAACAAGTTTTAATGACTCCAACCTAAGCGTACGTAAACTTCCGACTTCAACTGTAGCTGTATCGAAGTTCATAGGGAATCTCAAACACAAACACTAATGAAAGACAACGTACCTGTTGCAGCGCTTGATGTGATGTCTGGTCGTCCTGACTACCCTGGCGTTGCTCTATCTTCTGGTTGTGGTTGACGATACAGATCTCCTGGTTTTAGGTAAACAAGACATATTAGAGCTAAAACATTACAGGAGGATGTAAGACGTAAACAAAGTATTGGTTTTCTGCTTCCTTTTTGTTCTCGGGGCAGGCTTTCATGGCTTTGATTGGTTAGCAAGTCCAGAGGTAAGCGTGTGATTGGTTGCTAATTACCTTTTTGTTTTTAAGGTAGACCTTCTTGGTGGTGATGCGTCCCCTGCGTGCCTCTAGCTGTCTGGTCCTCTGCTGCAGCTGGCTAAGCTCTTCTCGGAGGGACGGAGGGGGAGCTGAGGGTTCCTCCACCCCCTGCATGGCATCAGGACTCTCATACGCATCATAATACACCACCTCGTCCTGGCGCTCTGTGGGAGAGAGGACACAGAGAGGATCACTGTTTAGTACAGTAGGCCACAGTCTTTCTACAGAGGCTCTGGAGCTGAGCGGTTATAACAGGCAGAAGTGTTGATTAACAGCAACAGGTATATGTGTATAGTAGTGTTGTCACGATATCTGTATCGCGATACTAGGAAGTAAGGAAGCAAAGGAAACAAAACATGAAGTGGACTAAATTTCATGAAGAAAACAGTTAATGATGAAAAAAAAAATAGGTTTCTGTACAGCACTTTGAGATATCAGCTGATGTACGAAGGGCTATATAAATACATTTAATTTGAAGTCTGCTTTGTGTTTTCGTTTTCGACAAGGATAATCTGGTACCGTAGTATCGCTAGTGTATAATATTATTGTCCACCAGTGATCTGTCTGCGCACACCGGTGCGCTGGCCGTTAAGCAGCAGTTCCTAATCTCAATGTTTGTTAGCAGCAACAGGTATAAAGTGTGTAGTATTACCAGTGATCTGTCTGCGTAGACTGGTGAGCTGGGCATTGAGCAGCAGTTCCTCACAGCGTAGCACCTCAGCCTGGATGTCATAGAGCTGCAGCTGGAGCTCATAGTACAGCGCCTCCATCTGGTCCAACCGCAACATGGCATCCTCTCCCTCCTGCAGGTTTTGCATCTGAGACACCCAGAGAGAGAGAAAGAGATGGTCAGAAAGACAGAGTATTGTGTACCTAGGGTAGCTAGGTACACAAGCTGTTTTATAACAGTAGTAGTATTACAGTAGTAGTACTGTAGTAGTGGTAGTAGTAGTACCTCCTGTTTCAGGCTGTTTCCTCTGCTCCAGGCAGATCTCCTTTATTACTTTTATAACAGTAGTAGTATAGTAGTAGTACTGTAGTAGTGGTAGTAGTAGTACCTCCTGTTTCAGGCCATGTTTCCACTGCTCCAGGCAGATCTCCTTTATTACTTTTATAACAGTAGTAGTATAGTAGTAGTACTGTAGTAGTGGTAGTAGTAGTACCTCCTGTTTCAGGCCATGTTTCCTCTGCTCCAGGCAGATCTCCTTGGCCCTCATCAGCTGCAGTGTTTCCTTGGACACGGCGTCCAGGACAGATCTCCATGCGGTCCACGTAGCTATAGTAGTAGTACAGCCCACGTTTCAGGCTGTTTCCTCTGCCAAACTTCCTCTGGTCCACACGCATCCGCTCGTAAACCGCTGGAACACACAGATTTTTAAAATACAAAGGACCAAAGACAGACAAAATATGTTTGAGGTTTTAACCCGAGTGTGAGCCAGTTGATGGGTTAAGGTGATTGGGGCAAGAGTTTAGACAAAGCAATTTAAAGCATGTCTATGGGCTGCTCTGCGGAAGATGCATAGCTCTGGAGTTTGCCTCTACAGAGTGTTGTGTGTGTGTGTAACTTACCTTTCTGAGCCCTGGCGGTGGTCTCGAAGAACTTGACGGTGAGATCCTGTATGGAGAGGACGGCCGCGTGAGCCTTTCTCGTCCACTCCTCATCCTCCCTCCTCAGCCCCTCCACCCGACGAGGCCCCAGACGCTCCGTCTCCAGGGAGATCTGACCCAGAGGGGACACAGGTCAACAAGGGTCACGCAAAGGTCAAATCAACTCCATTCTTTTTGTTTGTCTCAGATTATATTTGACATAAACAATGAATTAAAAAACATACACATACAAACAAATACATCATACAAACATCACCCCTGCCGAGACCCACTAGCCCCCATATCCAGTAGCCTTATATCCCTTTTTGCCACAAACTGCACAATTTACCTTCTCTCCATCGGCGCACTCTTTCAATTCTTATATAATAAAGCATTTGACCTTTCCATTGCGTGAACGGCAGAGGATTGGATTTTTTTTTTTGAGTACAAGTGTTTTTAAAAAGGTAAATCGATGAGAAGAGTACTGTCCAACCCATCGGGTAGCTCGCTGCACCCTCATATAGATTTGGATAGAAAGCACTGAAGTTTCTAAAACTGTTTGAATGATGTCTGTGAGTATAACGGCAGGCAAAAACCTGAGAAAAAATCCAACCAGGAAGTAGGAAATCTGAGGTTTGTAATTTTTCAAGTCATTGCCTATTGAATATACAGTGTCTATGGGGTCATTTTGCACTTCCTAAGGCTTCCACTAGATGTCATCAGTCTTTGGAACCTTGTTTGAGGCTTCTACTGTGAAGGGGGCGAGAAAGAGAGCTGTTTCAGCCAAGTGTCATGCCATGAGCTGATCACTCGCGCTCCCGTGAGAGGTAGCTGCGTTCCATTGCATTTCTAAAGACAAAGGAATCCTCCGGTTGGAACATTATTGAAGATTTATGTGAAAAACATCCTAAAGATTGATTCTATACATCGTTTGACATGTTTCTACGAACTGTAATATAACTTTTTTGACATTTCGTCTGAACAAGTGATCGTGCATTATGCATTTGGATTACTGGGCTAAACGTTCGAACAAAAAGGAGGTATTTGGACATAAATGGACTTTATCGAACAAAAACAAACATTTATTCTGTAACATGAAGTCCTGTGAGTGCCATCTGATGAAGACCATCAAAGGTTAGTGATTAATGTAATCGCCATTTCTGATTTTTGTGAGCCCTCTCCTTGGCTGGAAAATGGCTGTATGGTTTTCTGTGACGAGGTGCCGACCTAACATAATCATTTGGTGTGCTTTCGGCGTAAAGCCTATTTGAAATCAGACACTGTAGCTGGATTTACAAGAAGTTCATCTTTAAAATGGTGTAAAATACTTGTATGTTTGAGAAATTTTAATTATGGGATTTCTGTTTTGAATTTGGCGCCCTGCAATTTCACTGGCTGTTGGCGAGGTGGGACGCTACCGTCCCACATATCCCAGAGAAGTTAATCAGCAGGGGACTCTCCAGATTTGAATATAACTGTTTGATGCAGTGAACTAGGAAGTACTGAATTAAGCGACGTGTGTTGTCATTTGTGTAAATAGGGGGCTACTTTGTGTCACGCCTTGGTCTTAGTATTTTGTGTTTTAGTTAATTAGTTGGTCAGGCCAGGGTGTGACATGGGTTTATGTTATTGTGTTGTCGTATTGGGGTTTTTGTAGGCATTGGGATTGTGGTTGATTAGGGGTATGTTTAGTTTAGGTTTGGCTGCCTGAGCGGTTCTCAATCAGAGTCAGGTGATTCTTGTCTCTGATAGGGAACCGTATTTAGGTAGCCTGGGTTTCACTGTGTATTTCGTGGGTGATTGTTCCTGTCTCTGTGTAGTGTTCACCAGATAGGCTGTAATAGGTTTCACGTTCCGTTTGTTGTTTTTGTATTTATTAGTTATTCCGTGTATCGTTCCATTTTTTCTATATTAAAGACATGAGTAACCACCACGCTGCATTTCGGTCCGACTCTCATTCAACAAACGAAGAACGCCGTTACACTTTGTCCAAATGGTTGAATAGAATTCTACGGGAAAACCATCCATTCCTGGTGCTTTTCTCCGTGCGAAAATTTTAACAGCAATTCAGATTTATTCTTGGGTGATATCTGTTTTTTAATGAAAAAATGTTGTATGCTGATAGTTGCTGCAGAGTTAGAGTCTTAAGATGGCTATAGTTCCTGTGGGCTGTTTAATTCTGATTTATATACATTTTCATAATAAACTTGTGATTAAATTGCATTGTTGCTTCAAATTACTGCATCTGTATCTTTATCTTTTAAAATTATAACTGGTTTAGCATTTATTAGTTTTGTGAGAGCTGCGAGATATTTCCCAGGTATATTTACCATTAAGTAGTTAATTGAGTTTAACCTTTTATTTTCTTCTTCACCTTGTAAATCATTTTTATGGGATACTTTTTGGGATACTTTTTAAGATAGAAAGGAGAGAAAAAATCACTAAACAAAATTTAACTTTTGGCGAGTGTGAGATTATAATTCCCCTAATGTACGCCTTAAAGGCATCCCAAATTATATTGGGGGTCGGCTTTTTTCTGTCCTCTATGTCCATATTTGTAAGGGTTTACATTTTCTCATCTAAGTTTTGAATCAAGTTCTGTTATAGAAGACACACTCTGTTCATTCTCCAAATTCTGTTGCTAAATGTATTTTACATTGGTGTAATTAAGCATGATACTAGAGAATGATTCGACATCACTATTTCATGATGTTGGAAATAAAAACTGAAGTCAATTCTTGAATAGCTCTTCTTACTTTGAGAAAAAAAGGAACAGTATTTTGTAGTTGGGAACAGTAAATCTCCAGTTGTCCGGTAAAATATTTGTAGAGATTACATTTTTCTGCCTCTTTGGAGACTAAATGTGCCTTTTTTATTACTATGTCTGTCAATCTTATCAAACGTGAAAAACAGCTTCTATGTCAAGGCTAAATAGTCATCACTGGACAGGTACCACCCGGCTACTCAACCCTGCACCTTAGAGGCTGATGCCCTATACACCGTTGAAGCCGGAAGTTTTCATACACCTTAGCCAAATACATTTAAACTCAGTTTTTCACAATTACTGACATTTAATCAGAGTTAAAATTCCCTGTATTAGGTCAGGTAAGATCACCAGTTTATTTTAAGAATGTGAAATGTCAGAATAATAGCAGAGAATGATTTATTTCAGCTTTTCATCACATTCCCAGTGGGTCAGAAGTTTACATACACTCAATTAGTATTAGGTAGCATTGCCTTTAAATTGTTTAACTTGGGCGAAAAATTTCAGGTAGCCTTCCACAAGCTTTCCACAATAAATTGGGTGAATTTTGGTCCATTCTTTCTGACAGAGCTGGTGTAACTGAGTCAGGTTTGTAGGCCTCCTGGCTCGCACACGTTTTTTTCAGTTTTCCCACACATTGTCTATAGGATTGAGGTCAGGGCTTTGTGATGACCACTTCAATACCTTGACTTTGTTGTCCTTAAACCATTTTTCCACAACTTTGGAAGTATGCTTGGGGTCATTGTCCATTTGGAAAACCCATTTGCGACCAAGCTTTAACTTCCTGACTGATGTCTTGAGATTTTTCTTCAATATATATACACAACATGATCCCACTGGATTTGTGATACAATGAATTATAAGTGAAATAATCTGTCTGTAAACAATTATTGGAAAAATTACTTGTGTCGCGCACAAACTAGATGTCCTAACCGACTTGCCAAAACTAGTTTGTTAAAACAAGAAATTTGTGGAGTGGTTGAAAATCGAATTTTAAATGACTCCAACCTAAACGTATGTATGCAAACTTCCGACTTCAACTGTATATCTACTGAAATAAAAACAGATCTTGGTTCTGTTGCCTGTGAGTGTTTGTATAATAACCTACTGATTCCGTGAGCACCGAGCCTCACCCAACCACAACATGTCAGATAAATCTTTGCTATGCGCCGCTTGCTCCTTACCTTCGTTTTCTTGATCTCCAGTATTTTCTACAACTCGTCAAATGTCTTCCACACATTCAACTTCCTCCTGAGAAACCAAACATTCCCCCGTTTTGAGTTTATTTGTCATGTCATCTGCATCCCATTGGCTGTCACGTATTACAGTGACCCTGGTCATTGGTGACTATTACCCGTAGTATTAGACTTAAAACGAATCATCCAGTGATCATACACTGTTTACCAGGGGGCAGGGCTACCGACGTTAAGGCTAATCTGAAGATGGTGCTGGCTAAAGCTAAAACTGGAGAGTGTAGAGAGTATAGGGATATTGTTATCCACGGTGGCACCAACGATGTTAGGATGAAACAGTCAGAGGTCACCAAGCGCAACATAGCTTCAGCGTGTAAATCAGCTGGAAAGATGTGTCGGCATCGAGTAATTGTCTCTGGCTCCCAGTTAGGGGGAGTGATGAGCTCTACAGCAGAGTCTCACAACCCACAACTGTTTTCTGTCGCTCCCAAAAGATAGAATTTGTAGATAATTGTCCCTCTTTCTGGGACTCACCCACAAACAGGACCAAACCTGGCCTGTTGAGGAGTGACGGACTCCATCCTAGCTGGAGGGGTGCTCTTATCTTATTGACGAACATAGACAGGGCTTTAACTCCCCTAGCTCCACAATGAAATAGGTTAGGCAGCCTGCCAGCTCAGTAGTCTGCCATTAGCACAGTCAGTGTAGTCAGCTCAACTATCCCCATTGGGACCGTGTCTGTGCCTCAACTTAGGTTGGGCAAAACTAAACATGGCGGTGTTCGCCTTAGCAATATCACTGGAATAAAGACCTCCTCCATTCCTGCCATTATTGAAAGAGATTGTGATACCTCACATCTCAAAATAGGGCTACTTAATGTTAGATCCCTCACTTCCAAGGCAGTTATGGTCAATGAACGAATCACTGATCATAATTGTGATGTGATTGGCCTGACTGAAACATGGTTTAAGCCTGATGGATTTACTGTGTTAAATGAGGCCTCACCTCCTGGTTAAACTAGTGACCATACCCCCCCGTGCATCCCTCAAAGGCGGAGGTGTTGCTAACATTTCTGATAGCAAATTTCAATTTACCAACAACAAAAAAAGGATGTTTTTGAGCTTCTAGTCATGAAATCTATGCAGCCTCGTCAATCACTTTTTATAGCTACTGTTTACAGGCCTCCTGGGCCATATGCAGCGTTTTCTCACGGAGTTCCCTGAACTCCTTTCGGACCTTGTAGTCATGGCAGATAATAATGACATTTTTGGTGACTAATATTTACATGGAAAAGTCCACAGACCCACTCCAAAAGGCTTTCGGAGCCATCATCGACTCAGTGGGTTCTGTCCAACATGTCTCTGGACCTACTCATTGCCACAGTCACACTCTGGACCTAGTTTTGTCCCGTGGAATAAATGTTGTGGATCTTAATGTTTTTCCTCATAATCCTGGACTATCGGACCACCATTTTATTACGTTTGCAATCAAAACAAATAATCTGCTCAGACCCAAACCAAGGATCATCAAAAGTCGTGCTATAAATTCTCAGACAACACAAAGATTCCTAGATGCCCTTCTAGACTCCCTCCGCCTACCCAAGGACGTGAAAGTACAAAAATCAGTTAACCGCCTAACTGAGGAACTCAATTTAACCTTGTGCAATACCCTAGATGCAGTTGCACCCCTAAAAACAAAAAACATTTGTCATAAGAAACTAGCTCCCTGGTATATAGTAAAATACCTGAGCTATGAAGCAAGCTTCCAGAAAATTGGAACAGAAATGGCGCCACACAAAACTGGAAGTCTTCCGACTAGCTTGGAAAGACAGTACCATGCAGTATCGAAGAGCCCTCACTGCTACCCCTCATAGCCTGGTTCCTCTAGGTTTCTTCCTCGGTTCGGGCCTTTCTAGGGAGTTTTTCCTAGCCACTGTGCTTCGACACCTGCATTGCTTGCTGTTTGGGGTTTTAGGCTGGGTTTCTGTACAGCACTTTGAGATATCAGCTGATGTAAGAAGGGCTTTATAAATAAATTTGATTTCCCCCCAGCTTCAGCAACATGGACAGGAAGATAAACACTGTTGACGTTCTGTGGTGGTCGCTGCAGCAGGGAGGACAGAGAAACACAACGGGTGCTAGCCACACAGTCATTCGCTGTTATTTATTTTTTAACACAGCACAGCATGTCTGAGCACGGCCCAGCACAATCTAATCAACTGAGGTTGGACTCCATCTTTAGTCATTTGCGTGTCTTAATTATTGAGATGTGATGAGTGGAAGCCCCACGCACACCTCAGTAAAGTGCCTTCCCAGCACCCCACCCATTAATTGTAATGACAAAGAAGGAATAATAATGATTTGACATCCTTAATCTGTCCAGTACGGTTATTCATTTAAAAATATATAACTACATTGTAGTATAATAAAGTCCTTCCTTCTCGCTCTCTCTCCACCACCCCCCCCCCCTGTTCTCCCCCATTTATCCCACCCAAGCCAAGCTTATCCCCACCTCCCATCTTTAACACGATGGTGTTCTCCGTTTTGCTCGACAACCCCCACAAGCGTCTTGGGACTTGTCTAAAGTCGGTACAACCGATCTGCCAACTTCTGTCTGTAGCGTCCGAATAGTTTCGGCAACACACTAATATGGTCCATCTGTGCAAAGGTGAGACTCTCGCAAACATGTCAGTTGTTTTGCTCTAGGACACACAAATAGCAAAATAATATTGGTATTACCTTCTTAAAACAATTCCACGCCACTGGCGTTCAAATTTTGGAAATGTTCACATTTCCATAAACTTCAAAGTGTTTCCTTTCAAATGGTATCAATAATATGCATATCCTTACTTCAGGTCCTGAGCTACAGGCAGTTAGATTTGGGTATGTCATATTAGGCAAAAATGTAAAAAATAAATAAAAAAGGGTTTCGATCCTTAATTAAGAGGCAAATAAATAGAACCCCCCCCCTGTTAGACTCTTATGGGCACCTCAAATCACCTGCCATCATGTAGTGCCAGTGTTTAACAGCAGGCGGTGCAGTGGTGCAAGTCAGGGACATAGAGCTACATGCCTGGATGTGTTTACTGTACTACAAACCCAGTGTCCTCCTTTGTTTTCTTTTCATAGCCGTGGGACATTCTCTATGGATAAGAGGACCTGATTTAACCCAACCTACTGAGGCAATGGCAATCGAGTGTTCCAGTGTCTCTCACTTCTCAGGCTTAGTCCTATACATGGAAGTGACTTGGGTCTGTTACACCGTCTTTGTAGCTAGCTAACCAGCCCTGGAAAGGCCCTGGGTGAGTTAGTGAGACAGCTGATCATTGTTCTAGGTGTGTTTAGACTAGACGGCAGCAGCTGGAACAGATTGTACAGTGAGAGTAGCTTACTTCCTAAGGACACCCCCCCCCCCACCCCACCCCACTACATACATACACTACACTCACATGTCAGCCTAATATCTCAATGCAAAACAGATGTGTCTGTATGTGTAACGGCGTTCTTCGTTTGTCGCAAGAGAGTCGGACCGAAATGCAGCGTGTTGGTTACTCATGTTTTTTAATGAAACAAATAACGATTACAAGAAAATACTGAGACAAATACAAAACAACAAAACGGAACGTGAAACCTATTACAGCCTATCTGGTGAACACTACAGAGACAGGAACAATCACCCACGAAATACAAAGTGAAACCCAGGCTACCTAAATACGGTTCCCAATCAGAGACAACGAGAATCACCTGACTCTGATTGAGAACCGCCTCAGGCAGCCAAACCTATGCAACACCCCTACTCAGCCGCAATCCCAATAACTAAAAAACCCCACTACGAAATACAACAACATAAACCCATGTCACACCCTGGCCTGACCAACTAATTAACGAAAACACAAAATACTAAGACCAAGGCGTGACAGTATGAGCGCCCACACGCACGCACACACACAGTAATCAACAGCATGCCTCACAGAACCTGAGTGGTTTATATCAGCCAACAAACTGGATGTTTAGTGTCTGTGTGAGGGAGGGAGAGAAAGAGAGTGAGTTAGATAGAGGTAGAGGAAGGAGAGAGAGAGAGAGAGAGAGAGAGAAATAGTGTGTGTGTTAAGAGGCAGAGAAGGCTAGATGAGGAGAAAGACATAACTCAGTCAGTCACACAACGTTAGACATGACCTTAGTGCAGAGGTTTCCATTCTCCAATAGAGAGGGCATATTGGCCCGCTACACAAACTATAACATTTCGAATGATTGTAACATCTGGGCCTAGCACAGCTCCTACCCAGCAGACGAGTCACACATCCTGCTCTATGGAACTATGAAACACCCTAACAATGAGGAGGTCCATCATATCTACGTGGAATAGAGACATAATGTAAACACTACTAGTCTCTCCCCAGTGGCGCAGCGGGCCACGCCCAGGAGACGGCCCACAATTGGCCCAGCGTCGCCCGGGTTAAGGGAGGGTTTGGCCGGCTGGGATGTCCTTGTCCCATCACGCTTTAGCAACTCCTTGAGGCGGTCCGCTGACTTCGGTCGCCAGCTGTACGGTGTGCCTGGCTTCCGGGTTAAGCGAGCAGTGTGTCAAGAACCAGTGCGGCTTGGCGGGGTCGTTGTTTCTGAGGACACATGGTCTTAACCTTCGGCTCGTACGAGAATTGCAGCGATGGGACAAGAGTAACTATCAACTGGATATCATGAAATTGGGTAAAAGTACAACAAAACAAACAAAATACATATATTTTTTTTTTACTACTAGTATCACTTCACAGTGGGAATGTCTTTGACAGGGGCTGTTGACAAAATGTAAAATATGCCATTTCTAGTATGCCATTGTTCTCCGTTTCCCTGATACTGTGGTTGTTGCCGCCACTGCAAAACAATTATATACAGTATATACATTTCTGCCGAGACATGATTTTAAGATCAGTGACACCAACGACTGTATATATGAACGGACAAAAGCCATAGATCACGTGACACCATTCATTCCTATGTAATGACACAATAGCACATTGAAGCCAAATTAAGTTAGTTAAGATGGCGTCTCAAGGAGATAACATGCGCAGTTTGAGCTACGCCAGGAGGTGATGTTGCAGGCTTGCTCAGTGCTGCCCCCTCTCATTAAGGAATTTGGTTCTTGTTAGGTGTTCTTGCAGTGAAAAGGCTATATGTGAGAAATAAGTATGAATAGAACACAGTATTGGAATAGAATGTTGCTGAGAATTGAACAATGAGATAAGAATAGTGAATGTGATGATGCCAGAGAGCTTTAGTGGTGTCCTCTGGCCAGTCTGCCACCTGGTCCAGTAACCCCCCCTCTTTCTTCTGTCACTTCCTGGTTGCTGTGCTGTGTCATGGTCTCATCTCAGACGCGACACCCTATACAGCCATGACCTAACCCTACACCACTAAATTATACACACACTGACACTGCCTCTCTCCGCATACAGTAACAGTACTACACTTCCATCCTTCTGTCCATCTTTCCACACCTCCTCTACAGCCCACTCTGTAATCTGCAGCTCCAGACAGCTGGTGTCAGAGTGAGTGAGGCAGGAATAACAGCCTGGTCTGTTCCCAGGGCCAGGGGGCCACAGGCTGAAATAACTACAGAGATGGACCAGTGTCACAGTCCTTATCACAGACGCCTAAAACAGCCTTCGATCACCTACGGGAGTGAGGAACGTCACCACATGCGCAAACACGCGCGCGCACACACTTTTTATCATACACGCCTTTTAGGTTCTACCTACTAACTACCTATGGTACTTAGCCACCATTTCATAAGTTACAGAAGCAACATGACTTATTAATGTATGCCCTTTGAACCTGGCTGTAACAGAATACCCATGCTGCATCACTCCGACACAAGATAGGGCTGACCCACAATGCATCATTCATCCTATACCTGCTCTCCTTTGTCCCGGACACTCATCCACTTCATCCCTTCATTAATCTATTCATCTGTTCCCTCTTTCGCCTGTTCCTTTTGGCATGTTGACAGGGTTCAGCCCAGGGGTGGGCAACTCCAGTGCTTGTGGGACACAGTGTGTGCATGTTTTTGTTCCAGCCCAGCTCTAACATATCTGTCAAAATTGAAGACCATGTTTAGTTGATGACTTGAATTAGGTGAGTTCGTGCTGGGCTTGAACAAAAGCCTGCATGGACTGCAGGGTTCTCGGGTTGAATTCTATCCAGATTTTCATATCGTCAGACCGTCCAGCGCTCATCCCGGGATTTACGGTATTACCGGTTTAGTACACAAGAGGGAGCCAAATAGACACACAAAAAAGCCAAATTGGGCATCTACAAGAAAGCTAACAAAATGAGCACAAATAGTAGCGAATTTCCATGAAGGCTGCTAGCTAAATATGCTAACGAGCACAAATCAAAATAAATGAATTGCAAAGACAGGCAATCCAGCTCATAAAGCTATACATATATATAGGTAAGAGCTACTGAATGTAATATTTTGTGAGGTTGGACATTTACAAGCGAATGTGAACAAGAGACATTGTGCAAATGAACAGAGTTTTGACGCATGCTAGTCTGAAGGAAGAACAGTACTGGCTCTGGAGAAGCATGTGTACACGCTGTGTCTGTGTGGAGCCTGGAGTCGCTAGGGCAACAGCTCTGAGAGAGCAGCTCTGCCTGCTCTGCTCGGAGAAGAGAGGAGCAGATGGGTCGAGAAAAGCGAGGTGAAAAGCACATCAAGATGGCAGTGTCAGCTGTACAGATTTCTCAAACATCGCAGAAAGCTTAACACTATATGATGCCCCGTCTCCTTATTAATTCACCCACTTAGCAAGTTAAACTTGGGGGTCGCGTTAATGCAGAATTCTGCGTTTTTCCCGCTGATTTTTTTTTTTTTTTATCTTGATGGGTTTTGTAAACGCAAAAGCATCTTATTGTAATTTTTGCTGGGTTTACTTGCACTTCTCCACTCAGATGAGAATTCACAAATGGGCAGAATAATTCTTTGCAAAACATTAGGAGTAAAAAAATCATTGGTTTTCATTGTAAGCTCATTTACTTGTGTGGCTGCCAGCCAAATAGTTTTGCACTTTTGTTGTCATCCGATGAAAATGTAGCTATTTTCTGATGAATGTGTTGCACAAATATATTTTCTGTGAAGGAAAACTATAGTTGCACGACCCTGATCACTCTATTGCTGCAAAATAAAACACATAAAATGCAACCCCTGTCAATACACATTTGAACTCACCTGCTCCCGTTTTCCCCCGTTGTGCTATTTACAAACAAACACGTGACTGGCGCAACTGTTCTGGGGAACTACGGTAAGCTTCATAATGTAAAATAATGTTACAAGTGAAATGAAGAACGCAATTTGCTTCATCTCCTAACAAATTGGACAAGTTGACTGCAGGTATTTACTTAGAAAGCAGTTACAAGTCTAAAAACGTATTGAAAAACTTTGAAGAAATAGTTTCAACGGTATAGAAAAACCATCCGTGGCTATTTCCAAATACCCCGGCATATGGCATTCCGCCCAAGCCTACAGGGTTCCCAGCCCTAGTTCAGAAGGTTCCAGAAAGAAAAGAACCATGTGAAATGGACACTGTTCCCAGCTTCTCATCATAAGAGTATATCTCCCGTCTACTCGTACAACCAGCTAGATAACGGTGGTTGTATTTCATCCTTTTTTAGAATAACTGTAACGTTAACAAAATGTGGGAAAAGTCCAGAGGTCTGAATATCTTCTGAATGCACTGTATAGCTTAACCCATTGTCAGCTCCTCCCTTCTAAAAAAGGTGACAGGATTCATTTACACCTTCCACTAGGTCCTAGGACAATTGGCATCAGTGCAGTGTGTGTGTGTGTGTGTGTGTGTGTGTTCACACTCCCAGGAGGTAAGAGGAGGCTATAACTTTATCAGGTTCTCATCTCCTTTGGGGCACTGATAGTAGTCTATTGAAAGACTACCTAGCCTACCCTCATCTGTCCACGTGACAATTCTCGCCTCACCTTACTCGCAACATTTACCCACTTGAACATCAAGGACAATGCAGAGCACATGCAAATACCCTATCTTTCCCCTTTCTCCTCTCCCTCACCCTTTTCTCGCTCGTCCTTCCTCTCAGTGACACACTCCTACTCCCAGCTGTATAATGTAGGGCTGTTCTACTGACTCATCAGTTTATGAGAAACCAAGCAACAACCAACATCCAAACGACCGACCAACTGACTGGCCCATCTGATATTTGGGTTAATTTGCATACAGCTTTGTTTCCAGCCGTTGGTTTCCCCTCAGGGCAACAGGTGGTTGAGCTGAATCACAATCATAGCATCAAACAGACCTACTGACCAACTATCCTAGACGGCTCTTCTTAGCTCACAATATAGCAAGGCTTAGGGAACATTTTGCTGTTGTCTTCACGAATATGAACAAGCGTGTGGAAACAGTAAACATTAAGTAATAGGACTTGGAATTGCCAGGGGCTTCATGATACGATATCACGATACTTAGGTGCTGATACGACATGGGATTTTTACAAGTCTATGTATTGCGACTCGATATTGCGATTTCATGTTTCAAACATATTGTTCTCTCCGTGTCTGCTGCAGAGACAAGAGAGAGCATGATAAAAATAAGTTTTGATCAGCAATGGCAATAGAAGTGCTGAAAACATGGCTCACTATTTAAAAAGATGGAGAACAAGCTAGAGGATGAAAAATACTGGAGTTTTGGCGTAGGTACAGTCGACTAGCATTAGCTAACACTACCTAGCAAAAATATTTAATAATAATGTTGCGATATGTAACGAACAAGTTTCTTACCCCATCACCATTAAATAATTAAACAAGTCAGGATTTATATGGTGGATGGAATGTACAGTACTCTAGCTCCTCCTACAAGCTACATGAGCAAACAAACATATTTCAATTCATATTGTAGGGGGTTTAATTAACAAAAGACTACCAGCAACCTGCTGCAACCCAGTAGAAAGGCAGGATTACTGAGCCATATCATTGCTCCAGGTTCTGGACATCTGGCAGGCATACTAGAGGAGAGCAGATCAGTGGAGCAGCTTTGACCATACTGGCAGGATTATCAAACAAGCCCAGAGACTAGATCTCTCCTTCATGTTTCACAGTGTTGGAAGGCTTAATAAGTGAGCCCAGACACAGCGAGCAACGACGAGAGGATTAAGGATTAAGACACCCTAGATGCCGATTCAAGATCAGTTCATCATTTCCCCCCCTAATGGTTTGTGTTTCGAAAGGTAAACTGATCCTACATCTGTACTTACCGGGAACCAGGTCCTACCCGAAGTTCATAATGCTGCATTGTGTTCTGAAGAAACTCCCCTCACACACAGTCGTGTGTGTGTGACACCAACGCAGCACCACAGACAGCCATGCTGGGTGAGGAATGTGGTGTGGGGAAAAGGCAAATAGTGGGAAATCACCCCCAACGCCATGAGTTACAGACTGGACCCTCACAAGAGATGACTGAAATAACACACAACCCTCACTAACACAACAGCCTCAGAGAGAGTGAACGAGAAGGGGAGAGGGGAGAGTGAGAGGTGTCTGCTGAGACTGCAGTATTCCAGGCTGGTCTGGTTTAGAGTACAAACTGCTGTACTAATACTGTAGGTTAAGCTGCTCTGGGCAGGGAGGCAGGAGGACTGAAGGGGGGGGAGCCTCTCTAGCTGATCTGATCCTCTACCCCCCCAACCCCCATACACACACACACACACACACACACGACTGCCCATCATATTGTGGGAAGAGTTTAGCCTTCACCACAGCTCTAGAATCAGCCTAGCCATTAGAGGAGGAACAACTTAAAACTCACCTGTTATTTGTTGCACTTCCACGTTCATGTCACTCCCGCTATCTCTGCCGTCTAGTCCAGTTACCCACTAGGAGCTAACCCTAATGTCATTAGATAGGACTTAAGAAATACTGGGTATTAGAGTGTATGCTACTGTCTGTCAAAGGGCTTTAGGCCCACTGCTACGCTAACCTTGACCGTAACCCAGACTGCCAGAGACAGCTAATGTGTGTGTGTATGTATACAGTGCGTGTGTGTGTATACAGTGTGTGTGTGTGTGTATACAGTGCTTCTACCCCCAAGCCATAAAACTGCTGAACAACTAATCAAATGGCCACCCAGACTATTTACAATGAGCCCCCCCGCCGCCTTGTTTTTATACTGCCGCTACTTGCTGTTAACTATCTATGCATAGTCACTTTACATATGACCTGAACTAACCTGTACCCCTGCACATTGACCTGTATACAGCCTCCTTCTTGTTATGTACATTTATTCTGTTCTTTTTTTCATTAATTAGATTTTTTTTTTTTTTTTTACTTTAGTTTATTTAGTCAATATTTTATCAACTATTTATTGAACTGCATTGTTAGTTAAGGGCTTGTAAGTAGGCATTTCTACACCTGTCGTATTCAGCGCATGTGACAAATACAATTGGATTGGATTTGTTACCTTGATCTGCTGTTTGCGCAGCATGGCCAGTTCTCTCATGTCTCTGAAGGGCTGCAGTAGGTAGTGGTAGAGTTGTGTTGTAGCCTCCAGTAACTCTCCGTAGGCCTCGTCCTCCTCTGGATACACCTGCAGCAGCTCCACCATACTCTCCATGGCCCGGTGCCTCTCCAGCAGCTACAGAAAACAAGATCATTTAGCAATTCAGAAAAACATCAAAGCAACTAAAATAATTAAACCATTTACAGCATCAAGACAGAGTTAGGTGGATTCGGTAGGCCTAGACGTCTAGGCCTGTACCAAAGAAAGAAAATAGGAAAATGGGGAACATGGTTTGAAGAACGTGTGTTTCTTCTGGGCTTCTGAATAAGGTGCTATAGGAGAGGTGCTAATAACGTTCAGGAATAGCTAATATTGTTGAGACTAGTAGCAGCGTTGATTCACAGGAGTGACTGGATCAGTGTGTGTGTGTGTGTAGTGGCCCCAGTCTCAGCCCAGACTCCAGACCATTTAATGATGGCTGCCTCAACAGAAAGCTCTTTCAACATCTGGAGAAAAAAAAATACAATACGTATTTACCAAATGTTACAGTACCTGTAAAATGAGAAGGTTTGAGTATTTGTGCAGTCAGTGCATAAGCATGATAATGTGTGTGAGCATGTGTGTGTGTGTGTGTGTGTGTGTGAGAGAGAGAGAAAGGTGTAATTGCTCACAAATACACGTTTCGGTATGTATTGTGGTTTTAGGGTCACGGTTTGGTTTTGGTACATGCCAACAGTTACTGTAGTTAAAGACAACATTAAGTGTTGTTATTCCTGACTCCACATAAAGATCATTAGTCATTGGTGAGAGCACCATCAGGATTAACACTTTGGATTTTCTTCAATGAAAACACATGATTACTCATTAACAACAACACTAAAATCAAGTAGAAAATGCCTGTGAAATCAATATGTAAACAGGGCTCAGACATTTATAGGCCTATGCTATGTTTTCTTACAAAGAGAAAAATATGTGCACTTCTGTGTCTCTAATAAAGGGCCGTGTCTGTAGCGCTTCAAAATATACTGAATAAAAATATAAACGCAACACGTAAAGTGTTGGTTCCATGTTTCATGAGCTGAAATAAAAGATCCCAGAAATGTTCAATGCGCACGAAAAGCATATTTCTCTCAAATTTTGTGCACACATCCCTGTTAGTGAGCATTTCTCCTTTGCCAAGATAATCCAACCACCTGACAGATGTGGCATGATTATTAATTACACAGGTGCACCCTGTGCGGGGAAAAATAAAAAGGCCACTCTGAAATGTGCAGTTTTGTCACACAACACAATGCCACAGATGTCTCAAGTTTTGAGGGAGAGTGCAAATGCCATGCTGATTGCAGGAATATCCACCAGAGCTGAGAGAATTTAAAGTTAATTTCTCTACCATAAGCCACCTCCAACGGTGTTTTACAGAATTTGGCAGTGAGATCAACCAGCCTCACAACCGCAAACCACGTGTAACCACGCTAGCTCAGGCCCTCCACGTCGGGCTTCTTCATCTGCGGGATCATCTGAGACCAGCCACCCAGATAGCTGATGAAACTGTGGGTTTGCACAACTGAAGAATTTCTACAGAAACTGTCTTAGGGAAACTCATCTGCGTGCTCGTCGTCTAGGATCTTGACCTGACTGCAGTTCTGCGTTGTAACTGACCTCAGTGAGAAAATGCTCACCTTCGATGGCCACTGGCACGCTGAAGAAGTGTGCTCTTCACAGATTAATCCCAGTTTCAACTGTACCGGGCAGATGGCAGACAGCGTGTATGGCGCCGTGTAGACGAGAGGTTTTCTGATGTCAATGTTGTAAACAGAGTGCCCCATGGTGGCGATGAGGTTATGGTATGGGCAGGCAGGCATAAGCTACGGGCAATGAACACAATTGCATTTTATCTATGGCGATTTGAATGCACAGAGATAGTGACGAGATCCTCAGGTCCATTGTCGTGCCATTCATCCGGCACCATCACCTCATGTTTCTGCATGATAATGCATGGCCCCATGTCAGATCTATACACATTTCCTGGAAGTTGAAAATGTCCCAGTTTTTCCATGGCCTACATACTCACCCATTGAGCATGTCAACCATGGATCATGTTTGGGATGCCCTGGATCGACGTGTACCACAGTGTGTTCCAGTTCCCGCCAAAATATCTAGCAACTTCCAACAGCCATTGAAGAGGAGTGGGACAATATTCCACAGGCCACAATCAACAGCCTGATCAACTCTATGCGAAGGAGATGTGTCGCGCTGCATAAGGCAAATGGTGGTCACACCAGATACGGACTGGTTTTCAGATCCACGTCCCTACCTTATGTTTTAAGGCATCTGTGACAAACCAATGCATATCTGTATTCCCAGTCATGTGAAATCCATAGATTATGGCTAATGAATTTACTTCAATTGACCAATTTCATTATTAGAACTAAATCAGTCATATCTTTGAAATTGTTGCATGTTGCGTTTATATTTTCTGTTCACCGTATATAGTGGGTACTAACGGTTTACTGAAATGGGTGCGAGAGGGCATAACGTGGTGCTAAAACCCTCTATTCTGCTCAACCATCAAGAATGGGTGCATTTCCACGGCTATAAACATGCGTATCGCTCTTCTAATTTGTTTGGCCCGGTCAGATGGGAGACAGTGTTGCAGATGGGAGACGGTGTTGTGTTGCTCCGGTAGCAGGAATACTGGTGTGATGTCATCGTAAATATGTCAACATGTTTGAGGTGTTGGCAGCTGCATAGGCTATTCTCGTTGAACAGTGGAGACATGCTCTCTCTGTCCATTGTCGCTGTAATCTACAGGGAAGCCTAAATTGTCCCAAACTGGAGATTAAAACAACGGGTGGAGAATCTTCCTGGTTTACAATCCCACCACTCGCCATCATACAGAACTAGTTCCTGGCTGCGCCTCGCAGAAAGACAGTCTGAAATGAGCCCATTAAGATTCAGATTTTGTTGACAACGTGAGCATACCCTGAAGAAAAAAAAGTCCACTCAGCTTTACTCGAGGCATACAGTGTAGCATAGGCATTGCCTATAGCCCTAGCGTTTTCAATTGTCAGATATTTTATTCAGGTTCAGTGCAGACCGAACCGAGGTCCCCGTACTGAACGGTTCAGTGAGAATACGTGTACCGTTACACCCCTAGTGTGTAGGTGTGTGGCCATATCATAAAAATCCATTCAATATAAATTAGAAAGAGAAAACCAGCTGCTGCTGATACAGAACATACTGTATGTCTAGGAGTCCAGACAACTATAGCATTGTTTCCCTGATAACACTATCAAAGTAACCATTGTCCCCACCTCACAACCATCAAAATAATCATGTACTAGCCTAGGAACCACTCGCTTCATACAGTACAACTCTCCCTAAGTTCTCCCAGGGATAACATTGAATGCGTAAATGTATAACCAGCCTATCTAAGCAGTGAATAGCCTGAGCAGTACTCTTCTGCTCTGTCTGGTGTGGATTGAAAACAGTGGAGGAGCTGTAGATCGGATGAATAGGGGCTCTTATTTGTTAACCCTAGCCAGGCTTTCCATAGCCACACGCACACACAGAGAGACACAAGTCCACTCTAGGGACCAGAGGCTAGAGACAGACACTGTTCGATTCAGCTCCAACACTGCTCCTACTGTTTACCTTGGCCAGGCATCTCCATGGTAACCACAGACAGGCCAGCCCTGCACTAGTTGACTGTCTACCCCTGCAGCTGCTGAGAGCTCCAGAGAAACACCTTAGCTACTGTAAGTGTGGGTTGGCTGAGAGGGAGCTACAGTAGAGAGAGAGAGAGAGCTACAGTAGCAGCATAGCTGATTTAGTAGGAAGGTACAAGTTACCCATAGGCACAAATGACCAAATCCTGTCAGTGGGAACAATGCAACCTCCGGGGCAAGAATGGAAAATGTTGTCTGTTGAGTGACATCATTTCCTGTGACCTCTGACCCAGGTGTGATTAAGGCAGGAGGCAGCTGAGTGTAATTACAGCCCTGGGAGCACTCCCGACCATGTTTGTGTGTGTGTGTGGTTCTTGATCTCAGGTCTGTGCTAACATAATCATCACAGGGATTGGCTACCTCTTCTCGACGTACAGCCCTGATTGGCTGGGGGGGGATATCCGTTCTAGGCCTATTATCAAACCGAACTCTTCCAGTCCGTCAGTGTGAAATCTGCCTTGTCTTGCTATAGTGTGATGCCAGTAGGCCCGGCAGGCAGGAAACACCTTTCCTATGAAGGGAAACACCAATCCTGTCTTTCAAAGAACATATCCCTTTTTGAGTTAAGATGTCAGCTATTTATGAGTTACATAAAATGAGTCCGCCATTACAAAATTATTCGTAAGGGAACAAGGCTGCAACACCTTCCACAGAGCTGTGTGTGTGTGTGTGTGTGTGTGTGTGTGTGTGTGTGTGTGTGTGTGTGTGTGACTTTAACAACATACACTGTATTGTATTCATCATTTCACTAGCTGTATATGGGTGTACACTCCTCTACGTATGTATTTGGACAGAGATGCTAAAACGTTATATTTGGATATATACTCCAGCATTTTGGATTTCAGATCAAATGTTTCATCTGAGGTGACCGTATAGAATGTAACATTTTATTTTAGGGGATTTTCCATCCGATTTGCCATTTAGAAATCCAAGCACTTTATACAGTTGAAGTCAGAAGTTTACATACACCTCAGTCAAATACATTTTATCTCAGTTTTTCACCATTTCTGACATTTAATCTTCATAAGAATTTCCTGTTTTTAGGTCAGTTAAGATCACCACTTTATTTTAAGAATGTGAAATGTCAGAATAATAGTATAGAGAATGATTTACTTCAGCTTTTATTACTATCATCACATTCCCAGTCGGTCAGAAGTTTACATACACTCAATTAGTATTTGGAAGCATTGCCTTTAAATTGTTTAACTTGGGTTAAACGTTTTGGGTAGCCTTCCACAAGCTCCCCACAATAAGTTGGGTGAATTCCTCCTGACAGCGCTAGTGTAACTGAGTCAGGTTTGTAGGCCTCCTTGCTCGCACACGCTTTTTCAGTTCTGCCCACAAATGTTCCATAGGATTGATGTCAGGGCTTTGTGATGGCCACTCCAATACCCTGACTTTGTTGTCCTTAAACAGCTTGGAAATTTCCAGAAAATGATGTCATGGCTTTAGAAGCCTCTGATAAGCTAATTGACATCATTTGAGTCAATTGGAGGTGTACCTGTGGATGTATTTTTGACATCATGGGAAAATCCACCAAGACCTCAGGAAAAAAAAGTAGACCTCCACAAGTCTGGTTCATCCTTGGGAGCAATTTCCAAATGCCTGAAGGTACCACGTTTATCTGTACAAACAATAGTACGCAAGTATAAACACCATGGGACCACGCAGCCGTCATACCGCTCAGGAAGGCGACGCGTTCCGTCCCCTAGAGATGAACGTACTTTGGTGCGAAAAGTGCAATTCAATCCCAGAACAACAGCAAAAGACCCTGTGAAGATGCTGGGGGAAACCGGTACAAAAGTATCTATATCCACAATAAAACGAGTCCTATATCGACATAACCTGAAGGACGATCGGCAAGGAAGAAGCCACTGCTCCAAAACTGCCATAAAAAACCCAGACTACGGTTTGCAACTGCACATGGGGACAAAGATCGTTCTTTTTGGAAAAATGTCCACTGGTCTGATGAAACAAAAACAGAACTTTTTGGCCATAATGACCAGCGTTATGTTTGGAGGAAAAGGGATGAGGCTTGCAAACCGAAGAACACCATCCCAACCATGAAGCACAGGGGTGGCAGCATCATGTTGTGGGAGGTGCATTGCTGCATTGGGGACTGGTGCACTTCACAAAATAGATGGCATCATGAGGGAGGAAAATGATGTGGATATATTGAAACAACATCTCAAGACATCAGTCAGGAAGTTCAAGCTTGGTCGCAAATGGGTCTTCCAAATGGATAATGACCCCAAGCATACTTCCAAAGTTGTGGTAAAATGGCTTAACAAGAAATTTGTGGAGTGGTTGAAAAGAGTTTAAATGACTCCAGTCTAGGTGTATGTAAACTTCCGACTTCAACTGAATATCTCGTCTCCCCCATTTGAAGATGTCATAAGTATTTAGATACATTTCACTTAATAGTGTATTAAAGCTAGAGGTCGACCGATTATGATTTTTCAACGCCGATACCAGATGCTGCTGGAAGTGGTATTGGAGGGCCAGCAGGAGGCACTCTTTCCTCTGGCCTAAAAAAAAATATCCCAATGCCCTAGGGCAGTGATTGGGGACATTACCCTGTGTAGGGTGCCGTCTTTCGGCAGATAACATGTATTGTGATGTAGCATGTCAGGGGAAGATGTGCATAGTTCACAATAGCTAGCTAAGTTTCTAATAACAGCTAACTGTAGCCCATTGACCTTTAAGGGGTCAATACAGGGCAGGTACTTGAATACTAGCACAAAATGTAAAATCGTCAAGTTGTTACGGGAAACCTGCGCTGCTATGTCAACAGAGCTCGGTGCTTATTATCGGCTGTATTAGGTTACGAAATCCAACTTTTTGTATTTAATGTTCATGATATGAACCCACTGAACAATTAAGAACATGAATAATCATATTTGTCTTGGTAAAAATGTATTATATAACATAAGTGCAATTTAAAATCGCCAAAATTGTGAACACCGTAAAATACATATATGGCTCTGGCAGCAAATAGCAAAACACATCAGCAAGCAGAGCCATGCACACTCAGAGATTTGGGCCAATGCGGTTTCTGCATTATGATGCATTTACAGGACACTTCAACATTTTATGGCAGCCATGTTAGCTCCCCATTAACAGTACACGGTGGACACAGACCTGCCAAACTTGAAGAACTTTTAGGAGTACCACTTCAGCACGGCGGCAGCAACCCAGGCCCTGCGGACCCCACAACGGCGCGTGCGACACCCACACTGTACTGTCCTCCTTAAGGTGTCTGCAACCATCATGACAGCCAGCCAAACTCGAAAGAAGAACTGAACCAGTCAGGGATAGGCTTTCTATAAACCTCAAGTTATATAGTTGAAACGGTGTAAAACTAACAATACAGAAAAATGAAATTATTGGAGCAGCTCAGACTAAAAGGCAATATAAATGCACAACAGAGTCTAACTGACGTTTCATAGTCTCATAGTGAACAATACAATACTTGACCAACACAATACATAGAAAACGTACGTATTCTACTTGAATATTGTTCTAAACTGGATTACTATCTAAATAGCATGTAAGCTAACTAAAGTGTGAAGATAAATCACATGTAGAGAGAAGCTAGCAGCAAAACAGCACTCAACAGGCAGGCTAGGATATAGTACACGTTAGCTGCGGCTAAACAAAACAATTGAACCTATATGAGCTAGTTTCAGATCTCCACACTGACATAATCCATCATGTTAGGTCTGGCTACTAGACTGCCATTCATTCAACATGCCTTGTTGTCGTTGGTGAACTGACTATCATCACATCATTAGAAGCCTACTGTTGACAGAGCTATATCAAGCAATCAAAATCAATGTCATATGCGCAAAATACCTTGAAATGCTTACATACACGCTTTTTCCCAACAATGCAGAGTAAAAATAGTAGCACAATAGATAATAATAACAAGACTATATGCAAGAAGTACCGGTACCGAATCAATGTGCAGGGGTATGAGGCAGCTGAGGTAAAATGTACATGTAAGTAGGGGTAAAAGTGACTGTGAAATCAGGATGGAAAATAAACAGTAGCAGCAGTGTATGTGAAGTGTAAAAGTGTGTGTGGCATCAATATGCGCGTGTGAGTGTAAGAAGTGTAAGTAAACACAGTAAAAAAAGAAATGTCCTCTCACTGACAACTGCATTTATTTTCAGCAAACTTAACATGTGTAAATATTTGTATGAATCAAATCAAATTTATTTATATAGCCCTTCGTACATCAGCTGATATCAGCTGATATCTCAAAGTGCTGTACAGAAACCTGCTGTACAGAACATAACAAGATTCAACAACAGACACAGACTGAACAACTTCCACAGACATGTGACTAACAGAAATGGAATAATGTGTCCCTGAACAAAGGGGGGGGGGGTCAATATCAAAAGTCAATGCAGCTGGTGGCCACACCAGAGACTAAGTACTGCAGTGCATCTCCTCCTCATGGACTGCACCAGATTTGCCAGTTCTTGCTGTGAGATATTACTCCACTCTTCTACCAAGGCACCTGCAAGTTCCCAGATATTTCTGGGGGAATGGCCATGGCCCTAGCCCTCCGATCCAACAGGTCCCAGATGTGCTCAATAGGATTGAGATCCGGGCTCTTCGCTGGCCATGGCAGAACACTGACATTCCCGTCTTGCAGGATATCACGCACAGAACGAGCAGTATGGCTGGTGGCATTTTCATGCTGGAGAGTCATGTCAGGATGAACCTGCAGGAAGGGTACCACATGAGGGAGGACGTCTTCCCTGTAACGCACAGTGTATAGATTGCCTGCAATGACAACAAACCCGGTCTGATGATGCACACCGCCCCAGACCATGACAGACCCTCCACCTCCAAATGGATCCCGCTCCAGAGTACAGGCCTCGGTGTAACGCTCATTCCTTTGGCCATTAACGCGAATCTGACCATCACCCCTGGTGAGACAAAACCATGACTCGTCAGTGAAGAGCACTTTTTGCCAGTCCTGTCTAGTCCAGCGACGGTGAGTTTGTACTCATAGGCGACGTTGTTGCTGTTGATGTCTGGTAAGGACCTGCCTTACAACAGGCCTACAAGCCCTCAGTCCAGTTTCTCTCAGCCTGTTGCAGACAGTATGAGCATTGATGGAGGGATTGTGCATTCCTGGTGTAACTTGGGCAGTTGGTGTGCATTCCTGGTGTAACACATGGTCTGCCACTGTGAGGACGATCAGCTGTCCGTCCTGTCTCCCTGTAGCGCTGTCTTTAGGCGTTTCTCACTAAGGACATTGCAATGTATTGCCCCGGCCACATCTGCAGTCCTCATGCCTCCTTGCAGCATGCCTAAGGCACATTCACGCATATAAGCAGGGACCCTGTGCATCTTTCTTTTGGTGTTTTTCAGAGTCAGTAGAAAGGCCGCTTCAGTGTCCTAAGTTGTCATAACTCTGACCTTAATTGCCTCTAAGCTGTTAGTGTCTTAACGACCGTCCCACAGGTGCATGTTCATTAAATGTTTATGGTTCATTAACAAGCATGGGAAACCGTGTTAAAACCCTTTACAATGAAGATCTGTGAGGTTATTCGGATTTTACGAATTATCTTTGAAAGACAGGGTCCTGAAAAGGGGACAATTCTTTTTTTGCTGAGTTTGTGTGAGTGTGTGGGTAGAGTCCAGTGAGTGTGCATAAAGTCAGTGCAAGAGAGTTCATGCAAAAAAGGGTCAATGTAAAATACTCTGGGTTACTATTTGATGAATTATTCAGCAGTCTTATGGCTTGGGGGTAGAAGCTGTTCAGGAGCCTTTCGGTCCCAGACTTAGCGCTCCGGTGACATTTGTCGTGAGGTAGCAGAGTGAATGGCTTGGCTGGCTGGGATCTTTGACAATTTTCCAGGCTTCCTCTGACACCGCCTGGTAAAGAGGTCCTGGATGGCAGGGAGCTCAGCTCCAGTGATGTACTCTGTAGTGTCTTGCAGTCGGATGCTAAGCGGTGATGCAGTCAGTCAAAATGCTGGTGCAGCTCTAGAACTTTTTGAGGATCTGAGGGCCCATGCCAAATGTTGTCAGCCTCCTGAGGGGGAAGAGATGTTGTCATGCCTTTTTTACGACTGTGTTGGTGTGTGTGGACCAAGTTAATTCCTCAGTGATGCGGACAGAGGAACTTGAAGCTCTTTAACCGCTCCACTACAGCGCTGTCAATGTGGATGGGGGCGTGCTTGGCCGTCCGTTTCCTGTAGTCCACGATCAGCTCCTTTGTCTTGCTGACATTGAGGGAGAGGTTGTTGTCACTAATCTCCTCCCTATAGGCTGCCTCATCGTCATCGATGATCAGGCCTACCACCGTTGTGTCATCAGCAAACTTAGTGATGGTGTTGGAGTCATGCGTGGCCGTGCAGTCGTGGGTGAACAAGGAGTACAGGAGGGGACTGATCATGCACCCCTGAGGGGCCCCCGTGTTAAGGGTCAGCGTGGCGGATGTGTTTTTGCTTACCCTCACCACTTGCGGACGGCCAATCAGGATCCAGTTGCAGAGTGGGGGTGTTCAATCCCAGGGTCCTGAGCTCAGTGATGAGCAAGGAGGGCACTATGGTGTTGAACATGGAGATATAGTCAATGAACAGCATTCTCACATAGGTGTTCCTCTTACCCAGGTTGGATTGGCAGTGTGGAGTGCAATAGAGATAGCATCATCTGTTGGTCTGTTGGGGCGGTACGCAAATTGTAGTGGGTCCAGTGGGTCTGGTATGATGGTGTTGATATGAGCCATGACCAGCCTTTCATGGCTACAGATGTTAGTGCTACAAGGCGATAGTCATATACACTGGTTACCTTGGCATTCTTGGGCACAGGAACTATGGTGGTCTGCTTGAAACATGTAGATTACAGACTGGGTTAGGGAGAGATGAAAACTGGTAAGTACGAGTATGAGTCCTGGTAATCCGTCTGGCCGAGCAGCCTTGTGAATGTTAACCTGCTTAAGGTCTTACATTAGCTACTGAGAGCGAGATCACACAGCCGTCGAGAACAGCTGGTGCTTTCGTGCATGGTTCAGTGCTGCTCGCCTCAAACCAAGCATAGAAGTTACTTAGCTCATCTGTTAGGCTTGCGTCACTGGGCGATCTTTGTCCTGTATTGATGCTTTTCCTGTTTTCATGGCTTGTAGGGTGATTTTTTATAAGTGTCCGGATTAGTGTCCCGCTCCTTGAAAGGGGCAGCTCTAGCCTTTAGCTCAGTGTGAATATTGCCTGTAATCCATGACTTATGGTTGGGATATGTACATACAGTCACTGGGGGAACAACTTGTTACTGAAGCCGGTGACTGATTTGGTAAACTCTTCAATGTTATCGGATGAATCCCGGAATATATTCCAGCTTTATCGGACCACTTCCATAATTGAAAGAGTCACTGGTACCTCCTGTTTGAGTTTTTGCTTGTAAGCAGGAATCAGGAGGATACAGTTATGGTCAGATTTGCCGAAGGGAGGGCGGGGGAGAGCTTGGTATGCTTTACTGTGTGTGTGGAGTAAAGGTGGTCTAGAGTTGTCGCCTCTGGTTGCACAGGTGACATGCTGGATTTCAGCGTCCCTGTATTAAAATCACTGGCCACTAGGAGCGCTGTCTCTGGATGTGTATTTTCTTTTTTGCATATGGCCCTGTACAGTTTGTTGAGTGCGGTCTAAGTGGCAGCACCGGTTTGTGGTGATAACTAGACAGCTACAAAAAATATAGATGAAAACTCTCTGGGTAAATAGTGTGGTCTGCAGCTTATCATTAGGTATTCTGACTCAGGTGAGCAAAATATAGAGACTTCCTTAACATTAGAGATTGCGCACCAGCTGTTGTTAACCTCTCTAGGGTAGGGGGCAGCATTTGGAATTTTGGATGAAAAGCATGTCCAAATTAAACCGCCTGCTACTCAGGCCCAGAAGATATGATATGCATATAAGTAGATTTGGTGGTAGATTTGGATAGAAAACTCTAAAGTTTCCAAAACTGTTAAAATAGTGTCTGTGAGTATAACAGAACTGATTTGGCAGGCGAAAAACATGAGAAAAATCCATTCAGAAGTATATATTTTTTTGTGGTTTTGTAGTTCTATTCAATGCATTACAGTATCCATTGACTTAGGACTCCATTTGCAGTTCCTTTGCCTCCCACTAGATGTCAACAGTCTTTAGAAATTGTTTCAGGCTTGTATTCTTATAAATGAGGGAGTAAGACCAGTCTGAATGAGTGGACCCTGACGTGTCACAGAGCTTTTTCATGTGCAATCCCGAGAGAGTGCATTTCTTGTGTACCTTTTATATTGACAACGTTATTGTCCAGTTGAAATATTAGATAATTTAGGCTAAAAACAACCTGAGGATTGAATATAATCATCATTTGACATGTTTCTATGAACTTTACGAATACAATTTTGATTTTTTTTTGCCTGCCTGTTTTGACTGCGTTTGAGCCTGTGGAATACTGAAGAAAATGTGCGAAACAAATGGAGGTTTTTGAATATAAAGAAACTTTATCGAACAAAAGGAACATTTATTGAGTAAATGAATGTCTTCTGAGTGCCACCATATGAAGATCATCAAAGGTAAGGGATTCATTTTATCTCTATTTCTGAGTTTTGTAACGCTTCTGCTTGGCTGGTTACTGTTTGTAATAATTTGTCAAACAGGCTATGTTCTAGGCTAGGTATGCTTTCGCCGAAAAGCATTTTATAAATCTGACACCGTGATTGGATTAACAAGGAGTTAATCTTTAAACCTATGTACAATGTTTTGTTTTCTGAATTTTTAGAATAAGCATTTCTGTATATGAATTTGGAGCTCTGCAATCTCACTGGATGTTGGACAGATGGGACGCTAGAGTCCCACATACCCTAGAAAGGTTAAAAAAGAGACACATCCCTCCGCCCTAACCTTACCTGACGGTGCTGTACGTTCTTGACGGCGCATAGAAAACCTAGGTAGATGTATATTATCCATGACCTTGTTCAAGAGGACAGACCAAGAAATGATTCATTTATCCACAATTTTTGATAGTACTACGACTATGGAGGGCGGGCAAGAGAGGAGCGTTAGAGATTTTTTCTTCTCGCCCAAGTCCTCTGATTGGTTCAGCTCCAACTTCACACAGTTGAGTGCAAAAACCAAAAAGTGCCAACTAGATGCCTATTTTTTTGCATATTTTACGATCGTTTTCATTCTATGGCAGGCATGTTCAGGGTTCATACACATTTTGACAAGTCTCTGAATGTCCTTGAATGGCCCAGGCAGAGCCTGGACTTAAACCTGATTAAACATCTCTGGAGAGACCTGAAAATAGCTGTGCCGCAACGCTCCCCATCCAACCTGACAGAGCTTGAGATCTGCAGAGAAGAATGGGATAACCTCCCCAAATACAGGTGTTCCAAACTTATAGCATCCTACCCATGAAGACTTGATGATGTAATTAATAGCTGCCAAAAGGTGCTGTGTATTTTATTGTACTGATCAACAACATATGCATAGAAGTAGCTTATTTCTTCAAGTGCACACTGTCTCTTTAAACAGTAATAATGTCATTCATGAGGAAAAAGGGGGGCAGTTTGCTGAGGCAATAGACCCTCTTTGGAAGAGATGTGAGAGAGAGAACAATTATGTGAATTAATAAAGTTTTGGTGGCAATTAGCTTTGAAATCAGCATATTTTGCATTATCACAAACAAGGTACTAGGGTAGTGAATTGATGCTGGCTTCAGCTGTACGCTAGCAAAGATAGTTAGCCTACCAAGCTGGAAGCTACCGGTATCTTCTTGCATTGTAATGTGTTCTCGCCTGTATGGACATTGTTTTGCGAACAATAATGAACATTTTCAACATTTCTACATTGCGTGTCGCATTATTCAAGTGTGTTATTCAGAAGTTTCGGTATACTGTGCAACACTAGTGCGCATAGTCTTTAGTTGTTTTAACGGAATAACCCAAAATGATACTTTTTTTCAGCTCAGATTTACTCAAGGCATACAACACAGCGTACGCATAACCTATAGGCCTAGTGTTTTTATTTTGCAAAAATATATATTTTTTAATGTATGTATTTGTGTTCAGTGTGGCCCAAACGAGGTCCCTGTACCGAACGGTTCGGTACGAATATGTGTACTATTACACCCCTATTAAATACCTTTTAGAAATATAGGACAGATTCGCTCTGACTCGACAGGGCTAAAACCCATAGCAACCAACCCGAGCTGTCTCTCTACACTCACGTCAAAAACACTCCACAGACAAGGTCTGAAAAGGGTTAGGATAGCTATCGAAGCTGTATCTTAGGCTGTGCAGATGTAAAAACTTCTCAGACTCAGTAGGGTGTGTAGGACTGGGAGCGAGGGAGGTTTGCCGTAATTACAGGAGTCTCGATGACTTTTACAGACTGGGAGTGTCCATCTTACTGTAAACCCTTTCTATGACAAACTAATGTTACTCTGACTCAAAACTCAGATCAAACTTTAAATCCCAGAGAAAGTAGACTTTTTGTTTTAATTCGGTACAGATAACCTCTGGTAATAACGTTTAAAATAATAAGACTATAAATCATTCTTTGAATTCTCCATGTCGTAGCCTACTTTTGAAGTCCCATGTTATTTTTGACAAATGCTATTGATGTTTTGATGGTTATGTTTAGGCAAATATCTGGATCAAAGTGTATGAAGCCAAAGGCAAGTTTCCATATTGTGTGTGGACATTGAACAAGACTATTGCTCTATTCATTCTATTCCATAAATGCTGAGCACAGTGTTGCTCTCTCTTCTCAAGCAGTGCATCCCACAACTGAATCATTTTACATAGTGCAGGCAGGCAGACAGGCAGGGCAGAGGTTGAGATAAGGACACAGTGAGTTAACCCAGTGATTCTCTGACTCGTATCCCAGCTGGTCCTATGGCCTTCTCACTATCAGCACGGAGGCCTGCACAATGTCAGTGACTGTCTCCCCTCGATGACATCATCACCCAATGACTGACAGAGGTTGGAGCTCAATCAGCTGTGACATTCTCATCATAGCCCACAGCCTCAGTCAGAGGAAGCTATTGTGTGTCCATTGAGTTGCTGCTCTCTTACTCCCCTCTGTCCTTGGCCTTCACCACCAACCCACACTACTAATATACAATGGCCTCCTCTCCCTCTGTTTCCTCCTCTTTTACTGCACTGTATTCATAGAGGAGTTCTCTTTGTCCTACTCTGTGAGATGCCTGTCTGGCCTGTCGTGAATTATTATTAGGTGTGGTGTAGTGCATTCTCTTGGGCCACGAACCACTGCCTACAGCTCAAGCAAAATCAACCCACAGAATCCGCAAAAAAAACAAAACAAAAAAAAACATGCTCGAGCACACAGGCACACATGATTACGCTCAAATTTTATTATGATTGTGGCGGAGGATGTGAGGTCAGTTTCAGCAACCTCCACACACACCTGCCAGTACCTACAATATGAAAACACAGTGTGTCTCCCTATCCCCATCTCTGAAGAAGAAACACCTTACGGAGTCAAACCAGGTCACCACAGCAACAGGGAATCACTCATGGTCTCCAGTAATAGACTCATTTGCTATAAGGATGCACATTTCAGTCAATTTTGCTACCAACTAACTGAACCTCATTAACCGGTAAAATGACGTGGCCAACAAAAAACACTATCAGAGATTTGTATATATAATGACGAGATGCTTATGTTTCCGGCCTAACAATTGGAGTCGTACCAAGGCGATAAGGCGGGCGACAAGCTTAGGCCCACAATAACTTTATTTGCAAGAAAACACAGCTCTAATGTGAGCAGACCTAATGTGAGCAGTTCCATATCTGACAGAGTTGAACATCTGTTAGAAACTTGGAAAGAGAAGAACTAATAGCAACTACTATGATGGGTTTCTAATATGACTAGGATTGTGCCTTTGGCATCTGGACAATGGAAGAAAGTTGATATGAAAATCAATAGGACAAGAAAGAAATGGCATGAGGAAGTCTTTATAAAATAACTGCCTCCACATTTCTATGGTTGGATTTTGGCCAGGCTACTTTGAAGCAAGGTAAGACATGCCTCCTTATCTGAAGTGAAGTAAACCGTTCAGGTTTCAAACAATTATACTGCCTCAAGATCACGTTGCAAAGTGGTGGGTGACGCGCTGATATTCAATGGTAGGCAGGCTATAGCCTATGCAGCCGAATGGCGAATGGGTGGAGCACGTTACGAGTTGAAAATGAGAAATAAAAATAGCTCCTTTTTAAATCGTGGCCACCAAAGTTTTTAACACACGATTTCATTTAGAATTGTTATTTGTTGCGCAATGACTGGGCTTCACTCCAGTAGCCTACAGGCTTATTGAGGAGCTACTTTCGCACTGTCTGACAGGTGGTAGGCTATTCCGCTCTTCAAACTAGGGTATGCTGTGCGCGGGTGATAAATAAAACGCATGACGACTAACAAAAATACACACACGCCAATTTAATTCCACAAAATGATACAAATTAACCTATAGACTGATAAGCATTATAAATGTATTTTTGATGGCTAACCGATTTACATTCCTAATTGCTATCCTCATCCTGCCATCATTCTTATCCAGGTTTCTCCATCATATAAAAGGCTGGGAATTGGCAGGGACCTCACGATACAAAATTCTCACGATACTTAGTAGGGATGCACGACATATCGGTGAACATATCGGATGTCTAGTTTAACGCCCGATGTGCAAAACCGATGTCAAAGCTGACGTGCAAACCTATATAACGAAGGTACATGACGTAATGACGCCACGTAGCATTCCTAAACTAGCCCACCACGTCTGCTGTGTGGCTCGAGCAGTCAACAAGTCAAACAGTCATTTGAAAGAATAACAAATTTTCAGCGAGACAACTCAAAGGCGAAATCCATTAAAGCCAAGATAATGGAATTCATAGCCCTTGACAATCAACCGTTCTTTGTCCTGGGTGATGTTGGCTTTCGCCGACTGGTCGAGCATCGGTTATACTACCAAGTGCGCTATTTTTCCGATGTTGCCCTACCGGAGTTACACAGTAATAGCATTACTGCTATTAGGTTCACAGCATTCATACTATGGAACGCCGTTTGGGTCTTTGCGTGTCAAAAAAGATACAGTAGCACTGTCAAAGCTGTACAAAAAAGTCTGCAAACAAGCAAACACCGGCCACGAACTATGACACGTCAAGTGTTATTTGACAAGTAAAATAGTGTTAAATAGTATCTTTTTTGACACGCAAAGACCCAAGCGGTGTTCCATAGAAATCCCGGGTTGAGAATGAAACGACTGAACAAATGAACAACGAAACAGCAAGTATGTGAAAGAAATAGGTTTTGATTATGTTTTACTGGAAATGGGGAAATACGTAAATGCCAACAAAATAACGTTTTGGTCGCTTAAGAACAAATTCTTATTTACATAGACGGTCTACCCGGCCAGACCCGGACGACGCAGGGCAAATTGTGCGCCGCCCTACGGGACTCCCAATCACGGCTGGATGTGATACAGCCTGGATTCGAACCAGGGAATGTAGTGACACCTCTTGCACTGAGATGCAGTGCCTGAGACCGCTGCGTCCATGTCTGTGTGTTAACTATTAACCTTCTTCGATATAGGGGGCGCTCTTTTAATTTTTGGATAAAAAAACTTTCCCGTTTAAACAAGATATTTTGTCACGAAAAGATGCTTGACTATGCATATAATTGACAGCTTTGGAAAGAAAACACTCTAATGTTTCCAAAACTGCAAAGATATTGTCTGTGAGTGCCACAGAACTAATGCTACAGGCGAAACCAAGATGAAATTTCATACAGGAAATGCCCCAGATTTTGAATGCGCTGTGTTCCAATGTCTCCTTAAATGGCTGTGAATGCGCCAGGAATGAGCCTACACTTTCTGTCGTTTCCCCAAGGTGTCTGCAGCATTGTAACGTATTTGTAGGCATATTATTGGAAGATTGACCATAAGAGACAACATTTACCAGGTGTCCGCTTGGTGTCCTCCGTCGAAATTATGACGCAATCTCCAGCTGCGTGCACTTTTCCATTTGGTTCAGAGGAGAAAGGCAACTGCCACGAATGATTTATCATCGAATAGATATGTGAAAAACACCTTGAGGATTGATTCTAAACAACGTTTGCCATGTTTCTGTCAATATTATGGAGTTAATTTGGAAAAAAGTTTGGCGTTGTAATGACTGAATTTTCGTTGTTTTTTTTTCTTAGCCAAACGTGATGAACAAAACGGAGCGATTTCTCCTACACAAATAATCTTTTTGAAAAAAACTGAACATTTGATATCTAACTGAGAGTCTGCTCATTGAAAACATCCGAAGTTCTTCAAAGGTAAATTATTTTATTTGAATGCTTTTTTTGTTTTTGTGAAAATGTTGCCTGCTGAATGCTAGGCTTAATGCTATGCTAGCTATCAATACTCTTACACAAATGCTTGTGTAGCTATGGTTGAAAAGCACATTTTGAAAATCTGAGATGACAGTGTTGTTAACAAAAGGCTAAGCTTGTGAGCCAATATATTTATTTCATTTCATTTGCGATTTTCATGAATAGTTAACGTTGCGTTATGCTAATGAGCTTGAGGCTATGATTACGCTCCCGGATACGGGATTGCTTGACGCTAGAGGTTAACTGTACTAGAATGGCTAAAGGCTGCTAAAAAACATTATATTGTAGGTTTATTTTGGCAAGGAAAATATTGATCGGTATCGTACAGAAATGTCATATCGTATCACTAATAGTTAGGTGCCAATTCGATACGTATTGCGATTCTTATGATATATGGAATGAGATTTGATACTGTGATTATTTTGGTCTGCTGCAAAGGGACAAGAGAGAGCATGGGGAAACAAGTTTATCAGTCTTTGAAATAAAAGTGCTGAAAACTAATTGGCTCCCTATTAAAAAAGAAGATGGAGAACAAGCTATGAAGAAAAAAAAGTATGGAATTTGGTGCAGGTACATTCCACTTGCACAAAAAATAATCTTGCATTTTTTTCAAAATTACGTTATGATAGGCATATATGGTAATAAAAAAAAATCATATCCCGATATGTACCTGTATAGACCCCCCCACATAACACAATTCAGTCCAGGTTTAGACAACACGCTATTACAAGGGAATCATTTGTTTATTACCCTGTAATGGGACAGGATGGCTGTGATGTAGCCTACTGTAAACACCCTAGTCCTCATAAACCAGAGCCGAGTGTGAGAGTAAGCCAAGGCAATAGCCTGCTTGCTTTTATGAATAACATTGAGAGTAACAGTGATTCTTAAACTCTTATCCCCACTTGTTAGTTAGTTATGACCTGACTTAGCCCTGTCCTAGCCTGCCCAGCTGTTCTGTGATCTCTGACTCAAACAATCACACAATGACAGAGAGATGAGAAGACAAAGAAAAAAGGGATGGAGAGATAAAGGGAGAGCGATAGATAGAGGGAGGCACAGATAGTTTTTACAGTTTCCACCCCTCCCCCCCTAGCACTTAGCACTTATACAGACAGGGTGATAGTAGGAACTGCCCTAAAGGAGGTTCACCCATCCAGCCCTATAAGAGCTGGCTTTTGTTACTATAATGTTGATTGTCCTTTCTTTGGTCCCTTGTTTGGAAGTTTTGGTGTTATCATTCAAATTCTCACTCTCAAACCGCATTTGCTGAAACTCCATGACTCTAGTGTGGAGGATTCCCTACCCCATTATCCAACAGTAACAATGAACTCCCCTCCCCTAAACAGCCAAATGGAGTGTCAGGGCAAGATCATATTACAGGCCTGGGACTGAGGCTTGTAGAGCAACAGATGGTTGCTCTGAGGCTACATAAAAACAAAGGGAAAGGTGGAGAAAGAGAGGGAGAGACGACCATGTGGTCGAGTGCCCCTGACATGCACTTTGGACCTCATCAGCCAATGGAAACAATGTGTGTGTTTGTGTGTGTGTTCAAAGTACAGGCCTGCATGTGCATTTAAGCTGGACTGGGAAACAAAGTGATCAACATGTTCCTTGTATAGTAATGCCAGATTAACAAAATAATAACAGTAAAGAGTGTCAGGAATTTCTCCAGGCATTGTGGAACAATAACTATTCTTCATTGTGAGACTCAGAATGTCTGCTAGTGGTATGATGGCATCAAATCAATTATCTTGTTATTTAATATTGAATGTCAACCATTTTCTAGTGTTTATCTGAACCATAATCTGGGTTTACAGGAGACGCTGAACATGGCGATTCTACTTTAAGCCCAGAAAGCAGCCGTTCAACTTGCCATTCAGCAGCATGTCAAGCTGTATGTGCTTCCAAAAAAGGTGTAAATAAAAAGTTACATGCTTTGTTAGAAAATAATATAAGTATGGTTTTTGACCAAGTGCGCATGCACCAAATCCACCTTTTCTGCCATACGAGCATTGGAATTAAAATACACTAAATAAAGCCTATCTAGAAATATACAATCACTGTAAAAACATACGCTATATGGTATACTTACATTAAATATTATTGCATTATATGTGTAGTGCAGGAGAAACAACAAATTAATATGACGTTCATACACTTATATTACCGTCTATTTTTTAATAAGTACCAAACTTATTTTGACATTATTAAGCTTGAAAAGCTGGTGAACGGCAAGTTGAATGGCTTCTTCCTGGGCGTAAAGGAGAATCGCCATATTCAACGTCTCCTGTGAAACCAGATTCTGGTTCAGTGTTTATCATGCTGAGCAGTAGAAGATTAATGTAGCTACCCTTGCCATGTTATTTTTGCCTGGAGACATTCCCCATAAACACTCCAGTGCCGGGAGATTGGTGTGTAGTTGAATTTACCTCTTGGAGCCGTTTCTTGGCCCGCTGGAGAGCCTCCTCATATCCCTTCTGTCTCAGCTCACTCAAACTCTCATAGTACTCTTCTGTGTCATCACTCTCTGTAAATAGCACCTGGGCAAGAATCTTCCAGCCGCAGGTGTCCAGAGCATGGCCCAGGTACACCTGTAGTTGGTAACACAGAGCGTCCGTCTCCCGTTGAGATACCTCAGGGGCCCCAAATAGCACCGTCCACATGCCTGACTGCTCCTCGGGGAAAGGGGGCAGACAGGGCTCCAGGTCCGAGTTGACAGCGCAGAGCTGGACGTGGGCTGCCCGCACGTCCTGGAAGGCGAACAGACCTGCCCAGCTGTAGCCCTCTCGGCTGCTATCCGACTCCTCTCCGTCGCCATCGTCCGAGGAGCGAGGCAACCCAGAGACATCCGCTGGTTCCAAGACCTCGATGTCGGTCATCTTAGAGGGCACGATGTCCCACGACCCTAACGTAAGTGTTTTCTCGGCTGGCCTTGATGAGGCACCTACCGCGGCTGTATTCTCTCGAATGGGACTCTTTGTCGGACTTTTCCCTTTCGGTTTGACATTAGATCTAACTTTAATCAATGCGGAGATGTCATCTTTTCTTTTGGTGGGACTTTTTGGTGGAGTTTTGCGTTTGTCTGCCTCGGGCGCTAGTGTGGCGGGGGATGCGAGGTCGCATTCGACGTCTTCCAAGAGCGAATCCCGAAACGCAGACCGTTTCTGTACTGTTCTATTGTGGCAGGTTATGGCGAACTTTCCCTCAATCTCGTTCCAAGCGACGATAAAAACGAATTTGTGTCTTTCCTTTTCGTCGAAAACATTTGGTCGAACGGCCACCCAGTCCGACTCTACAGAATCCTCCATCATGAATGACATCTCATCCAGCCAGTAAAAACGGAGCTAAAGAGCTCACACACGAATACCGGTACCCCTTATCACAGTTCGTCGTTGAGGCTAAAAAGACTAGCTAACCGAGAAGAATACAACAACAAAAAACGTGGCTCGCTTTGTTTAGAAGATTGGAGAGTTGATTAGCTACCCTCTGAACGTTGCGCAGAATTTTCTGAAATCAAACGTCAAGTTGAAGATATGCCCGTTAAATTGCTCGACTAACGTTACATCCATAAGAACAAAACAGCCACGAACGGCATAAGAGTCGAATTTTTATTGTTAGTTGCCAGGCTTGTCATCGCTCCACCTGGCTCGCTCACCTGTCTGCTACATTCGTTGTCTGGCTCCCTTTGTGGACTAACGTTACAGACAATCAATGCAGAGCCGCGGTTCCCATCGACGTCAAGAGAGGAGGATCTGTTTACAAGCAGTAAACGCCAGAGAGATGCGTGCAGTCAAATTCGGGGGAGGGCTTTTCAGAACAAAACCCCCCTTCGGAAATACTGTTTTTACTGTGTCGGAGATGTTGTTAGTCTAAAGACAGTCGGGTGATATTGTCCAGGAACTGTCCCTTTGTTCGGTTACGACAAATGTGTTGTTGTTTCGATGTGCCATCTTTCCCTCTTTCCAACGTTTTTCTTCCAACTGCGAATTAATATGACGTGGTTCTGCACGAGGAGCGTAAACATCTGCACGTGGGACACGCAGTGGACGTGGTGACGCAGAATGAAGAAAAAAAGTATACGTACAAATCCCTATTTCATTTAATCAAACCACTGTTAATAGAACCCTTTATTAATGTGTTATAAATACATAATACAATTAGTAACAGTTGCATCCCCTGGCAAGCAATCATTTGTCATGACAATATATATGCTTTTTTTTTTACTGATCTATTTTTTTACTTTACACTTATTTTTCTTAAAACTGCGTAGGGCTTGGAAGTAAGCATTTCACTGAGGCCTACACCTGTTGTATTCGGCGCATGTGACAAATAACATTAGATTTGATAACACTTGCATTCTATAATAAGTCAATGTAGCCTATAGGCCTACATTGAACAAATACATAAAATAACAAAGGCACTATGACATAAAAGAGTCATATCAAGTATGGTGGTGACTATTTGGGTGTCTGAGCTGTGTGTTAGATAGGTACATACCGTCTATAGATCGGTGTTGCATTGACTTCAGACCATTTGTTGCCAGTGACAGAATCAGCCAAATGGTTAGGTTACTCCCACTTGATGTATTGAGGAGTCTCCATTCAACAGCAGTTGTATTTCTTTATTTGGGGGGTATTTAAATGAGAGATGTTTCCACCTTTCTTTTTTCCCCCTTCTTCTTTGGCCACAAGGCTACCAGTGTATTTATGTACACTGATGGCTCAACATTATACACGTCAGCTACCACAAAGTGAAATCACTGCAACACTTAACAAAGAGTTGCAGTCCGTTTTAGAATGGGTGAAAAGTAATAAGCTACTCCTAAATATATATTTTTTAAACTAAAAGCATTGTATTTGGGACAAATCAGTTGCGAAGCCATAAACTTCATCTAAATCTTGTAATGAATAATGTGGCAATTGAGCAAGTTGAGTGTAAACTGAAATGGTCAAAACATATTGACGCAATGGTGAATGGGGAGAGGTCTGTCCGTGATGAAGCGCTGCTCTGCTGTTTTGACATCACAATCAACAAAACAAGTCCTACAGGCCCTGGTTTTATCACACCTGAACTACTGCCCAGTTACAGTCATAGCCAAAAATATTGGCACCCTTGCACTTATTTCAAGTAACTCACAATTTCCCCTAAAAATTAGATTAACCAAAGTATTTGGTCTCCACAATTTTTTATTCCACTGTTAATATTACAGAACCTTTGTTTTGAATTCAGAACTGAATATATCCATTTAAATCAGAAAATAAACAGGAATGGCATTGACAAAATTACTGACACCCTTGACTTAATATTTGGTAGCACTGCCTTTGGTCAAAATAACTGCAATCAAGTGCCTCTGTACTGGCAGTTTGGCCTGGTCCTCTTGTGCAAACTGCTACAGTTCTCCCATATTTGAAGGGTGCCTTTTCCCAACTGCTGTTTTCAGAACTCTCCACAAGTTTAATGGGATTTAGATCCGGACTCATTGCTGGCCATGTCAGAACAGTCCAGCGTTTTGTCTTGAACCATTCCTGGGTGTTTTTCAAAGTGTTTTTGGGGTCATTGTCCTGCTGGAAGACCCATGACCTTCGACGGAGAACCAGCTTTCTGACACTTGGTCTGACATAGCACTCCAAAATGACTTGGTATTCTCCTGATTTCATGATTTTATTTCACCTTTATTTAACCAGGTAGGCAAGTTGAGAACAAGTTCTCATTTACAATTGCGACCTGGCCAGGATAAAGCAAAGCAGTTCGACACAGAGTTACACATGGAGTAAAACAAACATACATTCAATAATACAGTATAAACAAGTCTATATACGATGTGAGCAAATGAGGTGAGATAAGGGAGGGAAAGGCAAAAAAAGGCCATGGTGGCAAAGTAAATGCAATTTTTGCAAGTAAAACACTGGAATGGTAGATTTGCAATGGAAGAATGTGCAAAGTATTAATACAAATAATGGGGTGCAAAGGAGTAAAATAAATAAATGTATTAAATACAGTAGGGAAAGAGGTAGTTTGGGCTAAACTATAGGTGGGCTATGTACAGGTGCAGTAATCTGTGAGCTGCTCTGACAGTTGGTGCTTAAAGCTAGTGAGGGAGCTAAGTGTTTCCAGTTTCAGAGATTTTTGCAGTTTGTTCCAGTCATTGGCAGCAGAGAACTGGAAGGAGAGGCAGCCAAAGAAAGAATTGGTTTTGGGAGTGACTAGAGAGATATACCTGCTGGAGCGTGTGCTACAGGTGGGAGATGCTATGGTGACCAGCGAGCTGAGATAAGGGGGGACTTTACCTAGCAGGGTCTTGTAGATGACATGGAGCCAGTGGGTTTGGCGACGAGTATGAAGCGAGGGCCAGCCAACGAGAGCGTACAGGTCGCAATGGTGGGTAGTATATGGGGCTTTGGTGACAAAACGGATTGCACTGTGATAGACTGTATCCAATTTGTTGAGTAGGGTATTGGAGGCTATTTTGTAAATGAAATCGCCAAAGTCGAGGATTGGTAGGATGGTCAATTTTACTTTACAGTTTTACCATGCACACGTTCAAGGCACCCAGTGCCAGTGGCAGCAAAGCAACTGCAAAACATCACTGGTACCTCGTCCATGTTTGACTGTACGGAAGGTGTTCTTTTGGTCTCATCTGTCCACAGGACATTCTCTCAGAAGGATTTTGGCATGTTCAGGTGTGTTTTGACAAATTGCAGTCATGTCACGCTGTATAACGATAGGAGACAGGCGCAGTAATACGTATAAGGGTTTTTTATTTCTCCACCCAAAATAAAGTACGTCATGAAAACGACAGGGACTAAGCCCAAAACAAACGTGTGTGTTTGTTTTGGGCTTAGTCCCTGTCGTATATATTGGGATTTACCTCAAACAGAAGAGCGAGGTGTAAACCTCTAAATAATACACGGGACGAGACCCATAATAACAATAACATGTAGCACGAAAGCTGATACAGAGCACCAACGTACATTGGACAGCTGATACTCATAAGACCAACGGACATGGGACAATAATCGACAAGGACAATGGGAAACAGAGGGCACAGATATACACATACTCATCAGGGTGAATGGGAACCAAGTGTGCGTAATGAGACAAGACAGTCCGCGGTTGGTGGTAATCGTCCGGAGCTGGTGAACGGAATGAGCAGCAGTACCGGGGGATCCGGGACGATCACAGTGATGCGGTGCGAGTCGGTCAGGGCGCTAACGCTGAAAATGGTCAGCGAAGAGTCCAGGATGTCCACCGCAGGAACCCAGCACCGCTCCTCTGGGCCGTACCCCTCCCAGTCAATGAGGTACTGGTGACTCCCCGCCCGATGCCACGAATCCAGGACTTCATGGACCGAGTGCGCTGGACCTCCCTCGATGTCCAGAGGAGGAGGCGGGGCGTCACTGGGTCCAGCCTCAGCGAGGAGACCAGGCACCACTGGCCTGAGGAGAGACACATGAAAAGTTGGTTAATGCGGAAATCAGCAGGGAGTTGCAATAGTTACCTAATTAACCCTCCTCAGGACTGTAAACGGCCCCACAAACTGTGGGCTCAGCCCCTGGGATGCTCCTTGGGATGTTTAAAGTTTGGGAAATCTTTTTGTATCCAAATCCGGCTTTAAACTTCTTCACAACAGTATCTCGGACCTGCCTGGTGTGTTCCTTGTTCTTCATGATGCTCTCTGCGCTTTTAACGGACCTCTGAGACTATCACAGTGCAGGTGCATTTATACGGAGACTTGATTACACACAGGTGGATTGTATTTATCATCATTAGTCATTTAGGTCAACATTGGATCATTCAGAGATCCTCACTGAACTTCTGGAGAGAGTTTGCTGCACTGAAAGTAAAGGGGCTGAATAATTTTGCACGCCCAATGTTTCAGTTTTTGATTTGTTAAAAAAGTTTGAAATATCCAATAAATGTCGTTCCACTTCATGATTGTGTCCCACTTGTTGTTGATTCTTCACAAAAAAATACAGTTTTATATCTTTATGTTTGAAGCCTGAAATGTGGCAAAAGGTCGCAAAGTTCAAGGGGGCCGAATACTTTCGCAAGGCACTGTATATCCACAGTTTAACGAGTCCTATATCGAAATAACCTGAAAGGCCACTCAGCAAGGAAGAAGCCACTGCTCCAAAACCAACATAAAAAACCCAGACTACGGTTCGCAACTGCACATGGGGACAAAGATAGTACTTTTTTGGAGAAATGTCCTGGTCTGACGAAACAAAAATAGAACTGTTAGCCAATAATGACCATCATTATGTTTGGAGGAAAAGGGGGAGCCTTGCAAACTGAAGAACACCATACCAACCGTGACACACAGGGGTGACAGCATCATGTTGTGGGGATGCTTTGCTGCAGGAGGGACTGGTGCACTTCACAAAATAGATGGCATCATGAGGAAGAAAATTGTGTGGATATATTGAAGCAACATCTCAAGACATCAGTCAAGAAGTTAAAGCTTGGTCAAGCACACTTCCATAGTTGTGGCAAAATGGTATAAGGACAACAAAGTCAAGGTATTGGAGTGGCCATCACAAAGCCCTTGACCTCAATCCCATAGAACATTTGTGGGCAGAACTGAAAAAGCGTTTGCTTGCAAGGAGGCCTACCAACCGGACTCAGTTACACCCGCTCTGTTAGGAGGAATGGGCAAAGATTCACCCAATTTATTGTGGGAAGCTTGTGGAAGGCTACCCGAAATGTTTGACCCAAGTTAAACAATTTAAAGGCAGTGCAACCAAATACTAATTGAGTGAAATACCCACGGAGTGCATGTGCTCTTCTGACCCACTGGGAATGTGATGAAATAAATAAAAGCTGAAATAAATCCTTCTCACTACTATTATACTGACATTTCACATTCTTAAAATAAAGTGGTGATCCTAACTGACCTAAGACAGGGAATTTTTACTAGGATTAAATGTCAGGAATTGTGAAAAACAGAGTTTAAATGTATTTGGCTAAGGTGTATGTAAACGTCCGACTTCAACTGTACATGTGGATACCAAAATATGTTTACATTTCAACAGTTTTCTGGAAGAAATGGTGCATTATTTTTTTTAATGCAAGGTTGCCAATACTTTTGGCCATGACTGTATACGGTCAAGTGCCAGAACAGAACAGCGCGGCTGGCCATTAAATTTTCACTGAGGGCTAATAATAACATGCATATGTCAATCTCTCCTGGCTGAAAGTAGAGGAGAGATTGACTGCATCACTACTTGTCTTGGTGAGAGGTATTGACTTGTTGAAAGCATCGAACTGTCTGTTCAAAATGCTAACACACAGCTCAGACACCCATACGTACCCCACGAGACATGCCACCAGGGGTCTCTTCACATTCCCCAAGTCCAGAACCGACTCTGGGAATTCCACAGTACTATATAGAGCCACGACTACATGGAACTCTCTTCCACATCAAGTATTTCAAGCTATCAGTCAAATCAGGTTGAAACAGATAAAACAACACCTCACGGCACAACGCGAACTGTGAAGAGAGGAGACTGCTGAAGGGAGAACGGCTCATAATAATGGCCAGAACGGAGCGAATGGAATTTGATACGAATCCACTAATTCCACTCCAGCCGTTACCACGAGCCCGTTCTCCCCAATTAAGGTGCTACCAACCTCCTGTGGAAGAGACGCACACACACTCTAAAATAGACACACACACACATTGGACCATTGTAAATGTTATATTGTACATTTTTATAACAGAGTAATAATGTAATAATGTATCGAATGATGTATTGTTTAATTTAGGATGTAGGCTGCTGTTGTTTTGTTGTGATGTAACTGTTGTATTCCTGTTTGGACCCCAGGAGGCATAGGAATCCTAATAAATAGTGAAAATACTACAATACATTTAGTAAGCCATGAATTTATTATTTTGTACTTGTTTTTGCCTTTGTTTGATACAGTCGGTATGAGTTATGATGATACAACAGTAGCCTCCTGGGGATGAAAGTGGGCCAGATCAGATGGCACAACACTGACACCTACCGGTTGTGGATTATTCCAAAGCAGGATATTACAAGGTGATTTACATTTTGTCCACTTGATGGCATACTTTGCTTTGTAAAATGTATGCTGGCAAACTGTTTAAGTTTAAACCAAGCAGTCATACTGGCTGTGTTTACACTCCTATACCTTTTGACCAATCACATCAGATCTTTTGACATCAGATCTTTTTCATAGCTGATCTGATTGGTTAAAATACATATTAGTAAAAATAAAGATCAGAATTGAGTTGCCTGTGTAAACCAAGGGGTGTCAAACATATTCCACAGAGGGACAGTTTTTTTTTACCATTCAATTAAATAAGACCTCGTCAACCAGGTGAGGGGAATTCCTAACTATTTATTGACCTTAAGTCATAAATTAAGTATAAGGGAGGAGCGAAAATGTGCAGACACTCTGCACTCCATGGAATGTGTTTGACATGTGCTGTATGTGAATGGACAAAGCCATTGATCACTTGACACCATTCATTGCTATGTGAAGACTCATTAGCGCCACAGATGATCCATTATATTTATCACACCCTGATCTGTTTTACCTGTCCTTGTGTTTGTCGCCACCCCCCTCCAGGTGTCACCCGTCTTCCCCATTATCCCCTGTGTTTTTATACCTATGTTCTCTCTCTGTTGCCAGTTCGTTTTGTTTGTGGAACCTACCAGCGTTTGTTCCCCTGCTCCTGCCTGTTTCTTGCTCCTGTTTTCTAGTCCCTCCCGGTTTTGACTGTTCTGCTTTCACTGACCCTGAACCTGTCTTCCGTTCTGGACCTTGCACCACCTCACTGAATTATTGACCCCTGCCTGCACTGACCCTGAGACTGCCTGCCGTTCTAGAACTGTTGCACCCTCTCTGGATTATTAACATCAGCCAGCCTTTGACCTGTCGTTTGCCTGCCCATGTATTAGAAATAACTTTTGTTTCTTCGACACTGTCTGCATCTGGGTCATACCTGAAACGGGATAGTACGAACTGGCCATGACTGACTCAGCAGACTCAGACCAGCTCCGCAACGCCCTCTCCTCCCAGGGAGCCACCATTGAAAGGCATGAGGAGTTGCTTCGCGGTCTTCTGGAAGGGTTCCAGACCTTGGCCGAATGCCACGACCAAGCATTGAACACATCGCTGGAGCAATTTCGTGGATTGTCTACTATGCAGCCTACCATGACGGTAACCTCCCAGCCCCTCAGCAACCCTGCTGTTAGCAGCGCCGTCACCCCGGTTTCCCAGGAACCCTGCTTACCTCCCTCGGAGCGCTTCGATAGAGTTGGGCACCTCTCGGGCGTTTCTCGCTCAGTGTTCCCTCAGTGTCCCTCATCATCAAGCTGCAGTCCTCCTCCTTCATCACGTTGATGTCCAGGAGGGCTCTCGCCTGGGCTACGACAGTATGGGAACAACAGTCGGCCGTATGCTCCAGTCTGGAGGAGTTCATGGCAGAGGTAAAGAAGGTTTTCGATGCTCTATTGTCCGGGAGAGAGGTTGCCTAGAAAATACTCCAGCTTCTGCACGGCTCCCTCTCTCCGGCACTCCATGCATCGCTACCTGTTACCTCTCACCTCCTCGGCCTTCTCGCCGCTCCAGGGGGCCACCGTGTTCTCCAAGTTGGACCTATGGAACGCCTACCATCTGGTGCGGATACGGGACGGGGAAGAGTGGAAGACTGCCGTCAACATGGCCAGCGGCCATTACGAGTACCTAGTCATGCCCTTTGGCCTTACCTAAGCCCCTGCTATGATCCAGGATATGGTTAATGATGTTCTCCGCGATATGTTGAACCGGTTCATCTACCTCGATGACATCCTCGTCTTCTCCCGCTCCACCCAAGAACACGTGCTCCACATCCGACAGGTTCTCCAATGCCTCCTGGATAACCAGCTTTTTGTAAGAGCAGAGAAGTGTGAAATCCATCTCTTCACCATCCCCATTCTGGGTTACATCATTGCTGCAGGGAGTATACAGATGGATCCTGGGAAGGTGAGAGAGGTGGTGGGTTGGCCCCAGCCTACGTCCAGAGTACAGCTGCATAGCGGAGAAGGTACGGTGGGATTCGATATGGTCGGTGATCTGTTTATTAACTTGGCTTTTGAAGACCTTAGAAAGGCAGGGTAGGATAGATATTGGTCTGTAACAGTTTGGGTCTAGAGTGTCACTCCCTTTGAAGAGGGGGATGACTGCGGCAGCTTTCCAATCTTTGGGGATCTCAGACGATACGAAAGAGAGGTTGAACAGGCTAGTAATAGGAGGTTGCAACAATTGCAGCGGATAATTTTAGAAACAGAGGGTCCAGATTGTCTAGCCCGGGTGATTTGTAGGGGCCCATATTTTGCAGCTCTTTCAGAACATCAGCTATCTGGATTTGGGTGAGAAATGGGGAGGCTTGGGAAAGTTGCTGTGGGGGGTGCAGAGCTGTTGACCGGGGTAGGGGTAGCCAGGTGGAAAGCTTGGCTAGCCGTAGAAAAACGCTTATTGAAATTCTCAATTATAGTGGATTTATCGGTGGTGACAGTGTTTCCTAGCCTCAGTGCAGTGGGCAGCTGGTAGGAGGTGCTCTTATTCTCCACTTTACAGTGTTCCAGAACTTTCTGGAGTTTGTGCTACAGGATGCAAATTTCTGTTTGAAAAAGCTAGCCTTTGCGTTCCTAACTTCTGTGAAAAGTTGCATATCGCAGGGGATATTCAATGCTAATTCAGTACGCCACAGGATGTTTTTGTGCTGGTCAAGGGCAGTCAGGTCTGGAGTGAACCAAGGGCTATATCTGTTCCTGGTTCTAAATTTTTTGAATGGGGCATGCTTATTTAAGATGGTGAGGAAAGCACTTTTAAAGTGAAAAAAATATAGAGAATGGAATATTCTGTGTGTGAATTTTAAATAATCAGTTCAAGGACATATGTTTTTATTTACACAAAGATTGACCATGAAGATAGTCATTTTTCCATTCACAATAATGGGGGGATCCTGTTTTCTGCAAACAACGCCTGCAGTACCACTGTCGGCCTTGAACTTCCGTGGCTTCAATGAGAGGGGGGGAGCCGCTTTCCCCTGGTGTAAACGCAGCCTTTAATGACACAGTTAGGTAGAGAATGCCTACCCTGTAAAATTGCAGATAGCAAAAATATAAACATTCTGTAAACTAAAAGAGGAATGTTTGCCTTTGTGAATTAATTGTGTAGTTGACCTATAAGAATATTGTAGGCTTGATGAAATCGTGCAGGAAAACGTTTATGTCGCTGTCAGAAGTCAAGGCAACTGCTGTAATTCAGGAATTTCTCTTATCATGCAGGAAAAAGGATCTTGCACAGCCCAGGTAAATTACTGCAGGATCTGTAGGAGCAGAAATTACAGAATGTTTGATATTCCTGCAGGACTTGGGCTGCATTTACACAGACAGCCCAATTCTGGCTGTAACGCAGGGCGGAGCAGGTGAACCCAAGTGCAGACTCAGACGAGGGGACAGGGATAAGGTAGCTAAGGTATTTATTGAAAAGCGGGAGGGAGTGGGGGTGGGGTGCAGGCCAGGTAGCAGGGAACCAGGAACTGAGGCAAGCGGAGTAAGGGCAGAGTAAGCAGGTCTGGAGCGGAATCCAAGGAAGCAGTAGAGTGGGGGTCCAGGGCAGGGAAGCATGGCTGACGAGACGAGGGACTGGAGAAAGGGAACAGAGTCAGAGCAGCCGGAATTGTAGCAGAGAGAAAAGCAGCGTCAGGCTAGGGAAAAACAGGCACAACGGGATAACAAGATCTATGCAGGAACAAGCGGCTAGAACCGCAGACTGACTGAGCAGAGACTACAAACTGACAGTGTGGAAGTGGCAGGGCTGAGTATTTGTAGAGGCCTTGATCATGGAACAGGTTGCAGCCGGTGGTGATCTGCTCCGCCTCTAGCACACCTGTCTCCACACACAATTACAAACACAGAGGGAGAGAGCACTGGGGGAGTGGTACTGGGGGAGTGGTGGCAGGTGAGGGAGACACAGGATGAGAAGTAGAGGGCGTGGCAGGAGCAGATGTAACGCTGCTTTTTTTTCACTCATTGGTCTTTTGACTAATCAGATCTAAAAAGATCTGACTTATCTAATTGGTCCAAATACCAATTAGTGGACAAAAGATCAGAATTGGGCTGCCTGTGTAAATGCAGTAATTCCTGCAGGGTCAGGTAAATTCTTGCAGGAATCCAACAGAACCTGCAGGATTATTGAATAGTCTTGCAGGACTTTTTTGTAAGGGTAGAATGACAGTGAAATAGCTTTTTCGTACTCATTTGGATTGTACTTTGAAGCTATTTGGTTATTTGTCATTTCAAAAACATTTACAATAATGTTTTGGAAATAAATCAATTCAGATGTTGCTGCGATTGTCTTTATTTCAATAGTTCTATCTTGGTATTCTGTGTATGTAAAGTACTTTGGTAGCTTGAGGTTTCAAAACACAGGATACCCCACACAATGAAGAAATGTCATCACATACAAGGTCAAGTGGAAGTTTATTGAATCAAACTACAGTTATGAAGTCAACTTTCATTTGGTATAGATATTTTTTGGGGCACTAGATGTAACTAAGCTATGCTACATTCTTTACCAGCTATTTAACATTGTGGTCACAGTAGTTTCGGTAACACTTTCACTTTTATTTCTAATCTTATGCGTTTCAATAGTCACAAGATCAGCAGCACACTCTGGAGGTATGTGGGACGCACCACCGGGGGCAACGTTTTGGTTCGTTTGTTTAACTCACAGTACGTATCAATGGCTCGACGACTGCTGTCACATTATATTTGAGTAAGGCACATATCAAGTTTGAAATCCAGTTATTTAGAAATTAGATGCATAAATACCATAATCACTTTAGAATTATTACAGAAGAGAATACAATGGAGCTATACCATCTAGAGATGCTGCAAATCTGAATGAAATCATAAGAACAACTTTTGGTTCACAAGAAGATGGTCCTAGAAATCAAAACAGAACACTAAGACTTCCATCTAATTATTGTTGATATGTTCTTCTTTAAAAAGGGAATGTGAGAGTTCTCCCTTCTGCCTTTATCAAACCACAACACACCACTCCTTCGGTTTTCCTCCAGGGGGCTCCACCTCCCTCTCCTACCCCAGAAGGAGTGCTCAGTGGCTGGCCTTGGCCTTCTCAAACAGGGGCTTGAGCTCTTCCTGGCTGGTGGCCTCTTTGTGCTGCATCAGGTCGGCATGGCCCTTGGTGACACCCCAGCTATCAGGGGTGGACATGGAGGGACACCTGGGACGGCCGGATGCTGGCTTCAACTTCTCCCAGTAGTCACGGCGAGCCCTGGGGGAGAGAGAGGAACAGAGGGGGAAGGGAGAGGTGGGGGATTGAAAATGTAAAAGGTCCAATGTATACTCCGGACATGGGAGTAATAAGCTGGTAATAAAATGGTACAGTACTATGTCTAACCTCATGTGTCTTACAGTAACCATTTAAGTTAAATAACTTAACTTTTGCGATTTTGGACTGGAGTCATATAAGGACACTCTTTTGTGGTTCCTGGTATCTAACTAATTTGTACCCGTGTGGTGTATACGGTCTCCTTACCTGGCACGGACCCATGGCTTGGTGTGCATCTCCAGACCAGCACCCCAGTTACCGTGCTTCTCTGAGGCAGCGGGCAGGCAGCCTCTTTCTGTGGCCAGCTCCTCAGCCACAGCCCTGATGTGGTAGGGCTCGAAGCCGCAGCAGCCGCCGATGAAACGGATGCCAACGTTGAAGGCCTCCCTGGCGTACTTGTGCATGTCCCACCTGGTCAGAATCCTGGGCTCCAGACCTGGGGGAGAGGCAGACATGCAGTCAGAGAGAGGGAGTTGGAAAAGGGAAGAGAAATTAGGAGAAAGGAAGGAGGAAAGAGAGACAGAGAAAGACGACCTAGTGGGCAGGAGAGAGATGGCGATGGAGATCTGTGTACGTACCGAAGGGGAACTCTGGCAGGTCGATGAATCCCTGGCAGTTGCAGTCAGGGGTGTGGAAGGCCAGAGGCTGGACCATGTAGTGGGCCTTCAGCCCCGCCTTCTCCACACCCTCCTTCATCATTTTCACCGTCTTCACACAGGTCATGGGGTCAAAGTGACAGTTGATGCCCACAATATTGGCTCCTATTGGCAGAGAGAGAGAGAGAGAGAGTGTGTGTATATAAACACAAATAAAGAAAGGTCCTCTCACTGTCAACTGTGTTTATGTTCAGCAAACTTAATAACATGTGTAAATATTTGTATGAACTTAAGATTCAACAACTGAGACATAAACTTAACAAGTTCCACAGACATGTGACTAACAGAAATGGAATAATGTGTCCCTGAACAAGGGGGGGGGGGTCACAAGTCAGTATCTGGTGTGGCCACCAGCTGCATTAAGTACTGCAGTGCGTCTCCTCCACATGGACTGTACCAGCTTTGCCAGTTCTTGCTGTGAGATGTTACTCCACTCTTCCACTAAGCATCTGCAAGTTCCCAGACATTTCTGGGGAAATGGCCCTCACCCTCCGATCCAACAGGTCCCAGACGTGCTCAATGGGATTGAGATTTGGGCTCTTCGCTGGCCATGGCAGAACACTGACATTCCTGTCTTGCAGGATATCACGCACAGAACGAGCAGTATGGCTGGTGGCATTGTCATGCTGGAGGGTCATGTCAGGATGAGCCTGCAGGAAGGGTACCACATGAGGGAGGAGGATGTCTTCCCTGTAACGCACAGCGTTGAGATTGCCTGCAATGACAACAAGCTCAGTCCGATGATGCTTTGACACACCGCCCCAGACCATGACGGACCCTCCACCTCCAAATCGATCCCGCTCCAGAGTACAGGCCTCGGTGTAACGCTCATTCCTTCGACGATAAACGTGAATCCGACCATCACCCATGGTGAGACAAAACCCTGACTTGTCAGTGAAGAGCACTTTTTGCCAGTCCTGTCTGGGCCAGCGACGGTGGGTTTGTGCCCATAGGCGACGTTGTTGCCGGTGATGTATGGTGAGGACCTGCCTTACAACAGGCCTACAAGCCCTCAGTCCAGCCTCTCTCTGCCTATTGCGAACAGTCTAAGCACTAATGGAGGGATTGTGCGTTCCTGGTATAACTCGGGCAGTTGTTGCCATCCTGTACCTGTCCCACAGGTGTGATGTACCGATCCTGTGCAGGTGTTGTTACATGTGGTCTGCTACTGCAAGGACGATCAGCTGTCTGCACTGTCTTAGGCGTTGCAATTTATCGACCACATCTGCAATCCTCATGCCTTCTTGCAGCATGCCTAAGGCACGTTCACGCAGATGAGCAGGGTCCCTGGGCATCTTTCTTTTGGTGTTTTTCAGATTCAGTAGAAAGGCCTCTTTAGTGTCCTAAGTTGCCATAACTGTGACCTTAATTGCCTGCCGCCTGTAAGCTGTTAGTGTCTTGACGACCGTTCTACAGGTGCATGTTCATTAATTGTTTATGGTCCGTTGAACAAGCATGGGAAACAGTGTTTAAACCCTTTACAATGAAGATCTGTGAAGTTATTTGGATTTTTATGAATGATCTTTGAAAGACAGCGTCCTGAAGAAGCGACGTTTATTTTTTTGCTGAGATATATATATATATATATATATATGGAGTCCCATACCAGCTTTGACCAGCCGGACGGCACAGTCTCCAGGGCTGACTCCATTGAGGTCTCCGTCAGGGCCGATACACAGAGAGGCACACACTGGCTTGCCTGAGGTCTTCAGCACCTGCACGGCCCACTCTGCCTCCTCCACATGCTCAAAGTACTGCACAAACACACAGGGTAAAAAAAAAAGTGACAACCCAAGCAATACAGAAACCAGCATTGTCCAAGTGAAGATTCATTGCACGTAGAATCGGTCAGGTCAAAATCAGATTTACGGTATCAGTATGCCATGAGGGCAAGAAGTTGATCTACTATATGTGCGTACATCATGCCATTCCTACCTCTGCAATCATGAAATCCACGTTCTTCTTGACGAAGACATCAAGCTGCCTCTTGAAGATGCCCTTGACCTCGTCCTCGCACTTGCAGCTCAAGTAAGAGGGGGTCTGGGAGACCCCGCCCGCCACCATCGCGTCGCCCTCATTGGCCACCTCCCTGGCCAGGTCACAGGCGGCCTCGTTGATTTGTGTGCCCTGGTGTCAATCAAGTATTGATGAGTGTACAACCCTATTGATGTAGTTTGATGTAGCCTACAATGGTTGTGTTCCCCTGCTCAGACGTTGCATGCGTCAACCAATGTTTCAGTGTCACGTGATTGACTGACAGATTGCTATAACACACGACGTGATTAGTTGATACAAAAAATACCTAACCAGGCGTTGTAAGATCTGGCAGGCATCAGCAACGCCTGGGCAGAGGAACACACCCAATGTCTTCTACATCACCATTGTGAAATCTGCCAAGTAGGTTAAACACCAAGTTGGGAAATAAATCAGTGCTGAACAGAAGAACAAGCTTCGAGTGATGTATAGGAAACCTGATTTACAGATGGAATAATTATTTTTATAAACTCTTATCCCATTCAGTCATTGAACAATCTTGCTTAGAAATGCATGGCCAAACTGTAACAGTAGAATGGGGTCTGGCATTCTTATTCCTTCCTCTTGGTGAGTTTTCCCAACAGCTGCAGACGGATACTCACGGTGAAGCGCTGAGCGTTACCCCTGTTCTCCAGTTTATCGTCGCTGGCGTAGAAGGTGAAAGTCTGCATGACATTTGACCCCGCCCGCAGGAATTCTCGGTGCAGCTGTCTCACTGGAAACGAGAAGAGTAAGAGTCACTCACTCATATGGCTATTTGCTGAGTATTTACAACTTCGCGACTTCACGCTCTCTCAACTTCATCTGGTTGAAAAATGTGCGTCTGATGGACAAGTTGGAGAGGCTTCGCTAAACTAAATGCTATGTAGGCTAGCCTATGACTGGTGTACAGGGTCCAGGGAGCCAAAGATTAGATATCATTTACCAGCCTCGGGGTGCTCAGCGGCAGCCTCAGGAGTCCAGGGACCCGCCTTCACATAGCCCCTCTTCTCCAGGGCGAAGACAAAACCTCCATCCCCAATAACAATCTCGCCTGCATCCAGGCGCTCCAGAATGTTCTGCACAAACATTGCATAATTAGCTCTCCATTTTACAAGTATAAAATATGCACTTGCAATAAATGCGTAAAAAGCTCCCTGAATAAAATACGCAACGGGTAGACGATTGCATTGTTTCCCAAACTGGGTCCTGGGGACACCAATGGGAGAACATCGCACCCCATGGGGTCCCGAGGGCCGAGTTCAGGAAACGCTGATCTAAGGTTATATAATGGAGTTGTAGTAGAAGTCAAACCATTCTATGTTAACTAAAGTAAATGAAGCATGCACCATGGATTTTTATTAATATATTGCACCAAACAAGACCAAGGGGTTCAGATGAAGTTAGAACTAAAATAAGCATTTTGATCCCTATAATAACATACTCTTAACACCAAAGCAATACATGCATTAGCACATCTGCAATAGTTCTGCAAAAGACTAAGTGTATTATGCAATAGGCATGCATGCCTTTACAGCCATAATGATGGTCATATTAAGTCTCGACTTACTCTCTTAGCTCCAGCTGGTGCCATGATCATTGGTGATTGCACTTGTACTTGAGACACTCCTTCTCAAACACAGGCTTCCTCTAGATTTGGAGAGGGTTTGATACCGTGATCCGTTTGCCTTTATATGCCGAAGGAGGGGTGTGGTGTGCACTGATGTCACAAACAGTCACACAGATCCGCCTGCTCCTGCTTGTTAAATAATCTATTTTTCTCTGCATCTACAGTGCATTCGAAAAGCATTCAGACCCCTTCACTTTTTTACAGCCTTACTCTAAAATGGAAAAAAAAATGGATTAGACAGAAATACCTTATTTCTGTCATAAAGCCCTTTCACTACATGAACAACAAACAAGAACCAAATTCCTCATTGAGAGGGGGCAGCACTGAGCAAGCCTGCAACATCACCTCCTGGCGTAGTTCAAACTGAGCATGTTATGTCTCCATGAGAGGCCATCTTAACCGACTGACATTTGGCTTCAATGCGCTATTGGAGCCATTACATAGGAATGAATGGTGTCACGTGATCAATGGCTTTGTCCATTCATATATACAGTCATTGGTGTCACTCTGATCTTAAAATCGTGTCTCGGCAGAAAAGTGTATACAGTGCATTCGGAAAAGTATTCAGACCCCTTCCCTTTCCCACATTCTGTTACAATACAAATGTTACGAGGTTAGCATGTTTTTTTGCGGCATGATCTTTGTGCATCTGTAACTTTCACACTCATTATTATTCTCGATTCATTCATGTTTATCCGTAAACATGATGGCATCCACATGAATGTAAGTGTTCAGAAACATATTGGAATCTTATTTACAATAAAAGTGGCTCCAAAATGACACAATATCAGGAACAGTGGAGATCTGCCTTATGTTAGTGTTGTGCTCTTGGTTTTGCTGTTTTATTAAAATGTTTCACCTTCTTCTGACACACCGCCCCGTCATTACAAAATACCAACTCAAAATATGGAAGCAGCAGGACAACCGGACATCTCCCAGACGATCGATGAACAAGGTCGTCCTCGTCGTCAACACCATGATCAGCTGGCTCAACTGGGGAAGGCCATGGAAGATGTTCTCAGCAGTGGAGGATATTCTAGAGCCAGTCTACCCAAGGAGTTAGCATACCAGCCCATCCAGCAACCTGCTCAGGTCAGTCATGCCCGTCTATCCCTCCTGGAGAAATATGACGGGACACCATCCAAATGCCGTGGCTTCCTCCTTCAGTGCTCCCTCTATTTCGCAAATCAGATGGGAGCCCCCACATCCGAGAGGTCTAAGGTTACCACGGTTATTTCTCTGCCGACTGGGCGGGCATTGGAATGGGCTACGGCCATCTGGGAGAGAGGAGAGGAAGAGCTTGAGTCTTATGAGGGGTTCATGGCTCTGTTTAAATGTATTTTCGATCATCCCGCGGAGGGCAGAGAGGGTGGTGAGCATCTGCTTCAGCTCCAGCAGGGGAATCAGACAGCTGCTGAGTATACTCTTACCTTCCGGACAGTAGCAGCTTCCAGTGGATGGAATGAGCCGATGCTGAGCACGTTATTTAGAAGAGGTCTGCGCAAGGAGGCCCAGACGGAACTGGCCTGCCGAGATGACAATATCACCCTGGACGCACTCATTGCAATGGCCATCTGTCTGGATAACCTCCCCTCCCCTTCATCGCTTCTCTCCATCCTTCGGGGAGTGTTCGGGATCAGAGCCTGAACCCATGGAGGTAGGGGTCACACGCCTTCCTGTGGAGGAACGACTCAAATGGATACAGCTGGGGCTCTGTCTGTTCTGTGGCCAGGGAAGGCACACGTGCCAGCGGTGTCCATTACTTCAGTATCCAGGATCCACTAGAGCAGAGAGCCGGTCACGTGATGTTACATACCCTGGACCAGGAGTGAGTATTCCATCTTCTGCTCTTCCTGTTAGACTCATTTTAGTACCCATCACTCTGGCTGACTGTCCCTCATGCCCTGTGTCTACAGCTTTAGTGGATTCCGGTGGCGCGGGGAACTTTATGGATCGGACCCTTGCCTCCTCTCGTAATATTACTACCGACCTGCTCTCCTCTCCTTTTCCAGTTCAAGGTCTCGACAGTCGACCTCTAGGATCCGGAACCATCACACACATCACCCAACCACTCACCCGCACCGTGGAGCCCAATCACCAGAAAAACATCCCCTTCTTCATCACCAGTTCACAAGATCATCCTCTGCCTACCTTGGCTTCAGCTCCATAACCAAACCATCTCATGGTCGAGGATGAGAATCACAGTCTGGTCACCTGAATTCCTGGAAGACCTGCTTCCCTGTCCCCTGTGGCACCACATCGGTTGAGAGTCCTGTGGTTGCCCTCCAGCCCAACATCCCAAAGGAATATCAGTATCTAAGGGAGGTATTCTCCAAGACCCACACTACCTGTCTCCCTCCTCATCGCCCATGGGACTGTGCCATTGACCTGTTTTCCAGTGCTACACCTCCGCGCAGATGCAACTACCATCTGTTGGTGGCTGAGACCCAGGCCATGGAAGACAACATTCAAGAGGCACTCCAACAGGGTTTCATCCACAGGTCCACGTCCCCTGCATCGGCTGGTTTATTTTTAGGGGGCCAAGAAGGAGGGAGGATTACGTCTTTGTATCGATTAACGTGACATCACCACGAAGTATCGGTATCCTCTCCTGCTGGTGCCATCAGCCATCGAGCAGCTCCATGGGGCCCGGTTCTTCACCAAACTGGACCTGGGAGTGCCTACAATCTCATTCGCATCCGGGAGGGGATGAGTGGAAGATGGCGCTCAGCACGATGTCTGGTCACTACGAGCGCCGTCGCTGCCCCTCTCACCTCCCTCCTCAAGGGTGGGCCTCACAGGTTGGGTTGGCCTGCAGCAGCCGACGAGGCCTTTTGTCTCCTCAAGGGGTGTTTCACCACCGCCCCCTTGCTGAAACACCCAGATCCCATGCTACATTTTGTGGTTGAGGTAGACGCATCGGAGGTCGGTGTGGGGGGATTTTATCACAAAGTGATAACTGTCCCCCACAGGGAGGAATTACGACACCGGCGATCGGGAGCTCTTGGCGATGAAGTTGGCACTAGAGGAGTGGAGACACTGGCTGGAGGGCGCCAAGGAACCATTCGTCATCCTCACCGACCATTGGAACCTTGCACAAATATATGGACAGCGAGGAGACTGAATCTGCACCAAGCCAGGTGGGCCCTCTTCTTCACCAAGTTAAACTTCACGCTGACCTATCGCCTAGTTTCTAAGAACATCAAGGCCGATGCCCTGTCCCGTATCTACAATTTGGGAGAGGGTCTTGTCCAGAGGGCACCCATAATCCCATCCTCCCGTGGTTCGTGAGTCCAGTGATCTGGGACGTAGAAGCCATTTGACAGGCTCTAGAGAGGGAGCCCGCACCCCGGAATTGTCCTCCCGCGTGCATCTACGTTCCCACAGGGGTAAGGGATCGGCTGCTGACCTGGGCACACACATCTACGTTCCCACAGGGGTAGGGGATTGGCTGCTGACCTGGGCACACAGCTGTCATCGCTGGACATCCAGGTATTTCTTGCACCATCCATTCCCTCACTGAGAAATACTGGTGGCCCACCTTGGTGTAGGATGTTAAGCGGTATGTCAACTCCAACTCCTGTTCCGTGTGTGCTCAAACCAAGTACCCTCGGAATGCTCCAGTAGGGGAGCTCAAGCCGCATCCTGTGCCTCAGCGACCTTGGTCCCATCTATCCATTGACTTTGTTACTGATCTTCCCCCTTCTGATGGTTTCATCCCCATTCTGGTGGTAGTGGGTAGATTTTCCAAGTCATGTTGTTTAATCCCTCTTCCTGGTCTCCCCACTGCTCTCAAGGTCACTCTTCCAGCAGGTCTTCTGGCATTAAGGCCTTCCAGAGGACCTCGACTGTGGCCCCCAATTCACATCCCAAGTATGGAGGGCCTTCTTAAAGAAGCTTTGGGTCACTGTTAGCCTCACATCTGGGTATTGGCCTCAGTCTAACGTGCAGGTGGAGAGGATGAATGAGGAGATGGGGATGTTCCTGAGGAGTCACTGTCAGGACCGGCAGGGTGAGTGGGCACGTTTCCTTCCTTGGGCAGAGTACGCCCAGAACTCTCTACTTCACTCCTACACTGGGTTGACCTCCTTCCTGTGTGTTTTGGGTTTCCAGCCGGCCCTGGCCCAGTGGTCCCCAGGTCAGACCACGGCTCCTGTGGTAGATGAGGGGTTCCAGCGCATGGAGGAAGTGTGGAACAATGCGCACATGAGACTACAGCGCGCATCCATCGTCAGAAGGAACGGCAGATCGTCACCGCAATGAGACCCCGGTGATCCATCCTGGGGATTGTGTCTGGCTCTATACCAGGAACTTCCCACTCTACCTGCCCTGCAAGAAACTGAGCCCCCAGTTTGTGGGGCCTTTCAAGGTTCTCCGGAGGGTCAATGAGGTGAAATAAAGGACACAACTACCCCCTCACTACCGTATCTCACCCCTTTTCCATGTCTCCCTTCTCAGGCCGGTGGTTCCTGGTCCCCTAGCTGACGCTGTCCCCCACGACACACCTCCACCCCCCCTGGATATCAAGGGGGGCCCGGCGTACGCTGTTAGATCCCTATTGGACTCCTGACGTCGTGGGGGTCAGCTCCAGTATCTGGTGGACTGGGAGGGTATGGCCCAGAGGAGTGGTGTTGGGTTCCGGTGGAAGACATTCTGGACCCAAACATCCTCCGCGATTTCCACCTTCGCCGCCCGGACCGACCCGCTCCTCGTCCTCGGGGTTGTCCCCCTGGTTGGTGTACGACGTCGCCAGAGTACTAACCACCGGTCCTGCCTGTTCACCCTGCTATCATCCAGAAGACGAGGTCAGTACAGGTGCATCAAAGCTGGGACGAGAGACTGAAAAACAGCTTCTATCTCAAGGCCATCAGACTGTTAAATAGCCATCACTAGCATAGAGGCTGCTGCCTACAGTCATGGCCAAAAGCTGAAAATGACACAAATATTAATTTTCACAAAGTCTGCTGCCTCAGTGTCTTTAGGTATTTTTGTCAGATGTTACTATGGAATACTGAAGTATAATTACAGGCATTGTCAAAGGCTTTTATTGACAATTACATGACGTTGATGCAAAGAGTCAATATTTGCAGTGTTGACCCTTCTTTTTCAAGACCTCTGCAATCCAACCTGGCATGCTGTCAATTAACTTCTGGGCCACATCCTGACGGATGCCCATTCTTGCATAATCAATGTTTGGAGTTTGTCAGAATTTGTGTGTTTTTGTTTGTCCACTCGCCTCTTGAGGATTGACCACAAGTTCTCAATGGGATTAAGGTCTGGGGAGTTTCCTGGCCATGGACCCAAAATATCGATGTTTTGTTCACAGAGCCACTTAGTTATCACTTTTTCCTTATGGCAAGGTGCTCCATCATGCTGGAAAAGGCATTGTTCGTCACCAAACTGTTCCTGGATGCTTGGGAGAAGTTGCTCACTAAGGATGTGTTGGTACCATTCTTTATTCATGGCTTTGTTCTTAGGCAAAATTGTGTGAGCCCACTCCCTTGGCTGAGAAGCAACCCCACACATGAATGGTCTCAGGATGCTTTACTGTTGTATGCTTTACCACAGGACTGATGGTAGCGCTCACCTTGTCTTCCCCGGACAAGCTTTTTTCCAGATGCCCCAAACAATCGGAAAGGGGATTCATCAGGGAAAATGACTTTACCCCAGTCCTCAGCATTCCAATCCCTGTAACTTTTGCAGAATATCAGTCTGTCCCTGATGTTTTTCCTGGAGAGAAGTGGCTTCTTTGCTGCCCTTCTTGACACCAGGCCATCCTCCAAAAGTCTTCGCCTCACTGTGCGTGCAGATGCACTCACACCTGCCTGCTGCCATTCCTGAGCAAGCTCTGTACTGGTGGTGCCCCGATCCCGCAGCTGAATCAACTTTAGGAGACTGTCCTGGCGCTTGCTGGACTTTCTTCACAACAATTGAACTGCTCTCCTTGAAGTTCTTGATGATCCGATAAATGGTTGATTTAGGTGCAATCTTACTGGCAGCAATATCCTTGCCTTTGAAGCTCTTTTTGTGCAAAGCAATGATGACGGCACGTGTTTCCTTGCAGGTAACCATGATTGACAGAGGAAGAACAATGACTCCAAGCACCATCCTCCTTTTGAAGCTTCCAGTCAGTTATTCAAACTCAATCAGCATAACAGAGTGATCTCCAGCCTTGTCCTCGTCAACACTCACACCTGTGTTAACGAGAGAATCACTGACATGATGTCATTTTGATCCTTTTGTGGCAGGGCTGAAATGCAGTGGAAATGTTTTTGGGGGGATTCAGTTCATTTGCATGGCAAAGAGGGACTGCAATTAATTGCAATTCATCTGATCACTCTTCATAACATTCTGGATTATATGCAAATTTCCATCATACAAACTGAGGCAGCAGACTTTGTGAAAATGTATATTTGTGTCATTCTCAAAACTTTTGGCCACGACTGCATATACAGTACATAGACTGAAATCACAGTCCACAATAAATGGAACACTAGTCACTTTAATAATGTTTACATATTTTGCAATACAATATATACATATATGAGATGGGTATCTTATTCTATGCCACTCTGACATTGCTCCTCCATATTTTTTTAATTTTCTTATTTCCATTCCTTTACTAGATTTATCTGTATTGGATATATGTTGTGTAACTGTTAGATATTACTGCACTGTCGGAGCTAGAAGCACAAGCATTTCACTACACCCACAAAAACATCTGCTAAACACTTGTATGTGACCACTAAATAATGATTTGATTTGACTTGACATCCTTTATGTTATGTACTCAGTAGTTCCCTCAGGTCCTCTGGCCTTTTAACTATCCCAAAGCCTAGAACCGAGAGACAGATTTGAGTTACTATGCCCCCAGCCTCTGGAATAGCCTGTCACGTCTCCTCCAACTCTCCGGTGCTCGACTTCACTGGTTTACTAATCACTGACAACTATCATTACGTGCCCCACCGCCTCATCATGAGACACACCTGGACTCCAACATTTCACTGATTACCTCCCCTATATCTTTCACTCCCTTGGTTTCATTCCCCAGGCAATATTGGTTATGTGTTTCATGTCCAAATGCAACTCTTGTTTTTGTACCGTTCCATGTTCATTGCATTATTAAACTCACCAGCTGCACCTGCTTCTCGACTCCCAGCGTCTATGTTATAATGACAGAGAATCTGGGGGGGGGGGGCAAAACTGTGGACGTATTTACAAGATCTTAAAACACAACTTTTTAACTTTGCTTCTTTAGTTTTTATCCTCTTATGTTTTGTGTTGTAAATATTTCAGTTTTTGTTTTAATTTGTACTTTCCTGTGAAACACATAGTGTTGCTTTCAAATGTGTGAAATGTGCTGTATAAATAAAGCTTGATTTGAACTTGTCATCAAGTTAGTAGGTTATTGTATTTCAAAAGTTACATTGAATTGTGTTTGGTTGTGAACGGGACCAAGTATCAACGTTTTAATGAGATTAACCTTCTTGGATAGTTCCGTCTGGGCCATTGACTTCGTGTGGCTTTCATTTCTAGTTTGTCTACAAATTAATAAGCACTATGTTGGATATATATGTTGCATTCAAGTCTCCATCTCAACCAAAAATCTAAGTTAAAGAATAGGACTAGCAAATCATACTTTTAAATGCACTTTAAAACAAAGTTTGATTTGGTCGAATTCTTTAACTCCAATTTTTGATTGAGAGGTGAATTAAACATATAAATGTAAGTATCATATGGCGTTCTGCATTCGCATCGAACAGCCCCCGTGATATGCAACTTTTCAGGGAAGCTAGAAACCAATATACACAGGCAGTTAGAAAAGCCAAGGCTAGTTTTTTCAAGCAGAAATTTGCTTCCTGCAACACAAACTCAAAAAAGTTCTGGGACACTGTAAAGTCCTTGGAGGATAAGAACACCTCCTCACAGCTGCCCACTGCACTGAAGATAGGAAACACTGTCACCACCGATAAATCCACTATAATTGAGAATTTCAATAAGCATTTTTCTACGACTGGCCATGCTTTCCACCTGGCTACCCCTACCCCGCATAACAGCACTGCACACCCCACAGCAACTCATCCATTTCTCCTTCTCCCAAATCCAGTCAGGTGATGTTCTGAAAGAGCTGCAAAATCTGGACCCCTACAAATCAGCCGGGCTAGACAATCTGGACCCTTTCTTTCTAAAATTATTCCAAAAGATTGGAAAGCAGCTGCGGTCATCCCCCTTTTCAAAGGGGGACACACTCTTGACCCAAACTGCTACAGACCTACAGTATATATATCCTACCCTGCCTTTCTAAGGTCTTCGAAAGCCAGGTCAACAAACAGATTACCGACCATTTCTAATCCCACCATACCTTCTCCGCTATGCAATCTGGTTTCAGAGCTGGTCATGGGTGCACCTCAGCCACGCTCAAGGTCCTAAACGATATCTTAACCGCCATCGATAAGAAACAATACTGTGCAGCCGTATTCCTTGACCTGGCCAAGGCTTTCGACTCCGTCAATCATCACATCCTCATCGGCAGACTCGATAGCCTTGGTTTCTCAAATGATTGCCTCTTCTGGTTCACCAACCACTTCTCTGATAGAGTTCAGTGTGTCAAATTGGAGGGCCTGTTGTCCGGGCCTCTGGCAGTCTCTATGGGGGTGCCACAGGGTTCAATTCTTGGACCGACTCTCTTCTCTGTATACATCAATGATGTCGTTCTTGCTGCTGGTGAGTCTCTGATCCACCTCTACGCAGACAACACCATTCTGTATACTTCTGGCCCTTCTTTGGACACTGTGTTAACTAACCTCCAGGCGAGCTTTAATGCCATACAACTCTCTTTCCGTGGCCTCCAATTGCTCTTAAATACAAGTAAAACTAAATGCATGCTCTTCAACTGATTGCTACCTGCCCGCCTGTCCAACATCACTACTCTGGACGGTTCTGACCTAGAATATGTGGACAATTACAAATACCTAGGTGTCTGATTAGACTGTAAACTCTCCTTCCAGACTCACATCCTACCGATCCTCGACTTCGGCGATGTCATTTACAAAATAGCCTCCAATACCCTACTCAATAAATTGGATGCAGTCTATCACAGTGCAATCCGTTTTGTCACCAAAGCCCCATATACTCACCACCACTATGACCTGTACACTCTCGTTGGCTGGCCCTCGCTTCATACTCGTCGCCAAACCCACTGGCTCCAGGTCATCTACAAGACCCTGCTAGGTAAATTCCCCCCTTATCTCAGCTCGCTGGTCACGATAGCAGTACCCACCTGTAGCACGCGCTCCAGCAGGTATATCTCTCTGGTCACCCATGAAACCAATTCTTCCTTTGGCCGCCTCTCCTTCCAGTTCTCTGCTGCCAATGACTGGAACTAACTACAAAAATCTCTGAAACTGGAAACACTTATCTCCCTCACTAGCTTTAAGCACCATCTGTCAGAGCAGCTCACAGATTACTGCACCTGTACATAGCCCATCTATAATTTAGCCCAAACATCTACCTCTCCCCCTAGTTTATTTATTTTGCTCCTTTGCACCCCATTATTTATATCTCTGCTTGCACTTTCTTCCACTGCAAATCTACCATTCCAGTGTTTTACTTGCTATATTGTATTTACTTCGCCACTATGGCCTTTTTTTGTCTTCCCCTCCCTTATCTCACCTCACTTGCTCACATTGTATATAGACTTATTTTTCAACTGTATGTTTGTTTTGCTCCATGTTTAACTCTGTGTTGTTGTATGTGTCGAACTGCTTTGCTTTATCTTGGCCAGTTCGCAGCTGTAAATGAGAACTTGTTCTCAACTTGCCTACCTGGTTAAATAAAGGTGAAATCAAAATAAAATAAAAAGCCATTTGCAGACAAACAGGAATTAACTAAATCAATGGCACAGATGGAACTATTCAAGCAGAAGATACATCTCCTTCAAATGTTGATATATGGTTGCGTTGACAACAACTCAATATCACTATTGTATAATTACACTTGAAATAAACCAAATTGAAACCCTAGGTTTGTATGTATATTTGAGTTGTATCCTAAATAGCTGTTTATGATTTCGCAAATGCTATATAGGCCCAAATGGCATCATTGATGAAAGTGATAATAGTAGCCTACTATTGCTACATTTCATTTACTCTGTTAAACCTACCCTTTGGAATGACTTCGATAGCACCAGTTTTTAAGTGGAGGTCCCACCACAATCATTCTCACGATAGCACTTTGGTAATAGCCAGTAACATATATCAAAGTTAAGCAGGGCTGGGCTTTGTTAAAACCCTGGATGGGAGACCAAAGGATTGCTGAAGATACATTTTCAAGTATTTCACTTTTCCACTTAAGAGTCCACGTCACAATACATAGAAAAATGTTGTTGAAACAACGTTGATTCAACCAGTTTGTTCCCAATGGAGTGTTGCATTTCCCTACTGGGGTATGTCAATTGTGCACAACAGGGTCAATTCTCTTCACAATATTTTCGACTTCTTCGAAGTCACACAACGACTCCACACATCTTTAGCTGTATTGAAATGGATTGAAATGAATTCAAATCTCCCTCCTCCCAGGGACAGTCACACGGTCCTGGGGAAGATGTGGAAGGACACGGCTGAGACTGATCATCGGAGGGGGCTGTGTGGGAGTCAGTGTAGCCTATCGCCTGGCCAAGGCTGGACAGAAGGATGTGGTTCTGCTGGAGAAGTCTGAACATACTGCTGGAATCACCGAGCACGCTGTAGGTCAACAACAGATCTAGGATCAACTTGCCTATCTCAAAACCTAATCTCATATGATGGGGGAAAAGACAGAACTGACCTGGGAACAACAGCTTGCTTCAGAGGGTTTTATGGATCGAGTCTGGTGTTAAACATATTGATTGATGGTCTGACACCTAGCACATGGCACAACAGCAAAACCCCCAACAACACCTTTACCTTTTGCGTAACATTTGGAAAGGATTCGAAACACATGCCGCATTTCCACTGCAGCCCCGTTTCGACCGGAGACGTTCCTCCACTACTACAGCAGTTAGCGTGGCAACGGAGTTTTCACATTTCTCCTCATTAGAATTACGTGTTATTACACACACGATCAGAGGCAATGTAGGTCGGAGATATTCAACATGGCGAGACCGCAGTGAGAGACCCCACTCAAGATATTTACATTTTAATTTGAGCCATTGAGCAGACGCTCTTATCCAGAGCAACTTTACAGCTACCGGGAAGAACCTAAGATACTACAGACATATCAGATAGTCCACTCGGCAGAAGGAGAGGTTGAGATTTCCAAGAAGTAGATGGAGGCATGTAAGAAGATCTGAGTTATGGTAGCTGTCAAAGACAGCTGCTGTCAAAAGAACCAGGCCTAGGTGGTTCGGCCGAGGAACCGATGGCCTAGTTCTGCCTCTTTATCACCCTCAAAACAACTAGATCCTGTATAGCAGGGTTCTCCAACTGGCCAATTTGGTGGACATAAAAGACTTCAAAAACACCAGAAAATCGACTCCAAGTGATTGTAATTTTGGACATCTGTTCCACAGTATTCCCACCCATAATAGGGATAAACTATGTGATCGTATACAAATGTAAGCAAGGTTTGAAATAATTATTTTTGAGTCAAATATTGTATCTGTTTGGGCTTCTTGCTGTCAATTTGCAGTCGGTGGCTGAATCCCATTGATGATCCCTGCTGTAGAGGTTAGTCTACATGTCAGGGGCCCAACTTCCTTAGTAGTCTTATCTAACTTCTCCTTCTCTGTCCAGTGCCTTCACAAAGTATTCATACTCCTTGACTTATTCCACATTTTGTTGTGTTACAGCCTGAATTCAAAATGGATTACAGATTTTTCTTTTTTAAATCAACCGTCTACACACATTTGAATTTTTATCTACATTTGTTGACAATGAAATACCTCATTTACATAACTATTCCTGTTCCTAAGTCAATACTTTTTTAGAGGCACCTTTGGCAGCAATTACAGCTTTAAGGCTTTCTGGGTAAGTCTCTAAGAGCTTTCCACACCTGGTTTGTGCAACATTTGCCCATATTTCTTTTCAAAATTATTCAAAGTGGTTGTTGATCATTGCTAGACAACCATTTTCAGTACTTACCATAGATTTTCAAGTAGATTGAAGTCAAAACTAACTCGGCCACTCAGGAACATTCACTGTATTCTTGGTAAGCAACTCCAGTGAAGTTTTGGCCTTGTGCTTTAGGTTATTGTCCTGCTGAAATGTGAATTAGTCTCTCAGTGTCTGGTGGAAAGCAGACTGAACCAGTTTTTCCTCTAGAATTTTGTCTCTGCTTAGCTCCATTACGTTTTTTTTTTATCCTGAAAAACTCCCCAGTCCTTAACGATTACAAGCATTCCCATAACATGATGCAGCCACCACTATTCTTGAAAATAGGGAGAGTGATACTCAGTAATATGTTGTATTGGATTTGCCCCAAACAAAACACTTTGTATTCAGGACAAAAAGTGAATTGCTTTGCCACATCTTTTGCAGTATTACTTTAGTGCCTTGTTGAAAACAAGATGCATGTTTTGAATATTTTCATTCTGTACAGACTTTCCTTCTTTTCACCTTGTCAATTCAGTTAACATTGTGGAGTAACTACAATGTTGTTGATCCATCCTCAGTTTTCTCCTTTCACAGCCATTAAACTCTAGAACTGTTTTAAAAAGTCACCATTGGCCTCATGGTGAAGTCACTGAGCCTGTTCCTTCCTCTCCGGCAACTGAGTTAGGAAAGACACCTGTGTCTTTGTAGTCACTGGGTGTATTGGTACACCATCCATAGTATAATTAATAACTTCACCGTGCTCAAAGGGATATTTAATGTCTGCTTTTTTATTTTTACCCATCTACCAATAGGTGCCCTTCTTTGCGAGGCATTGGAAAACCTCCCTGGTCTTTATAGTTGAATCTGTGTTTGAATGTCACTGCCCGACTGGGATCTTACAGATCATTGTATGTGTAATATACAGAGATGAGGCAGTCCTTCAAAAATCACATTAAAAACACTATAATTGTACACAGAGTGAGTCCATGCAACTTATTATGACTTGTTAACCGTATTTCTACTCCTGCACTTATTTAGGCTTGCCATAACAAAGGGGTTGAATACTTATTGACACTAGACATTACAGCGTTTCATTTTTAATACATTTGTGAAAATTTGGAAAAACATAATTCCACTTTGACATTATGGGGTATTGTTTCTAGTCCAGTGACAAATCTCACTTTAATCCATTTTCAATTCAGGCCGTAACACAACAAAATGTGGGAAGAGTCCAGAGGTGTGAATATTTAATGGTGTTGAAATGTGTATTATTACGATTATTTTATAACATAAAGAAGATTCATATTTCAAGACATAGCATAAGTGAGATAACCGATAGGTTGGACGATACCTTTCCCACGTTGAAAAAAACGCATATTTAAAAACTGGAAATCAACCCATCCTCCATCATTCACACAACGGAAAGAGCAAATCCTTTATCTAATTGTTGAAAGTGTGTGGGCGAGGGAGAGAAACAAATGAGGCCATGTGGCAGAGAGTGATGTGGCCGCTGGAGGTGGGGGGGTGTGAGTCTGGACAGGGGTGATGTTGTGGATGTTTGTGTGTGTCTGTATGTCGTTGTTTGTATTGTTTAAACATAATAATAATAAATATAAATAAATAAAAATAACAATAATAATAATAATATATACGTACACAGTGGTAAGAAAAAGTATGTGAACCCTTGGAATTACCTGGATTTCTGCATAAATTGGTCATGAAATTTGATCTGATCTTCATCTAAGTCATAACAATAGACAAACACAGTGTGCTTAAACTAATAACAGACAAATGATTGTATTTTTCTTGTCTATATTGAATACATAATTTAAACATTTACAGTGTAGGTTGGAAAAAGTATGTGAACCCCCAAGGCTAATGACTTCTCCAAAAGCTATTTGGAGTCAGAAGTCAGCTAACCTGGAATCCAATCAATGAGACGAGATTGAAGATGATGGTTAGGAGCTGCCTTGCCCTATAAAAACACTCACAAAATTTGAGTTTGCTATTCACAAGAAGCATTGCCTGATGTGAACCATGCCTCGAACAAAAGAGATCTCAGAAGACTTAAGATTAAGAAATGTTGACTTGCATAAAGCTGGAAAGGGTTACAAAAGTATCTCTAAAAACCTTGAAGTTCATCAGTCCACGGTAAGACAAATTGTCAATAAATGGAGAAAGTTCAGCACGGTTGCTACTCTGCCTAAGAGTGCCTGTCCTGCAAAGATGACTGCGAGAACACAGCGCAGAATGCTCAGTGAGATTAAGACGAATCGTAGTGTCAGCTAAAGACTTACAGAATTCTCTGGAACATGCTAACATCTCTGTTGCCGAGTCTACGATACGTAAAACACTAAACAAGAATGGTGTTTATGGGAGGACACCAAGGGAGAAGCCACTGCTGTCCCAAATAAATTGCTGCACGTCTGAAGTTTGCAAAAGAGCACCTGGCAAAATAGCGCTACTGGCAAAATATTCTGTGGACAAATGAACCGACAGTTGATTTGTTTGAAAGGAACACAAAACACTATGTGAGGGAAAAAAAGGCACAGCACACCAACATCAAAACCTCATCCCAACTGTAAAGTATGGTGGAGGGAGCATCATGGTTTGGGGATGCTTTGCTGCCTCAGGGCCTGTACAGCTTGCTATCGTCGATGGAAAGTGAATTACCAACTTTATCAAGATATTTTGCAGGAGAAAATATTGTTGCTCTGTCCACCAATTGAAGCTCAACAGAAGTTGGGTGATGCAACAGGACAACAACCCAAAACACAGAAGTAAACCAATAACAGAATTGCTTCAAAAGAAGAAAATATGCCTTCTGGAGTGGCCCAGTCAGAGTCCTGACCTCAACCTGAATGAGATGCAGTGGCATGACCTCAAGAGATCAGTTCACACCAGACATCCCAAGAATATTGCTGAACTGAAACAGTTTTGTAAAGAGGAATGTTCCAGAATTCCTCCTGACTGTTGTGCAGGTCTGATCCACAACTACAGAAAACATTTGGTTGAGCTTATTGCTGCCAAAGGAAGGTCAACCAGTTATTACATACAAGCGCTCACATACTTTTGCACCCTGCACTGTGAATGTTTACACGGTGTGTTCAATAAAGACATGAAAACGTAGAATTGTTTGTGTGTTATTAGTTTAAGCAGACTGTGTTTGTCTATTGTTGTGACCTAGATGAAGATCAGATCAAATTGTATGACCAATTTATGCAGAAATCCAGGTATTACCAAAGGGTTCACATACTGTTCTTGCACACTACCACTCAAAAGTTTGGAGTCACTTAGAATGTATTTCTGGTACAGAGGCCCATTATCAGCAACACAGCAACATGCACAGAAGTAGTTTGAGGTTGTGCACAGGTGTCTTTTATACTGATAAGTTCAAACAGGTGCCATTGATACAGGTAACGAGTGGAGGACAGAGGACCCTCTTAAAGAAGAAGTTACAGGTCTGTGAGAGCCAGAAATCTTGCTTGTTTGTTGGTGACCAAATACTTATTTTCCACCATAATTTGCAAATAAATTCATTAAAATTCCTACAATGTGATTTTCTGGATTTTTTTTCTCATTTTGTCTGTCATAGTTGAAGTGTACCTATGATGAAAATTACAGGCCTCTCTCATCTTTTTAAGTGGGAGAACTTGCACAATTGGTGGCTGACTAAATACTTTTTTACCCCACTGTATATAAAAAAGATGCACTTTCAAAACATAGCTTTGCAAACTTGCAGGGTCCATACAGTCCATTAAGTGTAATCAGCGATCATATGTACACTTCCATGCCTCCTCCTCTAAGTATCCATGTTTATTGTCTGTTCTTTGCTGGTCTGACCACATACTACCACCCTCGTATCAACCTGAAGAAGGTCCACTACCACAGCATCAATCTGTATGAGAGTCTCGTACACTACACATAAACCACAGAACGGCACAATGGATGATAATGTGAGTCTGTATCTGTATGTTCACACCTTCACTTTCTCTGTGTGTCTCTAGGCGGTGGGTTCCCACCAGCCAGGCAGCATCCGTGTTGCCTCCACCCCAGTCAGAGTGGATGAGCTGAAGTACCAGATGTCCAGGACCCACCGACACCCCACGCCCCAGTGGCTCATCACACCAGAGAAGATCAAGGAGCTCTTCCCCCTGCTCAACATGGACGATGTCTGGACCTGAGGGGAAATACAGCCACTTCCTTCATAGACATGTAGACTGGGTCCCAGATAGGTTTGTGTTGTCTGGCCAACTCCTACATGTCAAGGGGTGTGACAAGACAGCACAAACATATCTTGGACCAGGCTAATATGATCAAGAACGTCATGATTTCAGTTTTATGGCATGATTTACGAGCCTAATGGATATTCTGTAATGACATAAAGAGGCTACACGGAACATTGGCCCCTGGAGGTGCTCCGGAGCCAAAAGGGCAACTAAACGTCCATAGTGTATAATCTTTAAAGCCTATAAGGGTGTCTGTCAGAGGAGGCTGGTGGGAAGAGCTATAGGAGGACGGGCTCACTGTAATGTCTGGAATGGTATCAAACACATCAAACATATGGAAACAACACGTTTGACTCCGTTCCATGTATTCAATTCCAGCCATTACAATGAGCCCGTCCTCCTAAAACTCCTCCCACCAGCCTCCACTGGTGTCTGTAGCTAGGTTTCCATCCAATTGGCGAAATATTCTCTTTTGAATATTCTACAATCTACATAAAGAAAATATGCACATTTTTCCACCAGTGGTATGTTTCCACCAAACGGACTTGTTGCGGATAAAAATCCTTATGATGACGTATTGCACACAAAATAGACTTTTATTGCTCTCGTTTTCATGTACTGAATAAAAATCTCAAGTTCATTGTGTCTCCATCACATATTCAACTCTACTGATTGTTTTGTCACAAACTGTTGTGTCAAATAGCAAATGTGCCTACTCTGGTCTTGGCACCTGCCCGCTAGCCAACAGCTCGCAGATACAGTGCAGGTAGCTGTGCGGGTTGTCTAGTCTACATGATGACATTACTATCGATGAGAGCGCGAATATTTTTATTTGTCAAACGACTGTCAAGCATCAATCATAATGTCACCAGAAAAAGACCTTTCGATATTTATTGGAAAGGAGCGTCAAAGATCACCGTGCACTTTGACCACCCTGTGAAGGTCATCAGAACTCATCTAATCTCTAGCCGAATAAATCGCATGGCGTCCCGAGTCGTAGTGAGAGGACAACACAACGTATCACTGCGTGATTCCAAGTTTACTTCGATATGATGGTTATTATATCAATATTTGCGCATCAAGGCGTTCCCACCACCATTTCTCGCATAATGAATTTTACCGACACAAAAAGATCCCTCCATGTCGAACAAACAAATTATCTGTCTGCATTTAGAAAATTGTACTGAAACTTCCTGTTTCCATTACAGCTGCCGTGATTTTGTTATTGTTTTGCTGTATGACTTTACCCTCATATAAACTGTGGATAGAAACGGGATTATAGACCAGGTTTGAGACAGTGCAGAACATAGATATGAGAGTAACAGTAACATTTGAATCGCCACCTCCCCCAGGTGCTAATGGGTCTGTATAACCCAGGAGATGGCCATATTGACCCCTACTCACTGATCATGACCCTGGCAGCTGGGGCCCCGTATCTACGGAGCCCAGATCGACAAACCAGCTCCAGTCTCTGGTCTCACACCCACCAGCGACAGGAAGTGGGATGTCCAGATCCCACACGGGACCGTCAGAGCTAACCGCATAGTCAACGCCACAGGTCCAATATCTGTCAGTGGCAAAATACCTGTCTCTATGTAAACACCAATGGAGGCTGGTGGAGGGAGAAATTGGTGGACAGGCTCATTGTAATGAGTTCCATTCATTCCATTCCAGTTCCATCACTGGTACACACAAATACATGCACAAAGACAAGCTTGCAAGCATATATGCACAACATGTACCTCTTGCTGCAAACGTGGAAAATAGAAACAAGAGCCTTTGGCAGACTGGGAGGCTGAGCTTCGTGCTAGAATGTGTTTTGAAAGAGAGCCAGAGGAGGGTTGGTGTAGTTGGAAGTTGAGCAACCAGGGACTGGGTTATTGTGCAGAGTGTGTTTGCGTTGCCAAACCATGATTAATCGCTCCTCGCACAAGTCAGTATGTTCAAACAAACATTCTAAGTACCATACCACTCAGCAACAGAACATGCATTGATTATTCATTTTTACATCAATTGAATATCAATACATTGCATTAAGCACTGTAGTATCTTGTAGATATATTGGTTGTGTTATAATGTTTTTTTTAGGGCTATAGAAGAGGTTGTCGTGATGTTTGGATCGTACTCAAGTAGTTTGGCCATTCAAAAACACAGTCCTGTTAAACACAGGCCTGGGGTCACATTGAATTCTCACTGGAAAACTTGATTGAGAAACTATGACCAGTCAAAAGGTTTGAACAAACAAACACACTTCAGGTGACTAACATGTTTCTAGTCGTAATGTCTGCAAAGTTTGAGCAAGCTGATAACTGAAGAAGTTGATACCCATCCCGTGTAGCCTCTCCCGGGTTGTTGGAGACGTATCCCGCAGTTTAGATTGGATGAACTGCAGAACCCCATGTCTCTCAAGTCAATCAAACCAGTCTCTTGTCAACTTATTTTCAGTTCAGCTGTTTTGGTCAATGCCAACAAAGCCTATCAAAGCCTATAGTGGAAAGAGTAGAACAGACTAAGGAGTACAGTTGAGATCTTTATACCCCCAGTTCTGAAGACAAAATGCTTTAAGGTTGAGTTCAGCTGTAGTTGTTGTTTGGTTTGGACCCGTACTGACTGCCTCATTTAGTTTCTATTTCTCATGTCTGAATTCCGAGGAGTTAAAGCTGCCTGGCAGGTTTATTGGGTACCTGAGTTCAGGGGAAATGGGGTCGCGTGGTTTGGACTGGATCATACCAGTTCTGGGACGATTCAGTTGGCAAATATGTCTCCTTTCTTCCTTTCCTTCCACTGCTGCATACTCCAAATATGTCTCCTTTCTTCCTTTCCTTCCACTGCTGCATACTCCAAATATGTCTCCTTTCTTCCTTTCCTTCCACTGCTGCATACTCCAAATATGTCTCCTTTCTTCCTTTCCTTCCACTGCTGCATACTCCAAATCTCTCTCCTCTCTTCCTTTCCTTCCACTGCTGCATACTCCAAATATGTCTCCTTTCTTCCTTTCCTTCCACTGCTGCATACTCCAAATCTCTCTCCTCTCTTCCCATTTCTCGATTGTGTGGCGATTGTGTAAGTTGCTGTGTTTGTTTGCACTCGCGCGCACGCACACACACACACACACACACACACACACACACACACACACACACACACACACACACACACACACACACACACACACACACACACACACACACACACACACACACACACACACACACACACACACACACACACACACACACACACACACACACTCTCTCAGATGGCAGGGTGTGTATCCAGGTGTTCAGTTACTACACCCCTTTTAAAACCACTCCTCCAGGACTTAAATATGTTAACCTCGTTCTTCTACTGTAAAATGGGCCCACTGCTTTTGTGGTTGAGTTTTTTTTACATTCTGAGAACATTGTTTGGACATGTGGGAATAACCCTGGTATGATAATTACGATGGGAGCACTCACTGTCAGGTTTTCTGTTGTTTTCAGCAAAGCCTCCCTCTCTATACAAAACCTTGGGGAGTTCATATCTTTCATTACAATACAAATCTCTCGAACCCTCGGGTCAACCTCATCTCTCCTGTAGTGGGCGGGTGAGTTGTGTAAAGTTGTTATTTTATTTATTTTTTATTTAACCTTTATTTCACGAGGCAAGTCAGTTAAGAACAAATTCTTATTTACAATGACGGCCTACCCCGGCCAAACTCAGATGACGCTGGGCCAATTGTGCACCACCCTATGGGACTCCCAGGGTGTCTGTAGTGATGCCTCAAGCACTGAGATGCAGTGCCTTGGACCGCTGCACCACTCGGGAGCCCTAAGTGTGGTGGGATTTGGGGTTTTAACCCTTGACATGCAGGTCAAGGCAGGGTACGTGATTTATGTTTGCTGGAGCTGTGGTCTGCAGAAATAACTCCATGTGAAAGCAGATCCTAAAGTGCTAATGCAGCATTCCTCACAGACTCCATTCTCTCCAACGCTCCCTCCCTTTACTCTCACCCCATTCCATCGCTCTCTCCTTCCACTGTCTCACACTCACCCCATTCCATCTCTCTCTCCTTCCACTGTCTCACACTCACCCCATTCCATCTCTCTCTCCTTCCACTCTCACACTCGCCCCATTCCCTTGTTTGACTCCCAACCACCTCTACCTCCCCTACATACCCTAATCCCTCCATTTACGCTCTCCTCGGCTCCTTCCCTTTACTCTCTCCTCGGCTCCTTCCCTCCCTCTCTATCAACTCTTCCTTCCTCCAACTTCAAACTCCCTGCTTGCCCTCCTCTATCGCTCTTACCCCTTTTTCTAAACCCTTCAATTTTTCCTCCCTCTCATTGACTTTCGTCTTCTCTCCCAACCCCACTTGCCAGGCCTCGTCATCCCAAACATTTCCTCTTTTGCTGCCCATCTCCTCTCTCTTTCTTCTTGGTCGCTGGTGACCAAGCCTGCTCACGGAGAGCTACTGGGTGTGCAGGCTGTTGCTTATGCTCCAACCCTGCTCTAACACAGTGGATTGAACAAATCAATGTCCCCAGGAGCAGCTGGAGTAAAGTCCTGTATCCCGTCTTTTTATCTTCTCCTCCCCCACCTTCAAAACATGACACTCCCTCTTCCTGAAACCACCGTTTGGCACCTTGGCCAATGAGAATCCCCCAGAGTAAGGTCAGGGGTTGTGGTTCTAGGAATGTGTCTCCCCCCGAAGGATCGGTTTCACCATGTGGGCCATGACCTACTAATGGAACCAAAAGGAGAACGGGCCTCTGAGACAGCCAGTGAAAGGCCTCCACACAGGACCTCCTCAAATCAGAAGTGGGAGCTATATGTACTGTGAACAGAAAATGTTTCACAGAGAGAGAGAGAAACAGTCTCTGGCCTTTAGAAATGATGATTTAGCTGACCACGCTATCCCTGGTGGTAAACAAGGAGGAAAGGGAGTGAGTGTGTTAGTTATTTTACTGCTGCTCTTCAATGCATTGTTGGTTAAGGGCTTGTAAGTGAGCATTTCACTGTTGTATTCGGTGCATGCGACAAATAAAAATGGGATTTTGATTTGGTTAGTTAACAGGTGCGGTTGGCGTACTGTGGATATATGGGTAAGCCCAGATGTAAAGCCCCATTGGAAATGGATCACAGAGCCAATTCATTGGAGGTTGACCTTGTGTGTATCCTGCTACAGTGAGCTGGTAAACATGTGTGCTATCTACTCGGACCCCCCCAGCAGCTCTGCTCTGGTCCTAACTGGCCATAGCCTACAGAAATAGGGAAAGGCAACCTTTAAAAAAATATGTAGAGAGAGTATGTATCCCTCTGAGCTAAACATTTTTTAACAAAGCTTCTAATGCAGAACTCTGCTCAATTTGAGAGATACGCTGTAAAGCAGTATATAAAATGAGTGATTTCATCAGACTTGCATACTCTACCGTTACTCTACGTGTAAAGGAGGTGAAACGGCTAGCTTAGTTAGCGGTGCGCGCTAACTGGCGTTTCAATCAGTGACGTCACTTGCTCTGAGACCTTGAAGTAGTAGTTCTCCTTGCTCTGCAAGGGCCGTGGCTTTTGTGGAGCGATGGGTAACGATGCTTCATGGGTGACTGTTGTTGATGTGTGCAGAGGGTCCCTGGTTCGCGCCCGGGTATGGGCGAGGGGACGGTCTAAAGTTATACTGTTACATAAGCATACTCTACTGTTACTCTACGCATACTATACCGTTACTCTTTTCCCTACTTGTACCTCAAGTATTTATGTCAAGTATTTATGTACTTGACGCGGGGTCTGGTGTGGAACAGCTGCAACTCCGCAGAAAGCGGCAGAAGTCAACAAGTGGGGTTATGTGACATTTCTTTCAGCTGTCACAACAACTGGTTCCTGCAGGCCGTTACCAGCCTGTGCTCTGTAGGGACAAACGGCTGTAGTGTCAGCAGGGGTAATGGTGTGTGTGTTTGTCTGTGTGCAGAGGGAGGGCAGCTGATTCTTGCCCCGGAAATCAGAATATTGATCGGGCAAGAGGCTCGTAGCAACAGGCTTCCTATACTGGTTTGTGGTCAGTCTACTGTGCACAGAGGCTGTGCCATACATTATTTTAATGAATCTTTTATTTCATTTGTAAAAGTGTCTTTTTTAAATCTTTGTGTTACAGTATATGAGTAAATGTATATACATTTTATGTATGACTATGTGCTGACTGGGTTTGCGCTTGTCACGGTCAAGCAATGGTTCTGTGACTTACACAGGTACTGCAGTGAGTAAATGTTCCGTTTTAGGGGGTATCCATGTCCCTGTGGATGTAGTGGCTCTGGCTGGTCCGTTTCCTTCTCTTTTAGAACGTTACGGAGTAGGAACATTCGTGTTTGTGCCAGTGTTTCGGTGGGGGAGCTAACAAGCAGGGAGACAGTTAAATGCTTAAATGCTCCCAAGAAAAGCAGTAACGCACCTAAAACGTTGGTTTAAATGCTGCCATTAAACCCCAAAAGAAGAAGGCCTCAGAAAGAGAGGTCAGAAAACCCAGTCGTCTGACGTTACACCAAACATCAGATCTGATCAGATTGCATTATCACCAACAGCCAGGTGTTGGAATCTCAGCTGACCACCTGAAATAGCTCCTAGAAAATGAAGTCCTTTGTAAATGAAGCCTTTGATGAAGTTTAAAACAAGACTAACCTTCTATGCAGTGTAACTCGACGTTCACTCTAAAGTGAATCAGCTGGTAGAACAGGGGGGTCTCCTATCTTTGTCTTAAGATGTGGCGTCATAGTGTTGGAGCCACAGACAGACGGATAAGTATGTTAGTGTTAACTTTGACGGGCCCTTAACACCATGCCTCAGTCTGGAATGGTATCCTCTTCTCTATATAGGACACTACTTTTGGCCAGAGCCCCGTGGTTTTTGCCAAAAGTAGTGCACTATCTAGGGAATATGGTATCATTTCAGACACAACCATGTCTAAGTGTCATAGAGTACACCATAGTACTGCAATAACAGTCGTGGTTTTACTCAACCTATCGGCTTTCATACTCTGCATCTGAGATTCTACTATTCTACAATTTTACGGCCATATTCCGCTCCATTTCTGTCATTATCATTGCACAATCTGTGGGGCCCAGCTGGCACTATTTTGATCTGAGAAAGTGAAGGCTGGGTTATAATGAGGCAGAAAGAGTCGGTGTGTGAGGCTCTGTTCTTAAACTTGTTTTGCTTTCCTTGCGGTGGAGACCGGGGCAGTTCAAGGATGGCTGTTTACACCCTACTGGCGTCTTTCTCCATACTCCTGTGTCTGCTTCCTGTGTCTCCTCAAAACATCTATGCTAACCTAACCTAGGAGGCGTCAAATAAACACTTGAGCAGGATATATTCTGGTCATGACGAGGGATAAACAGTAGGAGTTAAGATGGAATGTTGCCTTGTTTATTTTCCGCATGGAAACATCTTCAAAGAGCAAACGAACACGTGCCTTAGCCAGCTGCTGGCCAAATATTAGCTAGCTTTATCTAGCAATAATGACATCAACAAAATTGGTTTGCAGTGTCTTCATCTCAAAGAAAGACGGGCGCTATTTTTAGGCATCTGATATGTTTCACTGGTGTGGGGACTGTAAACAGCAAGGCGCACGTCCAAAAGCGGAAGTCGCGTCACAGGCTCTCCTTCCTTTCCCCTGAAAAAAACCTGGATGTTTCTGGTTTTTATTGACCCCACTGAAGGTGCACCTTTTCAGACCATGAAATAATTACTGTTCCAGCTGATTGGCTTTGAGCACCCCACTATCCCTGTCCATCACCAGTATATGCTGTCAAAGCAACAGTTCCCGAGGTACTAATTTAATTAAATTGTTGAGTGTGTCTATTTTAAAGTAACATGTGTTGTGATGTTTAATAAAGTTTAATTAGATGATTAATACATTTTGATATGTTTTGTTGTGCCTAGGTGAAAGGCCCTGAAGACAGAGCTGCCAGTGATCAGGGACCTGGAGGGCTCATACTACCTCAGACTGGAGAGAGAGGCGGACTGCTGTTTGTGCCCTATGAGAGAGAGAAGATGGTGCTGCAGGACACCTGGGTTACAAATGGAGTACCACCAGGTCTGTCTGTCGATCTTGCTCTCTCTTTTGCTCTGTCCCATTCTCTCTCACACAGACAGACTCTCTCTCTACCTCTCTGTATGCCTAACCTCAGTTGTACTCCTCTGGGGGTGTGTGTGTGTGTTGTACATGTTTTGGTAAGGAGCTGTTTGAGTCAGACCAGGACCGTATCATGGACCATGTGGAGATGGCCATGGAGATGGTACCTGTGGTGAAGAATGCTGACATCATCAACATTATGTCTGGACCAATCACCTCCACCCCTGACCTCCTGCCCATGGTCGGACAGCACCAGGGCACAGGCAACCACTGGACCGCCATCGGCTTTGGGTAAACATAGGAGTGGGATTGTGTGCGAGTGTTTGTTTGGGGGGGCTCTGAGCAATGGGTTGGGGTCAGGGGTGGATGTGATTGATGTGATTGGATGGTGTAGTGTGAAAGTTCTTAATTCTGAAGGTCTTACTATCTTCCCTGCTGGTAAGGTAAGCCTTGTTACGTTTGGCTGACTGGGAGTGTGAGGTTGAAGGACAAAAGGCATTACGACATGGTCCAACTGAATGAATGGGATATCTTTACTGGTTGAAGTAAAGGCATGTTTACTAAAGAATGTTGAAAATTTATGCTTGAATTTCTATCTCCCTCCCTCCCTCAGCAGGCTACTCTAAAGAGGAACGTTTTGCGGGCCGTCCGACCCACAGGATCAGTGGTGTGTATGAGCTACTAAAGGGTAAGGCTTCCATGGGCTTCCATGCTGGCTGGGAAAGACCACACTGGTTCTATAAGCCTGGATACAGGATACAGTGCCTTGCGAAGGTATTCGGCCCCCTTGTACTTTGCAACCATTTGCCACATTTCAGGCTTCAAACATAAAGATATAAAACTGTATTTTTTTGTGAAGAATCAACAACAAGTGGGACACAATCATGAAGTGGAACGACATTTTTTGGATATTTCAAAAAAAATGAACAAATCAAAAACGGAAAAATTGGGCGTGCAAAATTATTCAGCCCCCTTAAGTTAATACTTTGTAGCGCCACCTTTTGCTGCGATTACAGCTGTAAGTCGCTTGGGGTATGTCTCTATCAGTTTTGCACATCGAGAGACTGAAATTTTTTCCCATTCCTCCTTGCAAAACAGCTCGAGCTCAGTGAGGTTGGATGGAGAGCATTTGTGAACAGCAGTTTTCAGTTCTTTCCACAGATTCTCGATTGGATTCAGGTCTGGACTTTGACTTGGCTATTCTAACACCTGGATATGTTTATTTTTGAACCATTCCATTGTAGATTTTGCTTTATGTTTTGGATCATTGTCTTGTTGGAAGACAAATCTCCGTCCCAGTCTCAGGTCTTTTGCAGACTCCATCAGGCTTTCTTCCAGAATGGTCCTGTATTTGGCTCCATCCATCTTCCCATCAATTTTAACCATCTTCCCTGTCCCTGCTGAAGAAAAGCAGACCCAAACCATGATGCTGCCACCACCATGTTTGACAGTGGGGATGAGGTGTTCAGGCTGATGAGCTGTGTTGCTTTTACGCCAAACATAACGTTTTGTATTGTTGCCAAAAAGTTAAATTTTGGTTTCATCTGACCAGAGCACCTTCTTCCACATGTTTGGTGTGTCTCCCAGGTGGCTTGTGGCAAACTTTAAACAACACTTTTTATGGATATCTTTAAGAAATGGCTTTCTTCTTGCTGCTCTTCCATAAAGGCCAGATTTGTGCAATATACGACTGATTGTTGTCCTATGGACAGAGTCTCCCACCTCAGCTGTAGATCTCTGCAGTTCATCCAGAGTGATCATGGGCCTCTTGGCTGCATCTCTGATCAGTCTTCTCCTTGTATGAGCTGAAAGTTTAGAAAGTTTAGAGGGACGGCCAGGTCTTGGTAGATCTGATACTCCTTCCATTTCAATATTATCGCTTGCACAGTGCTCCTTGGGATGTTTAAAGCTTGGGAAATCTTTTTGTATCCAAATCCGGCTTTAAACTTCTTCACAAAAGTATCTCGGACCTGCCTGGTGTGTTCCTTGTTCTTCATGATGCTCTCTGCGCTTTTAACGGACCTCTGAGACTATCACAGTGCAGGTGCATTTATACGGAGACTTGATTACACACAGGTGGATTGTATTTATCATCATTAGTAATTTAGGTCAACATTGGATCATTCAGAGATCCTCACTGAACTTCTGGAGAGAGTTTGCTGCACTGAAAGTAAAGGGGCTGAATAATTTTGCACGCCCAATTTTTCAGTTTTTGATTTGTTAAAAAAGTTTGAAATATCCAATAAATGTCGTTCCACTTCATGATTGTGTCCCACTTGTTGTTGATTCTTCACAAAAAAATACAGTTTTATATCTTCATGTTTGAAATGTGGCAAAAGGTCGCAAAGTTCAAGGGGGCCGGATACTTTCGCAAGGCACTGTACAAGTAAGATACCCGGTCAATCAGTCAATCAATACAAGTATGACACTACTAACGGGATTCTTCCGATGGCATTGAGGAGTACACCACATCAGTCACTGGCTTTATGAATAAGTGCATTGATGACGTCGTCCCCACTGTGACCGTAAGTACATACCCCAACCAGAAGCTATGGATTACAGGCAACGTCCGCCCTGAACTAAAGAGCTGACATTTTCAAGGAGCGGGACTCTAACCCGGACGCTTATGTACCTACACTACTACTGCTACTACTGGACCATCATGTTACTCTACTACTACTACTACTGGACCATCATGTTACACTACTACTGGACCATAATGTTACACTACTGATGGACCATCATGTTACACTACTACTGGACCATCATGTTACACTACTACTGGACCATCATGTTACACTACTACTGGACCATCATGTTACTCTACTACTGTTAATACAGGACCATCATGCAACTCTACTACTACTACTACTGGACCATCATGTTACACTACTACTGGACCATAATGTTACACTACTGATGGACCATCATGTTACACTACTACTGGACCATCATGTTACACTACTACTGGACCATCATGTTACACTACTACTACTACTGGACCATCATGTTACACTACTACTGGACCATAATGTTACACTACTGATGGACCATCATGTTACACTACTACTGGACCATCATGTTACACTACTACTGGACCATCATGTTACACTACTACTGGACCATCATGTTACACTGCTACTACTACTGGACCATCATGTTACACTACTACTGGACCATCATGTTACACTACTACTACTACTACTACTGCTACTACTGGACCATCATGTTACTCTACTACTGCTACTACTGGACCATCATGTTACTCTACTACTGGACCATCATGTTACACTACTACTGGACCATCATGTTACACTACTACTGGACCATCATGTTACACTACTACTGGACCATCATGTTACTCTACTACTGGACCATCATGTTACTCTACTACTGGACCATCATGTTACTCTACTACTGGACCATCATGTTACACTACTACTACTACTACTGGACCATCATGTTACACTACTACTACTACTACTGGACCATCATGTTACACTACTACTACTACTACTGGACCATCATGTTACACTACTACTGGACCATAATGTTACACTACTGATGGACCATCATGTTACACTACTACTGGACCATCATGTTACACTACTACTGGACCATCATGTTACTCTACTACTGGACCATCATGTTACTCTACTACTGGACCATCATGTTACTCTACTACTACTACTACTGGACCATCATGTTACACTACTACTGGACCATCATGTTACTCTACTACTACTACTAATACTGGACCATCATGTTACTCTACTACTGGACCATCATGTTACTCTACTACTGTTAATACTGGACCATCATGTTACACTACTACTGGACCATCATGCTACTACTACTACTACTACTGGACCATCATGTTACTACTACTACTGGACCATCATGTTACTCTACTACTACTACTGGACCATCATGTTACACTACTACTGGACCATCATGTTACACTACTACTGGACCATCATGTTACTCTACTACTGGACCATCATGTTACTCTACTACTGCTAATACTGGACCATCATGTTACACTACTACTGTACCATCATGTTGCACAACTACTGGACCATCATGTTACACTACTACTGCTACTACTGGACCATCATGTTTAACTCTACTACTGGACCATCATGTTACACAACTACTGGACCATCATGTTACACTACTACTGCTACTACTGGACCATCATGTTACTCTACTACTACTACTACTACTGGACCATCATGTTACACTACTACTGGACCATCATGTTTCACTACTACTGGACCATCATGTTACTCTACTACTACTACTACTGGACCATCATGTTACTCTACTACTACTACTACTGGACCATCATGTTACACTACTACTGGACCATCATGTTACTCACTACTGCTAGTACTGGACCATCATGTTACACTACTACTGGACCATCATGTTACACTACTACTGGACCATCATGTTACTCTACTACTGGACCATCATGTTACTCTACTACTGCTAATACTGGACCATCATGTTACACTACTACTGGACCATCATGTTACACTACTACTGGACCATCATCCTACTCTACTACTACTACTACTGGACCATCATGTTACACTACTACTACTGGACCATCATGTTACTCTACTACTGGACCATCATGTTACACTACTACTGGACCATCATGTTACTCTACTACTACTACTGGACCATCATGTTACACTACTACTACTGGACCATCATGTTACTCTACTACTGGACCATCATGTTACACTACTACTACTACTACTGGACCATCATGTTACACTACTACTGCTACTACTGGACCACCATGTTACACTACTACTGGACCATCATGTTACACTACTACTACTACTACTACTACCACTACTGGACCATCATGTTACTCTACTACTGTTAATACAGGACCATCATGCTACTCTACTACTGGACCATCATGTTACACTACTACTGGACCATCATGTTACACTACTACTGGACCATCATGTTACACTACTATGGACCATCATGTTACTCTACTACTGGACCATCATGTTACTCTACTACTTGACCATCATGTTACACTACTACTGGACCATCATGTTACACTACTACTGGACCATCATGTTACTCTACTACTGCTAATACTGGACCATCATGTTACTCTACTACTGGACCATCATGTTACACTACTACTACTACTGGACCATCATGTTACTCTACTACTACTACTACTGGACCATCATGTTACTCTACTACTACTACTACTGGACCATCATGTTACTCTACTACTACTACTACTGGACCATCATGTTACACTACTACTGGACCATCATGTTACACTACTACTGGACCATCATGTTACACTACTACTACTACTACTGGACCATCATGTTACACTACTACTGGACCATCATGTTACACTACTACTACTACTGGACCATCATGTTACACTACTACTACTACTGGACCATCATGTTACTTACTACTACTACTACTGGACCATCATGTTACTCTACTACTACTACTACTGGACCATCATGTTACTCTACTACTGGACCATCATGTTACACTACTACTGGACCATCATGTTACACTACTACTGGACCATCATGTTACACTACTGATGGACCATCATGTTACACTACTACTGGACCATCATGTTACTCTACTACTGCTAATGCTGGACCATCATGTTACTCTACTACTGTTACTACTGGACCATCATGTTTCACTACTACTGGACCATCATGTTACTCTACTACTACTACTACTGGACCATCATGTTACTCTACTACTACTACTACTGGACCATCATGTTACTCTACTACTGGACCATCATGTTACACTACTACTGGACCATCATGTTACTCTACTACTGGACCATCATGTTACTCTACTACTGCTAATACTGGACCATCATGTTACACTACTACTGTACCATCATGTTGCACAACTACTGGACCATCATGTTACACTACTACTGCTACTACTGGACCATCATGTTTAACTCTACTACTGGACCATCATGTTACACAACTACTGGACCATCATGTTACACTACTACTGCTACTACTGGACCATCATGTTACTACTACTACTGCTACTACTGGACCATCATGTTACACTACTACTACTGGACCATCATGTTACACTACTACTACTGCTACTGGACCATCATGTTACACTACTACTGGACCATCATGTTAAACTACTACTGGACCATCATGTTACACTACTACTGCTACTACTGGACCATCATGTTACACTACTACTGCTACTACTGGACCATCATGTTACACTACTACTGGACCATCATGATACACTACTACTGGACCATCCGTGTTACACACTACTGGACCATCATGATACACTACTACTGGACCACCGTGTTACACAACTACTGGACCATCATGTTACACAACTACTGGACCATCATGTTACACTAATACTGCTACTACTGGACCATCATGTTACTCTACAACTGCTACTACTGGACCACCATGTTACACTACTACTGCTACTACTGGACCACCATGTTACACTACTACTGGACCATCATGTTACACTACTACTACTACTACTACTACTACTACTACTACTGGACCACCATGTTACACTACTACTACTGGACCATCATGTTACACTACTACTGGACCATCATGTTACTCTACTACTGGACCATCATGTTACTCTACTACTGCTACTACTGGACCATCATGTTACTCTACTACTGCTACTACTGGACCATCATGTTACACTACTACTGGACCATCATGTTACACTACTACTACTACTACTGGACCATCATGTTACTACTACTACTGGACCATCATGTTACTACTACTACTGTTAATACTGGACCATCATGTTACACTACTACTGGACCATCATGTTACACTACTACTACTACTAATACTGGACCATCATGTTACTACTACTACTGGACCATCATGTTACTCTACTACTGCAACTACTGGACCATCATGTTACACTACTACTGTACCATCATGTTGCACAACTACTACTACCATCATGTTGCACAACTACTGGACCATCATGTTACTACTACTGCTACTACTGGACCATCATGTTACACTACTACTGTACCATCATGTTGCACTACTACTGGACCATCATGTTACACTACTACTGCTACTACTGGACCATCATGTTACACTACTACTGTACCATCATGTTACACTACTACTGGACCATCATGTTACACTACTACTGGACTACTGGACCATCATGTTACTCTACTACTACTACTACTACTGGACCATCATGTTACACTACTACTGGACCATCATGTTACACTACTGATGGACCATCATGTTACACTACTACTGGACCATCATGTTACACTACTACTGGACCATCATGTTACTCTACTACTGGACCATCATGTTACTCTACTACTGCTACTACTGGACCATCATGTTACACTACTACTGGACCATCATGTTACACTACTACTGGACCATCATGTTACACTACTACTGGACCATCATGTTACACTACTACTGGACCATCATGTTACTCTACTACTGGACCATCATGTTACTCTACTACTGGACCATCATGTTACTCTACTACTGTTAATACAGGACCATCATGCTACTCTACTACTGGACCATCATGTTACTCTACTACTGGACCATCATGTTACTCTACTACTGGACCATCATGTTACTCTACTACTGGACCATCATGTTACACTACTACTACTACTACTGGACCATCATGTTACACTACTACTGGACCATCATGTTACTCTACTACTACTACTACTGGACCACCATGTTACTCTACTACTACTACTACTGGACCATCATGTTACACTACTACTACTACTACTGTTAATACAGGACCATCATGCTACTCTACTACTACTACTACTACTGGACCATCATGTTACACTACTACTACTACTACTGGACCATCATGTTACACTACTACTGTTAATACTAGGACCATCATGTTACACTACTACTGGACCATCATGTTACACTACTACTACTGGACCATCATGTTTCACTACTACTGGACCATCATGTTACTCTACTACTACTACTACTGGACCATCATGTTACTCTACTACTGGACCATCATGTTACACTACTACTGGACCATCATGTTACACTACTACTGGACCATCATGTTACACTACTACTGGACCATCATGTTACACTACTACTGGACCATCATGTTACACTACTACTGGACCATCATGTTACACTACTACTACTACTGGACCATCATGTTACACTACTACTACTACTGGACTATCATGAGGCCTCACCTCCTGGCTACACTAGTGACCATATCCCACTACATCCCATGTTACAACGGAGGTGTTGCTAACATTTACGATAGCAAATTTCAATGTTACACTAAAAAAAATGGACCATCATTTGAGCTTCTAGTCATGAAATCTACTACTAGCCTACTCAATCACTTTTTATAGCTACTACTTACTGGCCATCATGTTACACTACTACTGCTACTACTGGACCATCATGTTACACTACTACTGTAGTCATAGCAGATACTATTCTAATCTTTGGTGACTTTAATACTACTGGAAAAGTCCACAGACCCACTACTGCTAAGGCTACTGGACCATCATGACTCACTGGGTTTTGTCCAACATGTCTACTGGACCCACTCACTGTTACACATACGCTGGACTAGTTTTGTCCCATGGAATAAATGTTGTGGATCTTAATGTTTTTCCTCATAATCCAGGACTATCGGACCACCATTTTACACTACTATTGCAACAAATACTGCTCAGACCAACAAGGAACATCAAAAGTCGTGCTATAAATTCACAGACAACACAAAGATTCCTTGATGTCCTTCCAGATTTACCCTCTGTCTACCCAATGACACCAGAGGACAAAAATCATGTTAACTACCTAACTGAGGAACTCAATTTAACCTACTACCCTAGATGCAGTTGCACTACCCTAAAAACTAAAAACATTTCTCATAAGAAACTAGCTCCCTGGACACATGAAAATACTAGCTCTGAAGCAAGCTTCCAGAAAATTGGAACGGAAATGGCGCCACACTAACTGGAAGTCTTCCGTCTAGCTGGACCATCATGACAGTACTACTGCAGTACTGGAAGAGCCCTTACTGCTGCTCGATCATCCTACTTTTACTAACTTACACTACTGACTACTGACCATCATAAGAACAATACAAAATTCCTACTTGATACGGTCGCAAAGCTAACTAAAAAGCAGCATTCCCCATGAGAGGATGACTTTCACTTTAGCACTGATAAATTCATGAACTTCTTTGAGGAAAAAATTATGATTATTACAAATTACAGACTCCTCCTTAAATCTGCGTATTCCTTCAAAGCTCAGTTGTCCTGAGTCTGCACAACTCATGTTGGACCTAGGATCAAGAGAGACGCATCAAGTGTTTTAGTACTATATCTCTTGACACAATGATGAAAATAATCATGGCCTCTAAACTACAAGCTGCTTACTGGACCATATTCCAACTAAACTACTGAAAGAGCTGTTCCTGTGCTTGGCCCTCCTATGTTGAACATAATAAACGGCTCTCTATCCACCGGATGTGTACCAAACTCACTAAAAGTTACAGTAATAAAGCCTCTCTTGAAAAAGCCAAACTGGACCATCAAATATAAAAAACTATCGGACCTATATCGAATCTTCCATTCCTCTCAAAAATCTTAGAAAAGGCTGTTACTCAGCAACTCACTGCCTTCCTGAAGACAAACAATGTATATGAAACTGCTTCTCTGGTTTTAGACCCCATCATAGCACTGAGACGGCACTTGTGAAGGTGGTAAATGACATTTTAATGGCATCGGACCGAGGCTCTGCATCTGTCCATCATGTCCTAGACCTTAGTGCTGCTTTTGATACCATCGATCACCACATTCTTTTGGAGAGATTGGAAACCATCATTGGTTACACTACAAGTTCTGGCCTGGTTTAGATCTTATCTACTCGGAAAGATATCAGTTTGTCTCTGTGGATGGTTTGTCCTCTGACAAATCAACTGTAAATTTCTACCTCAAGGTTCCGTACTAGGACCGCTGTTGTTTTCACTATATATTTTACCTCTTGGGGATGTTATTGGACCATAATGTTAACTTTCACTGCTATGCTGATACACAGCATGTACATTTCAATGAAACATGGTGAAGCCCCAAAATTGCCTCGCTAGAAGCATGTGTTTCAGACATAAGGAAGTGGATGGCAGCAAACTTTCTACTTTTACTACTGGATAAAACAGAGATGCTTGTTCTAGGTCCCAAGAAACAAAGAGATCTTCTGTTGAATCTGACAATTAATCTTAATGGTTGTACAGTCATCTCAAATAAAACTGTGACTGGACCATCATGTTACTCTGGACCCTGATCTCCATCTTTTGAAGAACATATCAAGACCATTTCATGGACAGCTTTTTTCCATCTACTAACATTGCAAAAATCAGAAACTTTCTGTCCAAAAATGATACACTAAAACTAATCCATGCTTTTGTCACTTCTAGGTTAGACTACTGGACAATGCACTTTCCGATACACGGATAAAGCACTAAATAAACTTCAGTTAGTGCTAAATACGGCTGCTACTGACTAGAACCAAAATTTGATCATATTACTCCAGTGCTAGCCTCCCTACACTGGCTTCCTGTCAAAGCAAGGGCTGATTTCAAGGTTTTACTGCTAACCTACTGGACATTGCATGGGCTTGCTCCTACCTATCTCTCTGATTTGGTCTGCCGACATACCTCATGTTACGCTACGGTCACAAGACGACCATCCTAATTGTCCCTAGATGTTACACTACTACTTCTAAGCAAACAGCTGGAGGCATCTTTCTCCTATAGAGCTCCATTTTATGGAACCATCATGTTACCCATGTCAGAGACGCAAACTACGGTCCATCATTTAAGTCTTTACTGAAGACTCATCATGTTCAGTGGGTCATATGATTGAGTGTAGTCTGGACCAGGAGTGGGAAGGTAACACTAGGCTCTGGAGCAACTGAACCACCATTTACTGTACTCTGCCTGGCTGGACCACCATGTTAAACCACTGGGACCTCTGCCTCTAACCCTATTACAGGGGCTGAGTCACTGGCTTGCTGGGGCTCTCTCATGCCGTCCCTGAGGGGGTGCGTCACCTAGTGGGTTGATTCACTGATGTGGTCATCCATCATGTTACGCTACTTGGGTTGTGCCGTGGCTACTGGACCATCTTTACTATACTAGCTTTGTCTCAGGATGGTAAGTTGGTGGTTGAAGATATCCATCCAGTGGTGTGGGGGCTGTGCTTTGGCATAGTGGGTGGGGTTACCTTCCTGTTTGGCCCTGTCCGGGACCATCATGTTACCACTAGTGTACTCCTGGACCATCCTGTCTCAGCCTTCAGTATTTATGCTGCAGTAGTTTATGTGGACTGGGGTCATGTTATATCTGGACTACTTCTCCTGTCCATCGGTGTCCTGTTGAATCTAAGTGTGCGTTCTCTAATTCATCCTTCTCTCTACTCGGAGGACCTGAGCCCTAGGACCATGCCCCAGGACTACCTGACATGATGACTACTTGCTGTCCCCAGTCCACCTGGCCGTGCTGCTGCTCCAGTTTCAACTGAACTGGACCCTAGGACCATGCCCCAGGACTACTTGACATGATGACCATCATGTCCCACTCCACCTGGCCGTGCTACTGCTCCAGTTTCAACTGTTCTGCCTTATTATTGGACCATCATGTTACCATGCTGGTCATTTATGAACATTTGAACATCTTGGCCATCTGTTATAATCTCTACTACCGGCACAGCCAGAAGACTACTGGCCACCCCACATACCTGGTTCCATCAGGTTTCTTCCTACTTTTGGCTTTTCTAGGGAGTTTTTCCTAGCCACCGTGCTTCTACACCTCATTGCTTGCTGTTTGGGGTTTTAGGCTGGGTTTCTGTACAGCACTTTGAGATATCATGATTACACTACTATAAATACTACTTGATTTGATTTGATTTGATTTACTGGATCATCATGTTACTCTACTACTACTACTACTGGACCATCATGTTACTCTACTACTACTACTACTGGACCATCATGTTACACTACTGCTGGACCATCATGTTACACTACTACTGGACAATCATGTTACTACTACTACTGGACCATCATGTTACACTACTACTGGACCATCATGTTACTCTACTACTACTACTACTGGACCACCATGTTACTCTACTACTACTACTACTGGACCATCATGTTACACTACTACTACTACTACTGTTAATACAGGACCATCATGCTACTCTACTACTACTACTACTACTGGACCATCATGTTACACTACTACTGGACCATCATGTTACACTACTACTGGACCATCATGTTACACTACTACTGGACCATCATGTTACTCTACTACTGGACCATCATGTTACTCTACTACTGCTAATACTGGACCATCATGTTACACTACTACTGTTACTACTGGACCATCATGTTACACTACTACTGGACCATCATGTTACTCTACTACTACTACTACTGGACCATCATGTTACTCTACTACTGTTAATACAGGACCATCATGTTACACTACTACTGGACCATCATGTTACACTACTACTGGACCATCATGTTACTCTACTACTGGACCATCATGTTACTCTACTACTGCTAATACTGGACCATCATGTTACACTACTACTGTACCATCATGTTGCACAACTACTGGACCATCATGTTACACTACTACTGCTACTACTGGACCATCATGTTTAACTCTACTACTGGACCATCATGTTACACAACTACTGGACCATCATGTTACACTACTACTGCTACTACTGGACCATCATGTTACTCTACTACTGCTACTACTGGACCACCATGTTACACTACTACTACTGGACCATCATGTTACACTACTACTGCTGCTACTGGACCATCATGTTACACTACTACTGGACCATCATGTTAAACTACTACTGCTACTACTGGACCATCATGTTACACTACTACTGCTACTACTGGACCATCATGTTACACTACTACTGCTACTACTGGACCATCATGTTACACTACTACTGGACCATCATGATACACTACTACTGGACCACCGTGTTACACAACTACTGGACCATCATGTTACACAACTACTGGACCATCATGTTACACAACTACTGGACCATCATGTTACACAACTACTGGACCATCATGTTACACTAATACTGCTACTACTGGACCATCATGTTACTCTACAACTGCTACTACTGGACCACCATGTTACACTACTACTGCTACTACTGGACCACCATGTTACACTACTACTGGACCATCATGTTACACTACTACTACTACTACTACTACTACTACTGGACCACCATGTTACACTACTACTACTGGACCATCATGTTACACTACTACTGGACCATCATGTTACACTACTACTACTACTACTACTACTGGACCACCATGTTACACTACTACTACTGGACCATCATGTTACACTACTACTGGACCATCATGTTACACTACTACTGCTACTACTGGACCATCATGTTACACTACTACTGCTACTACTACTACTGGACCATCATGTTACACTACTACTGGACCATCATGTTACACTACTACTACTGGACCATCATGTTACACTACTACTACTGGACCATCATGTTACACTACTACTGGACCATCATGTTACACTACTACTGCTACTACTGGACCATCATGTTACACCACTACTACTGGACCATCATGTTACACTACTACTACTGGACCATCATGTTACACTACTACTGGACCATCATGTTACACTACTACTACTGGACCATCATGTTACACTACTACTACTGGACCATCATGTTACACTACTACTACTGGACCATCATGTTACACTACTACTACTGGACCATCATGTTACACTACTACTGCTACTACTGGACCATCATGTTACACTACCACTGCTACTACTGGACCATCATGTTACACCACTACTACTGGACCATCATGTTACACTACTACTACTGGACCATCATGTTACACTACTACTGCTACTACTGGACCATCAGGTTACACTACTACTACTACTACTACTACTACCACTACTACTACTACTGGACCATCATGTTACACTACTACTGGACCATCATGTTACACTACTACTACTGGACCATCATGTTACGCTACTACTACTGGACCATCATGTTACGCTACTACTACTGGACCATCATGTTACACTACTACTGCTACTACTGGACCATCATGCTACTACTACTACTGCTACCATTGGACAATCATGTTACACTACTACTGGACCACCATGTTACACTACTACTGGACCATCATGTTACACTACTACTACTACTACTACTGGACCATCATGTTACACTACTACCGCTACTACTGGACCATCATGTTACACTACTACTGGACCATCATGTTACACTACTACTGGACCATCATGTTACACTACTACTACTACTGGACCATCATGTTACACTACTACTGCTACTACTGGACCATCATGTTACACTACTACTGCTACTACTACTACTGGACAATCATGATACACTACTACTGGACCATCATGTTACACTACTACTACTACTGGACCATCATGTTACACTACTACTGCTACTACTGGACCATCATGTTACACTACTACTGCTACTACTGGACCATCATGTTACACTACTACTGCTACTACTACTACTGGACCATCATGTTACACTACTACTGGACCATCATGTTACACTACTACTACTGGACCATCATGATACACTACTACTGCTACTACTGGACCATCATGTTACACTACTACTACTACTGGACAATCATGATACACTACTACTGCTACTACTGGACCACCATGTTACACTACTACTACTACTGCTACTACTGGACCATCATGTTACACTACCACTGGACCATCATGTTACACTACTACTACTACTACTACTGGACCATCATGTTACACTACTACTACTACTGGACAATCATGTTACACTACTACTGCTACTACTGGACCATCATGTTACACTACCAATGGACCATCATGTTACACTACTACTACTACTACTACTGGACCATCATGTTACACTAGTACTGCTACTACTGGACCGTCATGTTACACTACTACTGCTACTACTGGACCATCATGTTAAACTACTACTGGACCATCATGTTACACTACTACTACTGGACCATCATGTTACACTACTACTACTGGACCATCATGTTACTCTACTACTGCTACTACTGGACCACCATGTTAAACTACTACTGGACCATCATGTTACACTACTACTACTACTACTACTGGACCATCATGTTACACTATTACTGCTACTACTGGACCATCATGTTACTCTACTACTGCTACTACTGGACCATCATGTTACTCTACTACTGCTACTACTGGACCATCATGTTACACAACTACTGGACCATCATGTTACTCTACTCCTGGACCATCATGTTACACAACTACTGCTACTACTGGACCATCATGTTACTCTACTACTGCTACCATTGGACAATCATGTTACACTACTACTGGACCATCATTTTACACTACTACTGGACCATCATGTTACACTACTACTGGACCATCATGTTACTCTACTACTAATACTACTACTGGACCATCATGTTACACTACTACTACTGGACCATCATGTTACACTACTACTACTGGACCATCATGTTACACTACTACTGCTACTACTGGACCATCATGTTACTCTACTACTGCTACCATTGGACAATCATGTTACACTACTACTGGACCATCATGTTACACTACTACTGCTACTACTGGACCATCAAGTTACACTACTACTGCTACTACTGGACCATCATGTTACACTACTACTGCTACTACTGGACCATCATGTTACACTACTACTGCTACTACTGGACCATCATGTTACACTACTACTGCTACTACTGGACCACCATGTTACACTACTACTGCTACTACTGGACCACCATGTTACACTACTACTGGACCACCATGTTACACTACTACTGCTACTACTGGACCACCATGTTACACTACTACTGGACCACCATGTTACACTACTACTGGACCACCATGTTACACTACTACTGCTACTACTGGACCACCATGTTACACTACTACTGGACCACCATGTTACACTACTACTGGACCACCATGTTACACTACTACTGCTACTACTGGACCACCATGTTACACTACTACTGGACCATCATGTTACACTACTACTGGACCATCATTTTACACTGCTACTACTACAGGACCATCATGTTACACTACTACTGGACCATCATGTTACACTACTACTGCTACTACTGGACCACCATGTTACAGTACTACTGCTACTACTGGACCACCATGTTACACTACTACTGCTACTACTGGACCATCATGTTACACTACTACTGCTACTACTGGACCATCATGTTACACTACTACTGGACCATCATGTTACACTACTACTACTGCTACTGGACCATCATGTTACACTACTACTACTAATACTACTACTAATGGACCATCATGTTACACTACTACTACTGGACCATCATGTTACACTACTACTACTGGACCATCATGTTACACTACTACTGGACCATCATGTTACACTACTACTACTGGACCCTCATGTTACACTACTACTACTACTACTCGACCATCATGTTACACTACTACTGGACCATCATGTTACACTACTACTGGACCATCATGTTACAGTACTACTGCTACTACTGGACCACCATGTTACACTACTACTGCTACTACTGGACCATTATGTTACACTACTACTACTGGATCATCATGTTACACTACTACTGCTACTACTGGACCATCATGTTAAACTACTACTGGACCACCATGTTACACTACTACTGCTACTACTGGACCATCATGTTACACTACTACTGGACCATCATGTTACACTACTACTGGACCATCATGTTACACTACTACTACTGGACCATCATGTTACACTACTACTACTGGACCATCATGTTACACTACTACTACTGGACCATTATGTTACACTACTACTACTGGACCATCATGTTACACTACTACTGCTACTACTGGACCATCATGTTACGCTACTACTACTGGACTATCATGTTACACTACTACTGCTACTACTACTGGACCATCATGTTACACTACTACTGGACCATCATGTTACACTACTACTACTACTGGACCATCATGTTACACTACTACTACTACTACTACTACTACTACTACTACTGGACCATCATGTTACACTACTACTACTGGACCATTATGTTACACTACTACTACTGGACCATCATGTTACACTACTACTGCTACTACTGGACCATCATGTTACGCTACTACTACTGGACTATCATGTTACACTACTACTGCTACTACTGGACCATCATGCTATTCTACTACTGCTACCATTGGACAATCATGTTACACTACTACTGGACCACCATGTTACACTACTACTGGACCATCATGTTACACTACTACTACTACTACTACTGGACCATCATGTTACACTACTACTGCTACTACTGGACCATTATGTTACACTACTACTGGACCATCATGTTACACTAGTACTGGACCATCATGTTACACTACTACTACTACTACTGGACCATCATGTTACACTACTACCGCCATACTACTGGACCATCATGTTACACTACTACTACTGGACCATCATGTTACACTACTACTGCTACTACTGGACCATCATGTTACACTACTACTGCTACTACTACTACTGGACAATCATGATACACTACTACTGGACCATCATGTTACACTACTACTACTGGACCATCATGTTACACTACTACTGCTACTACTGGACCATCATGTTACACTACTACTGCTACTACTGGACCATCATGTTACACTACTACTGCTACTACTACTACTGGACCATCCTGATACACTACTACTGGACCATCATGTTACACTACTACTACTGGACCATCATGTTACACTACTACTGCTACTACTGGACCATCATGTTACACTACTACTGCTACTGGACAATCATGATACACTACTACTGCTACTACTGGACCACCATGTTACACTACTACTACTACTGCTACTACTGGACCATCATGTTACACTACCACTGGACCATCATGTTACACTACTACTACTACTACTACTACTGGACAATCATGATACACTACTACTGGACCATCATGTTACACTACTACTACTACTGGACAATCATGATACACTACTACTGCTACTACTGGACCACCATGTTACACTACTACTACTACTGCTACTACTGGACCATCATGTTACACTACCAATGGACCATCATGTTACACTACTACTACTACTACTACTGGACCATCATGTTACACTAGTACTGCTACTACTGGACCGTCATGTTACACTACTACTGCTACTACTGGACCATCATGTTAAACTACTACTGGACCATCATGTTACACTACTACGACTACTACTACTGGACAATCATGTTACACTACTACTGCTACTACTGGACCATCATGTTACTCTACTACTGCTACTACTGGACCACCATGTTAAACTACTACTGGACCATCATGTTACACTACTACTACTACTACTACTACTGGACCATCATGTTACACTATTACTGCTACTACTGGACCATCATGTTACTCTACTACTGCTACTACTGGACCATCATGTTACTCTACTACTGCTACTACTGGACCATCATGTTACACAACTACTGGACCATCATGTTACTCTACTACTGGACCATCATGTTACTCTACTCCTGGACCATCATGTTACACAACTACTGCTACTACTGGACCATCATGTTACTCTACTACTGCTACCATTGGACAATCATGTTACACTACTACTGGACCATCATTTTACACTACTACTGGACCATCATGTTACACTACTACTGGACCATCATGTTTCTCTACTACTAATACTACTACTGGACCATCATGTTACACTACTACTACTGGACCATCATGTTACACTACTACTGCTACTACTGGACCATCATGTTACACTACTACTGCTACTACTGGACCATCATGTTACACTACTACTGGACCATCATGTTACACTACTACTACTACTGGACCATCATGTTACACTACTACTGCTACTACTGGACCATCATGTTACACTACTACTGCTACTACTGGACCATCATGTTACACTACTACTGCTACTACTGGACCATCATGTTACACTACTACTGCTACTACTGGACCATCATGTTACACTACTACTGCTACTACTGGACCATCATCTACACTACTACTGGACCACATGTTACACTACTGCTACTACTGGACCACCTATGTTACACTACTACTGGACCACCATGTTACACTACTACTGGACCACCATGTTACACTACTACTGCTACTACTGGACCATCATGTTACACTACTACTGGACCATCATTTTACACTACTACTGCTACTACTGGACCACCATGTTACACTACTACTGCTACTACTGGACCACCATGTTACACTACTACTGGACCACCATGTTACACTACTACTGCTACTACTGGACCACCATGTTACACTACTACTGGACCACCATGTTACACTACTACTGGACCATCATTTTACACTGCTACTACTACAGGACCATCATGTTACACTACTACTGGACCATCATGTTACACTACTACTGCTACTACTGGACCATCATGTTACACTACTACTGCTACTACTGGACCATCATGTTACACTACTACTGCTACTACTGGACCATCATGTTACACTACTACTGCTACTACTGGACCATCATCTTACACTACTACTTGACCATCATTTTACACTGCTACTACTACAGGACAATCATGTTACACTACTACTGCTACTACTGGACCATCATGTTACACTACTACTGCTACTACTGGACCATCATGTTACACTACTACTACTGGACCATCATGTTACTCTACTACTGGACCATCATGTTACACTACTACTACTGGACCATCATGTTACACTACTACTACTACTACTGGACCATCATGTTACACTACTACTGGACCATCATGTTACACTACTACTGGACCATCATGTTACAGTACTACTGCTACTACTGGACCACCATGTTACACTACTACTGCTACTACTGGACCATTATGTTACACTACTACTACTGGATCATCATGTTACACTACTACTGCTACTACTGGACCATCATGTTAAACTACTACTGGACCACCATGTTACACTACTACTGCTACTACTGGACCATCATGTTACACTACTACTACTGGACCATCATGTTACACTACTACTACTGGACCATCATGTTACACTACTACTACTGGACCATCATGTTACACTACTACTACTGGACCATCATGTTACTCTACTACTGGACCATCATGCTACTCTACTACTACTACTACTGGACCATCATGTTACACTACTACTACTGGACCATCATGTTACTCTACTACTGGACCATCATGCTACTCTACTACTACTACTACTGGACCATCATGTTACACTACTACTGGACCATCATGTTACACTACTACTGCTACTACTGGACCATCATGCTACTCTACTACTACTACTACTGGACCATCATGTTACACTACTACTGGACCATCATGTTACACTACTACTGGACCATCATGTTACACTACTACTGGACCATCATGTTACTCTACTACTACTACTACTGGACCACCATGTTACTCTACTACTACTACTACTGGACCATCATGTTACTCTACTACTACTACTACTACTGGACCATCATGTTACACTACTACTGGACCATCATGTTACACTACTACTGGACCATCATGTTACACTACTGCTGGACCATCATGTTACACTACTACTGGACCATCATGTTACACTACTACTACTACTGGACCATCATGTTACTCTACTACTACTACTACTGGACCATCATGTTACACTACTAATGGACCATCATGTTACACTACTACTGCTACTACTGGACCATCATGTTACACTACTACTGCTACTACTGGACCATCATGTTACTCTACTACTGCTACTACTCCTGGACAATCACGTTACACTACTACTGCTACTACTGGACCATCATGTTACTCTACTACTGTTACCATTGGACAATCATGTTACACTACTACTACTACTACTGGACCATCATGTTACACCACTACTACTACTACTACTCCTGGACCATCATGTTACACTACTACTGCTACTACTGGACCATCATGTTACTCTACTACTGTTACCATTGGACAATCATGTTACACTACTACTACTGGACCATCATGTTACACTACTACTGGACCATCATGTTACACCACTACTACTGGACCATCATGATGTTACACTACTACTGGACCATCATGTTACACTACTACTACTACTCCTAGACCTTCATGTTACACTACTACTGTGTAGCCATCATGGTTAGAGCATTGGACTGGTACCCAAAAGGTTGCAAGTTCAAACTCCCGAGCTGACAAGGTTACAAAATCTGTCTACTCTGCCCCTGAACACGCAGTTAACCCACTGTTCCTACTGCCGTCATTGAAAATTAGAATTTGTTCTTAAATGACTTGCCTAGTAAAATAAAGGTAAATAAAATACACTACTACTGGACCATCATGTTACTATACTACTGGACCATCATGTTATGCTACTACTGGACCATCATGTTACACTACTACTACTGGACCATCATGTTACACTACTGCTACTACTGGACCATCATGTTAAACTACTACTGGACTATCATGTTACACTACTACTACTGGACCATCATGTTACACTACTACTGGACCATCATGTTACACCACTACTACTGGACCATCATGTTACACTACTACTACTGGAACATCATGTTACACTACTACTACTACTCCTGGACCATCATGTTACACTACTACTGCTACTACTGGACCATCATGTTACACTACTACTGGACCATCATGTTACACTACTACTGCTGCTATTGGACCATCATGTTACTCTACTACTGCTACTACTGGACCATCATGTTACTCTACTACTGCTACTACTGGACCACCATGTTACTCTACTACTGGACCATCATGTTACACTCCTACTGCTACTACTGGACCATCATGTTACACTACTACTACTGGACCATCATGTTACTCTACTACTGCTACTACTGGACCATCATGTTACACTACTACTGCTTCTACTGGACCATCATGTTACACTACTACTACTACTACTGGACCATCATGTTACACTACTACTACTACTACTGGACCATCATGTTACACTACTACTACTACTGGACCACCATGTTACACTACTACTGCTACTACTGGACCATCATGTTACACAACTACTGGACCATCATGTTACACTACTACTGCTGCTACTGGACCATCATGTTACACTACTACTGCTACTACTGGACCATCATGTTACACTACTACTGGACCATCATGTTACACTACTACTACTACTGGACCATCATGTTACACTACTACTGGACCATCATGTTACTCTACTACTACTACTACTGGACCATCATGTTACACTACTACTACTACTGGACCATCATGTTACACTACTACTACTACTGGACCATCATGTTACACTACTACTGCTACTACTGGACCATCATGTTACACTACTACTGGACCATCATGTTACACTACTACTGGACCATCATGTTACTCTACTACTACTACTGGACCATCATGTTACTCTACTACTACTACTACTGGACCATCATGTTACACTACTACTGCTACTACTGGACCATCATGTTACACTACTACTGGACCATCATGTTACACTACTACTACTACTGGACCATCATGTTACACTACTACTACTACTACTGGACCATCATGTTACACTACTACTACTGGACCATCATGTTACACTACTACTACTGGACCACCATGTTACACTACTACTACTACTGGACCATCATGTTACACTACTACTGGACCATCATGTTACACTACTACTGGACCATCATGTTACTCTACTACTGGACCATCATGTTACACTACTACTGGACCATCATGTTACACTACTACTGGACCATCATGCCAGTGGACAGTAGTGAAGGAAGTTCAGGTTCATGTGTTTTATGGCGTGTTTTATGGTGTGTACACATATGGAAAGCATAGTGTGGCTTTAGGAATTTTTAATTCCTAAGCTGTCTGTCTGGCACATCACTATCTCCTTTGTGCCTGGAACTCTGCATCCTTGAGTGTGAAGACACTACACGCTTCACACATTGTAGCAATGTTGTGTGTGTTTTGTCCCAGTGCAGCTGTGTGTTCCTGTGTGTATGTTAGACTGTTTGAGGACTTGGTATTCTTTCCTTTTGGGATTGAGGGTGGGGAAAGGCTGGACAGCTTCCACTTTTTATTCACATGTGATGTTTTGGGAAAATACTGCTCTGTACTTACTGTTCAATACTCTATACAGTCTGATAATATCAGTCCCAAGTCATTATCATGTGTTGGTCTGAAACCCCTCTTGTTTTAAGAGCTGGAGGCGATTGAGAGATCAAACTCAGGGTTAGGTTCCAAATTGACACGTTCAAACTCCGGGTTAGGATCTAGTTTGCCAATCCAACTCACGGTTAGCTTTCAGTTGGCCATCTACCAGTGGCTGACTAAGCTTTTAAATGGCTCTGAGAATTTAGCACCATCTGTGGGATTTCTATTTGAAATGATGCCCATGGTATATTAATACAGTTTTTCCAGATGAAAACTATGAAACCTTCCGTGTAAGGGCCCAGTGACATAACATTATGTACGTATTTGCAGTGAATAGTCAGTCTTCTTTCTAGAGCCATCCTTGTATGACTGTTTTATTATAACAGTTAAGTTTATCAAGAAACACTCGTCCGTAAGCATCTCCTCTCCCCTGCACCTCCTCTGAAGTTATTACTGTGAATGTATTTTCACTTTCAGTCAACTTACTTATTCAAATATAATTGTTAAATATATGAAGTAACTAACCGCTGTCTCAGTTAATACTTTCAGTCGGTACATTTGAAATAAACCAAGTAACTAACCCCCAAGTGTCTGTCTGTTCTCTCCAGGCAGAGTTTCAGACATACCAGACTGTTCGCTAATGCCCTGTCATAGAAAACACTGCTAGTATAACTCTGTACTCCAACTCCTTACAGCAGCTGTTAATGTAACGCCCCCTCTCTCTGCTCCATTAGGGAACAGCACATTAAAAACAAATTCATCTCCTATTCATTCAGCTCCCTCACACACCCCGAGACAGCTTAGTATTGTATTTCGCCCCCTAGTGGTATCAGGAGAACACTGACAGTCAGGAAATCTGCACTGCAGCCTTACGGCAGGGCAGGCAGAGGTGGCCAATCTTCTCCACCAAGGGCCCTGTGGGTCAATGGTTTTGCTCCAGCCCTGCAGTAGAACACCGGATTCAACTGATCAAGTCCTTACTGGAGACTTTGATTGGTGGATTAATTGAATCGACATTCTGCATTCCTTGAAATTGTAAGTTTAACCTTATAACCCTATGGATCCCTCTCTAACCCCAGGTGGATAGGAGACAGAAGGAGGGATAACGTAATGTGACAGAGAGGACATTGGGGTTTGGCTGTGGCTGGACCAAAGACGTTCTAGAGAAAGCCACTCAGGAGGACATGAGCGGCTCCCGAGTGGCGCAGTGGTCTAAGGCACTGCAACTCAGTGCAAGAGGCGTCACTGGTTCAAATCTAGGCTGTATCACATCCAGCCGTGATTGGGAGTCCCATAGGGAGGTGCACAATTGGCCCAGAGTTGGCTGGGGTAGTCTGTCTTTGTAAGTAAGAATTTGTTCTGAACTGACTTGCTTAGTTACATAAAAGGTCAAATTAAATGTTGCTATTTTTTTTTTAATGAACAATGCAGGCCTCAAGTTACTCGACTGCAAACCCCTTCAACTGGCTGGCATCAACCTCAGAGCTACCAGGATCTCCTACACAGGTGTGTGTGTGTGTTAGCTTACAACTGTTTAAGAGTACATGTGTAGCATGTACAGCGTAACTGACTGCGTGTGTTTCAGGCGAGTTGGGCTGGGAGCTGTATCTACCCCCAAAGGACATGGCAGCGGTGTACCATGCTATCATGGAAGCAGGACAGGATGAGGGCATCGACAAATTTGGTACCTACGCCATGTCATCACTACGACTGGAGAAGGGCTTTGAAGGCTGGGGTGCAGAGGTACACACACACACACACACACTCTCACGCGGTATGGATTGACAGGTTGTTGTTTTTTATCAGATGAACTTTGACACCAACCCTCTGGAAGCTGGTCTGGACTACTTCATCAATCTCAACAAGGTAGACATTGTTACTAGCTACTGCTCTCTCACCAGTCAGCCACTGTCTGTGGGTTCAAGTAGAGGTGTTCATATTCAAACCAGGTGGGTTATGTTTAGATGTTGTGGCCATGTAGCCAGTATCCTAATTCTCCTACACACCTGTATTCTTTAATAAATGCTATGTTTAAATACAGTACACACACATACATCACTCTCCCTGTCTCCAGCCTGCAGAATTCATCGGTAAGACAGCACTGCAGGAGATCAAAGCTAAAGGTCTGAAGAGGAAGCTGTCTCAACGGCAAGGAGAGCTGTGTGTGCGCCCGGCGGTAAAGAGGCAACACAACAGAGGCTTTCACTTACACCAACAGTGTTACCAACAATGTAGATTATGTAATGCATTATAGATGTTCCACAATGTGTTTTTTTTTAATGCGTAATATGTATTGTCAATAATTGTATCATTGTGGAGTGACACTTTAATAATTGTTTCTAAACTCTACACCACACAGCATTTTCCTACAGTACCTGCAACCATCCTATAGAAAAGCATATAGCTTATTGCCCTGTTCTCTCTCCTAGGTGGTTGGCAACACTACATCTACTACAGGGACCTACAGCTACACCACCCAGAGGAGTCTGGCATTTGCCTATCTGCCAGTGGAGCTGTGTCCTGTGGGGCAGAGGGTGGAGGTGACGATGTTGGGGAGGACATACCCTGCCATGGTAGTCTAGGAGCCACTGGTCCTCACTTAACCCACCAAGAACCGGCTGCAGAAGAAGGTTAAGATTAAGGCCTACACGGGGGGGGGGGTTCTAAGCATACCCAGCTTAGAACCAGAGTATCCAGACCTGGATCCAGATAGGATCTTTTGTTTTTTCAAGTATTTACAGAAAAGGTGTGCTTTATTTAGCTACCTTCTGGTGCTAATTGCGACCCAGGTCCGTTTAGAATCTCCAAACAGAAGAACTGACACCAACCACTCACAATGTGATGTGAACTATGCTGGTTGACAGTGTTACTGTTGTGATTATGGTGACTTATGATGAAAAAGACTGACAGGTGATGAACAATACTCAAATGACACCCTATACCCTGTGTGGCCCAAAGTAGTGCACACTATACAGGGAATATGGTATCATTTGAGATGGAGACTTTGACAGTGATGTAAAAAATACATTATAAATTACTTCCCCTTTCCTATTTGGTCACCTGGTTAGGAAGAAGCAGGAACAACTAAAGTAACCCAGAATGTGCATAAGAGCTCAACTCTAGGTTCCAATTTCCAATGTCCATACTAGCATGGACGAATTGTTTGGTTGGAGTCTTGAAACCATTCAACCCATAACTGCTTAGCAACAGAGGCAATCATTACTGATAGGTGGCATTTTAATCTCTCAGTATTGTGGTGTTATAAGTTGTTTTTATGTGAAGGAATTAAATGGCTTTTTTAAATTACTGGTATTAATGCTTATGGGGTTAGTAGACTTAGAAGTGTTAGTGCAGCTGTCCTATCCCAACCATAACCGGACAAATAGATTCTGTCTACTGTAGTCGTTTTGTACATTATATAGAAGAGACAATGAACTTTGATAATGCTTTGTACAAACCTCAGTCGTAAAAGCAAGGTGGGCATATTGCAGACGTAATAACCTGAGCACAAGGTAGGACAAGCGAACTAGCTAACGGGCAGTGATAACCAAAAGGAACAGTATTTTAAGAACACTATGTAAAATAAATTGTGCTAAATGTGTTTACATTATTTTGTCAAATTGTCTGTACATTTGAACTTTGGTTAATTAAAGCCAATGGTAAGCTTGGTCTTGGTGCTGTCATTCGTTTTATAATGATTCGGCATATTTCACACACTATAATTCATCCCTCTCGCTGTATGGAGCAACATCAAGCACACTGGTTACATTCACTTGGCTGAGTATTACAAGTGTCTCTCCACTATAACATAACTCAGAGTTACTTGCGTAACTCCGGTTCTGTGATACTACGAGTGAGACGACTCACAGTGGGATCCGCTTGGCGGATCACTGGGCTTGAAGAGCCAATCCCACAGCGACTGGCCCACTGGTCATTCTCAAGCAGGGAAACGAGGTGTAACCCTGAGTTCTATTCCAAATGCTTGTTCCAATGTCTCACATTAGGATATGGCCAACACCTGTATTGCAGAAATGCTCTCCATAGCCAGGTTAGTCCCAATAACATCACTCCTCAGAGGCGCCGAGACTGAGCACCAACCAGTAAATACCTTTTAAGCGTATGAGGGGTGGCCTAACATGCCATAACGCAAATCTCCTGTTAGGAGATATCTTAGAACAGTGCCCAAGAGGTAGCCATACCTCTGGTGGAACGAGTTTAAAAACGATGGCGCTGCAGTGGATAGCTGCTGTCTTAAGGGCTCCAGACCAATTCTCCTATTTAGTGTTTTTTTTAAATATATATTTTACGCCAGTCTTAATGTTTTTGTACACAATGTTTCCGCCATCATTTCCTATGACCTGAAAACAGCTTCTGGACGTCAGAGCAGCGATCACTAACCTCCATTTGGATGAACATTTCTACTTCAATGAGTCGATTGGGTTTAAGTCCAGGCTCTGGCTGGGCCACTCAAGGACATTCAGAGACTTGTCCCAAAGCCACTCCTGTGTTGACTTGGCTGTGTGCTTAGGGTCGTTGTCCCGTTGGAAGGTGAACCTTCACCCCAGTCTGAGGTCCTAAATACGCTGGAGCAGGTTTTCATCAAGGATCTCTCTGTACTTTGCTCTGTTCATCTTTCCCTCCATATTGACTAGTCTCCCAGTCCCTACCACTGAAAAACATCCCCACTGTGATGCTGCCACCACCATGCTTTACCGTAGGGATGGTGCCAGGTTTCCTCCAGACGTGACGCTTGGCATTCAGGAGAGTCCTTTAGGTACCTTTTGGCAAACTCCAAGCGGGCTGTCGTGCCATTTACTGAGGCGTGGCTTCCATCTGGCCACTCTACCATAAATCCCTGATTGGTAGAGTGCTGCAGAGATGGTTGTCCTTCTGGAAGGTTCTCCCATCTCCACAGAGGAACTCTGGAGCTCTGTCAGAGTGACCATCGGCTTCTTGGTCACATTCCTGACCAAGGCCCTTCTCCCCCGATTGATCAGTTTGGCTGGCAGCCAGCTCTAGGAAGAGTCTTGTTGGTTCCCAACTTCTTCATCTTGATGGAGGCCATTGTGTTTTTGGGGACTATCGATGCTGCAGAATTATTATTATTTTTAGTTATTTTTTTATTGTGAAATACAATGTCGACATTCTTAATGTTGTAAATTACTATTGTAGCTGGAAACGACTGATTTTGAATGGAATATCTACATACTGTAGGCGTACAGAGGCCCATTATCAGCAACCATCACTCCTGTGTTCCAATGGCACGTTGTGTTAGCTAATCCAAGTTTATCATTTTAAAAAGGCTAATTGATCATTAGAAAACCCTTTTGCAATCAGTTGTACACCGGGGCCTCCCACTCCTCTTTCCATTCTGGTTAGCGCCAGTTTGCGCTGTTCTGTGAAGGGAGCAGCACACAGCTTTGTATGAGATCTTCAGGTTCTTGGAAATTTCTCGCATGGAATAGCATTCATTTCTCAGAACAACAATAGACTAACGAGTTTCAGAAGAAAGTTCTTTGTTTCTGGCCATTTTGAGCCTGTAATCGAACTCACAAATGCTGATGCTCCAGATACTCAACTAGTCTAAAGAAGGCCAGTTTTATTGCTTCTTTAATCAGGACAACAGTTTTCAGCTGTGCCAACATAATTGCAAAATTATTTTCTAATGAACAATTAGCCTTTTTAAATGATAAACTTGGATTAGCTAACACAACGTGCCATTGAAACACAGGAGTGATGGTTGCTGATAATGGGCCTCTGTAGATATTCCGTTTTTTTTTATCTGCCGTTTCCAGCTACAATAGTAATTTACAACATTGACAATGTCTACACTGTATTTCTTATCAATTTGATGTTATTTTAAATGGACAAAAAAAGTGTTTTTCTTTCAAAAACAAGGACATTTCTAAGTGACCCCAACATTTGAACAGTAGTGTATTTATTTTTAAATAGATTTATTGACTGTGGTCCATGTTAAAGGGCACTTCATTTCATATAACAGGCTTTTAAATTAAATATTGATGCACAATTTCTACTTCAATATCAAAGGCAAGCAATAGGGACTCATTTCGTGGAATTATCCCAAAAATGTGAAAAGTCTGTATAGAAATGCCCCTAGCCTGAACCTTAAAGCAGATTTTTCACTTTGAACGAAAACAAGGTGGTTGAACCTTGGTTTCCACTAGATAGCACATGCAAAAAGTCCAAATTGGCTATATTGTAAAAATTAATGAAAACACAAATGTGCATTTTGGTCTAAATTTAAGGTTAGTAGGGCTAGGCATAAGGTTAGCAGTGTGGTTGAGGTTAGGGTTAAGGTTAGGTTTAAAATAAAAAAAATGTAGGAACATAAATTGTAGAAATAGGCAGGGTTTACGACTTTGTGTCTGTGGTAACTAGTCCCAACTGTTGAGCCCTGAGCCGCTTTGGGCTGGCCTTCTGGGAAAGGTGTCTTTATGCTAAATCCCGTCCACTCAAACGACCCTGCTGGAGCATGGCTCTGGAGATGGACACGAAGGGAAAGTCACTTGAAAGCTTAAGAGCTTTTTGAAAGGTCTTTCTGCCTGTTGTGGTGGGATGGAGTTTTGGCCTGCTTGGTGACATCACCAGGCGGTAAATTCCTTGAAACAGAGTTCCAAACCTCACAGTTTCCCCCTCCCCACTCAGACCATTCCCAGAAAGTCCTACACTCTAAAAATGTGGGGTTCAACAAGGGTTCTTCTAAGAGCCTCAATTTTTTTTGAAGAACCTTAGGGTTCTTGGCACTGAACATGGCCCCCAAAAAGGTTCTTCCAAGAAACCCATAGGAGGTGGGGTTCATCGAGGAACCTTTGTTGGTGAGGGTTCTTGCAAGAACCTAACTGCCCAACTGAAACCTTTTGGATTTGATAGGACAGCAGGTGCAGGTACTTAACTGAAAAATGTAAAGATCTCCTCAATTTAAAGTAAGGTTGTTCCTTATATGATCTAAATTGATATTGTTTTGTGATGATACCATCCATATTTTCATATTTGTGCAAATGGACACAATTCAATGGATATCGATCAACAAAGAGGTAAGAATATGTAGGCGATAAGAACATGTTGAAGGCTGGCTGTATTGGGTGCAGATGACTGAACTGCTCACTTTTGTGTCTGCAAGTATACAGACAAGGAGGAGTTCAAAATTAGGTAAATTGGTATGTTATGCAGATCACATGTACCATCCTCCTTCCATACCTCGTCAATGACTATCCCATAGGCCTCTACATTATGGACGCCAGAGGATATACCCATTGGTCTTGGGGCTCTGCTGGGAGTTTACCTCCTATTTGGATTTTTTTAAATCTGCTTTGCACTAAAACCATAATAAACACTGAGAACAAAAAATGTTATTTTTGTTATTGTAATGCATATTATTAATAATAATAAAATAGGGTTATTCACTTATAGGGGTTCCCCCACAGTTTTGATTTGATACTCCAGGGACCTTTCCTTTTTAGTGTGCTTGCTAGACAATACATTGAGGCGTGTGACTCATATGCCCATATAAAGACACTCATGTGACCGGCAGTCATCTGATTGGTTACTGTCTAGGAAGTTAAAAATATTCAACCTGGAATACAGCGAAACAATATTGCGCGTGCATTTCCTCATCAAACACATCTTGTGATTTGTTTTGTTTTTAATTAAATAAACTACATTACCTTTCTGAATCATGCTTTCGACTGCCTTTCAGGCGTTGCAGATACTGTAGATCTGTACTGCTCTAGTACTTCCTTGTTTACATGAATAGTATAATTTCTTTCGGGGTTTTCGATTTGAGGAAGGGGGACAATGTTTCCTGTAACATTGAGTTGTATGATTGCCACTGCAATTATCTTGCTGTCATGCCCCCTGTTTTCAGAGGGTAAACAGCCGCCGCACATAGTATTCATTCTAGCTGACGACTTCGGCTGGAACGATGTTGGATACCACGGTTCAGAGATCAAGACGCCGAATCTGGACAAACTGTCGGCTAAAGGTGTCCGGCTGGAGAATTACTACGTTCAGCCTTTATGTACACCTTCCAGGAACCAATTTATGACCGGAAGATATCAGGTGAGACACCCCTGTGTGTAGGCAGTGGTGTAAAGTACTTCACTAAAAACCTTTTACTCCAAAACATTCCTAAAAAAAAATTCTCCATACGTTTTCCCTGACACCCAAAAGTAGGCTTACACGTTACATTTGGAATGTTTAACAGAACAGGAAAATGGTCCATTTCACGCACTTATGAAGAGAACATCTCTGGTGGACCCACTAAACACAAACGCGTCGTTTGTAAATTATGTCTGTGTTGGAGTGTGCCCCTGCCTGTCCGTAAATAAAAACGCACTTACTTGAGACATTTTATATTAAAGTATCTTTTATTTTACGCGAGTATGACAATTGGGTACTTTTTCCACCACTGTTTGTAGGCTACACTATGTTGGAAAGGCTGAACTATTCAAATAAAATAAAATAGTATTCGTCACACACTTCGTAAACAACAGGTCCCAGTTTCTCAAAAGCATCTTGATGCTACGTTTATTGTTAGAACCTTTTCCTGTCGTGCTAAGCGTTCAAAATGTAACAAGTACTTTTGGGTTTCAGGGAAAATGTATGGAGTAAAAAGTACATTTATTTTCTTTAGGAATGTAGTGACGTATATGTTACCCCAAAAAACAACTTAAGTAGTACTTTAAAGTATTTTTACCTAAGTATTTTTACCTAAGCCACTGCAAACAACACACTACAAGTTTGTTTGCTAACTCTTAGAAGTAGTAAAATAATCAAATGGACTACTTCAAAATGGAGTCAGCCTCAATGGCACTGCCAAGCTCTCGCAGACGCCATAATAGAACAGACACAATAATGTGATGTCTATCTAAGCCTGTGGCTTTGATTGTCAGATCCACACAGGCATGCAGCACCAGATCATCTGGCCGTGCCAGCCCTACTGTGTTCCTCTGGATGAGAAGCTGCTGCCACAGCTGATGAGAGAGACAGGCTATGCCACCCATATGGTGGGAAAGTGGCACCTGGGCATGTACCGCAAAGACTGCCTGCCAACACGCAGAGGGTTCGACTCCTATTTCGGTAGGTCGTCAGCCCACGCACACACACACACACACACACACACACACACACACACACACACACACACACAGACAGACCATGTTGCCTCTCTTAGGCATGCTACTGGGAATTAGAAACACCGGTTGGTCATCAGTGATGAAAATGACTCTTGTGCCTACGTTCACTTTTGCACACGGCTGTGTGAGCCGTCCTCCATTTCACTTCACTTACATCTCATGATCGGTTATGTCTTCATCAGGATGTGGCTAGGGCTCGCCACACGTCTGTGTGTAACATCAGATTCACACCATTGCACACTTGAAAACACTGCGAACAGTTCAGGTACATCAAGATTGAACCATGTACTCAATATAGGGTATTTATTGTCTTACAGTATTTCAGATATCGGACTAAACCTGTCTGTTCCACTTCTGTCCCTCTCTCCCCCCTGTGTCTGTCACTCCGTCCCCACCAGGCTATCTGACAGGCAGTGAGGACTACTTCAGTCACCAGCGCTGCAGTCATGTCCCTCTCCTGAACGTGACCCGCTGTGCCCTGGACCTGAGAGAGGGGGAGGAGGTTGCTACGGGATACACAGGGACCTACTCCACTCAGCTGTTTACTGACCGGGTTACCAGCATCATCGCTAAACACAACTCCAAAAAGGTAACGGTACACACACGCCCACACACTCTTTCTGTCCTTCTTCTTCTGTGTAGCCTTGAAAAATGAAGCGAGACTAGAATAATGTTCATGGCCGGTGTGTGTTCTCCTGCCCTGTCCTGTGTTGCAGCCCCTCTTCCTCTACGTGGCTCTTCAAGCGGTCCACGCCCCTCTACAAGTTCCAGAGCGCTACGTCGCCCCCTACAGTTTCATAAAGGACCCGAACCGCAGGCTGTATGCTGGTATGGTGTCCGCTATGGACGAGGCTGTGGGCAACATTACGCTGGCACTGCAGGAGACCGGCCTCTGGGACAACACTGTACTGGTCTTCTCTACAGGTACATAACAAGAGCTTGTGTGTGTACTGTTGAATTCAGACAGAGACATTTTATAGAGCGTAGTCCCTGAACCTTCCCACACCTGAGTCAACAGCAAACAGTGCTTTGTGCTGACCTTGAAAACCCTATGGTGCGGAAGCAGGATTAATCCCGGACCCTGGAGGAGTTAGAATGATTTGTATTATCTGGCTCATATCCTGTGAATGAATGTTTATAGGTCTGCTGACGTCTCACTTATTCTGGCCCTCTCTCTTTCCCCATGGACAGTAACATGTTGTGTTGCTGGGGTGTGAGTGTTAATCGTTCCCCCTGAATGCCAGTAGTTGTTTTCCCCCAGTGTGTATCGCTTATCTTTTAGGCTGTTTTCTTCTGCTTTGTGTGTGTGTGTGTCAAATCAAATTTTATTTGTCACATACACATGGTTAGCAGATGTTAATGCGAGTGTAGCGAAATGCTTGTGTAGCGAGTGTGTGTGTGTGTGTGACTCTCTCCACTCTGTAGTTTACATCTGGTTGTGGAACACTGGGTTTTTATGAAGTGTCAGATGTGAACAGATCCCAACTCTGTGAGCAGTTAAAGACGGAGTAATCACTCTTAATGTCTCCGGGCAGGACACAGAGAATTTTCCATCAGCGCCACAGAGCCAGTTCACATGGAGGGACAGGAGTAACTGGGAAGTTTGGCTTTAAAGTGACAGTGGATAAAGCCTATGTTTACTCTGTTCTCTGCAATGCGCTACACAGCCAGTTGAACGAGCTACAGTTGAACCAGAGCGGACTTGTCACCATCATCTGTGGTGTGTCATAGTATCAGCAGGTATTATTTTCATCGCTTCAGGTGACTCACACCCTAAACTCATACCATGCTGACAGTCTGAACAATTTCGGTCATTTCCAGAGTTACCACTAGAGGTCAGCATGTCCTTGTATCTGACTGTGGTTTGTTCCGTCAGCCTCATCTCCTCTCTGTAGAGGAGCCTTATCACGCAGCTGGGAGCCATTAGGAAAGGAAACAGTCCTGAGTTGAGCGGCTCCCAGCAGACAAGTGTGAGCAGGGGGAAGTCAAGATGTGCCGTGGAGCCCTACTGTTAAAGGCAATGGTGTGTAATCAGAAATCCACCAACATTGACCTAATTTACCATTGTAGAGGCCCCCTTTAACATTATGTAGGACGAGCACTTGTCAATACATACCACTGTTCCCAGCACTGGGTTTTGGTTGATAGGAAGATGGATCCATATAACAATAGATGCTTGTGTCACCCATTGATTCTATGTGTTGTTTAAGTGTGTGATACAGCAGAGAGGCTGGTTGGATTCCTCTAAATCTGGGCCTGTTAATGGCTTGTGTCTGAAGCTTCGAGTCAGATGCCGCTTCGAAGGTGGAGAAGGGGGGGGGATAACGATTTTTTTTATTTTGTTCGGAGTAGAATGGCTTTACAGGCTTATTAGAAGTTAGGAACTATGCTATAAGGGGCAGGGGAGAGGTTTGTGTCTGTGGTGGGCTCAGGTATGTGGCCTGCTTCACTAGTTCGCATCTTAACCCTTACCGTTAAACTCTGCTTGTTGGGCAAAGATTGTGAAAAGCTTTTACATGTAGAGAATGACGTTTGTGAGTCGAGGTGATAAAACCTGTATATTCATGGTTTTGCTCTTTAGTCGAGAATATACTGTGAATGAATCATTACTATTTCATGCCCCACCAAGGCTTACTGCTTGCTGAGTCACAGTGTGTGAGCTAACTAACGGCCTACACAGTATGTCTCACCCCAGCCCTGTTCAGACATAAACACACGGTTTAGAAACGTTTGGAGGAGCACTCAGAGAGATTCCTTAGCGATGAAACTCTCTGTTAGCTAACTGGCGCACTGGGGTCTTACTGTAAGAGAGAGCTGGGGAGAAAGAAAGGATGGGAGCGAGTCTGTGAGAGAGAACGGGAAAGAGAGGGAGAGGGTGTGAGAGAAAGGATAGGAGCGGGTCTGTGAGAGAGAACGGGAAAGAGAGGGAGAGGGTGTGAGAGAGAAAGGATAGGAGCGGGTCTGTGAGAGAGAACGGGGGAAAGAGAGGGAGAGGGTGTGAGAGAGAAGGGTGTGAGGAAAAGGATAGGAGCGGGTCTGTGAGAGAGAACGGGAAAGAAAGAGAGGGAGAGGGTCTGTGAGAGAGAAAAGGATAGGAGCGAGAAAGGATCTGTGAGAGAGAACGGGAAAGAGAGGGAGAGGGTGTGAGAGAGAAAGGATAGGAGCGGGTCTGTGAGAGAAGGGAAAGAGAGGGAGAGGGTGTGGGGAGAGAGAGAGGGGAGAGGGTGTGAGAGAGAAAGGATAGGAGCGGGTCTGTGAGAGAGAACGGGAAAGAGAGGGAGAGGGTGTGAGAGAGAAAGGATAGGAGCGGGTCTGTGAGAGAGAACGGGAAAGAGAGGGAGAGGGTGTGAGAGAGAAAGGATAGGAGCGGGTCTGTGAGAGAGAACGGGAAAGAGAGGGAGAGGGTGTGAGAGAGAAAGGATAGGAGCGGGTCTGTGAGAGAGAAGGGAGAGGGGTGAAAGAGAGGGATAGGGGTGAGAGAGAACGGGAAAGAGAGGGAGAGGGTGTGAGAGAGAAAGGATAGGAGCGGGTCTGTGAGAGAGAACGGGAAAGAGAGGGAGAGGGTGTGAGAGAGAAAGGATAGGAGCGGGTCTGTGAGAGAGAACGGGAAAGAGAGGGAGAGGGTGTGAGAGAGAAAGGATAGGAGCGAGTCTGTGAGAGAGAACGGGAAAGAGAGGGAGAGGGTGTGAGAGAGAAAGGATAGGAGCGAGTCTGTGAGAGAGAACGGGAAAGAGAGGGAGAGGGTGTGAGAGAGAAAGGATAGGAGCGGGTGTGTGAGTAAGAGTTGGGGAGAGAGAAGGAAAGAGGGAGAGTGCTGGCATAGAGAAGGAGCAGAAACCGTTTGAAAATGAATTAGTGAAGAGAGGGCTCTCTTTTGAGAACAGCCTGGAAGCTGCAGAGACTACTTCCTGAACTCACATGGCGCTCCTCTCTTTTTCTTCCCCTGCTTTCCTCCCCCTCTCCTCTCTCGAGCGCAGGGAGAGCCCAGGGTGAATGGTCTATTTTGTTTATACTGGACTAGCCTCTAGGGAGGATGACTGTCTGTCTGTCTGTCTGAGAAGCATAGACAAAATGAAAAGACACAGGAAGAGGGAGACAAATTTGTTTAATTTGAAAAAAAACTTTTTATGTATTTGCAACCTTTTGTGTATGGATCAGTTCCATTAACCCCAAGAGCCGTGGCCATTGGTCGAACAACCCGCCATGACTCGCAGCTTGCAGGAAGTTCCTCAATCTAAGAGACGGTGGCCATGTTTCATCTCCCTCCTGTCTCTCTGCCTTGAGGGAGTTCCTCTATGAGCGTTGTGCTTCGGAGGTCTAACCACTGTGTTGTTCATGGGATGAATCCACTTGGCATCACTGTTAAGCCTTGTGCGGCAGGGTAGCCTTGTGGTTAGAGCGTTGGACTAGTAACCGAAAGGTTGCAAGTTCGAATCCCTGAGCTGACAAGGTACAAATATGTCGTTCTGCCCCTGAACAGGAAGTTAACCCACTGTTCCTAGGCCGTCATTGAAAATAAGAATTTGTTCTTAACTGACTTGCCTAGTAAAAATTTAAAAAAAAAAAAAAAAATGTAAAGACTCACTAGATCTAGTCATAGTGCTTATCAAACACTCTGTACTCTCATGGTGAATTCAATGTGTCATCTTGGAATTGATGTGTCATTTGTGCATCAGTCAGTGGAAAGGGAAAGAACAAACAGTGTTTTTATGAGGAGGAGTTGAAAGGTAGCTTTGGTTTGGCTCTCCAGTTACTTGACAATGACACCCATAATCTGTTCCCCTCACGTGTCATCAGTAATAAAATGGCTGCCTTGCTCTAATCAGTGGAGAGGGATTCTTTCTTACCCTCTGTCAGTGATATGCAATCAGAATCAAATCAAATGTTCTATAAAATGGCTGCCTTGCTCTAATCAGTGGAGAGGGATTCTTTCTTACCCTCTGTCAGTGATATGCAATCAGAATCAAATCAAATGTTCTATAAAATGGCTGCCTTGCTCTAATCAGTGGAGAGGGATTCTTTCTTACCCTCTGTCAGTGATATGCAATCAGAATCAAATCAAACGTTCTATAAAATGGCTGCCTTGCTCTAATCAGTGGAGGGATTCTTTCTTACCCTTTGTCAGTGATATGCAATCAGAATCAAATCAAACGTTCTATAAAATGGCTGCCTTGCTCTAATCAGTGGAGAGGGATTCTTTCTTACCCTCTGTCAGTGATATGCAATCAGAATCAAATCAAACGTTCTATAAAATGGCTGCCTTGCTCTAATCAGTGGAGAGGGATTCTTTCTTACCCTCTGTCAGTGATATGCAATCAGAATCAAATCAAACGTTCTATAAAATGGCTGCCTTGCTCTAATCAGTGGAGAGGGATTCTTTCTTACCCTCTGTCAGTGATATGCAATCAGAATCAAATCAAACGTTCTATAAAATGCGTAAACACCATAATACACTGTTCAATAGAATGATGTCCTCTCTCTCTGTCTCTCTGTCTGTCTCTCTCTCTCTCTCTGTCTCTCTCTCTGTCTGTCTCTTTCTCTCTGTCTGTCCCTCTCTCTCTGTCTGTCTCTCTGTCTGTCCCTCTCGCTCTGTCTGTCCCTCTCGCTCTGTCTGTCCCTCTCGCTCTGTCTGTCCCTCTCTCTCTGTCCCTCTCTCTCTCTGTCTGTCTCTCTCTCTCTGTCTGTCTCTCTCTCTGTCTCTCTCTCTCTCTCTCTCTCTCCAGATAACGGGGGTCAGACTCTGGCGGGGGGTTCGAACTGGCCTCTGAGAGGCAGGAAGTGGTCACTGTGGGAGGGTGGGGTTAGGGGCGTTGGCTTCGTGACTAGTCCTCTGCTGAAACAACCTGGGACCGTCAGCCGCCAACTCATACACATCTCTGATTGGCTTCCGACACTGGTGGGCCTGGCCGGGGGATCGACCGATGGGACGAAGCCACTGGACGGCTATAATGTGTGGAACGCTATCAGGTAAGCCTGGAGTGGGGGGTGTGTGTGCGCACGTTGTCATCATTTCTGAGTTGTTTATGTGAGTCTGTCCTACACTCTGACACTTCAGGAGTTTCATACGTCTCACATCTGGTCACATATTTCCTTGTGTTTGACAGCTGCTCTCTCCCCTTTCCTCCTCCTCTCTTTTCCCCCCTCCCTCCCCCCTGACCAATCTGTCTCCCTCTCTGGTCTTTCAATAAACTCTTTGTTACCGGGACGATGGGACTTCAAAGAGAAGGAAATTCCATCACTCATTTTCACACAAATTTGGAGTCGCTCCTTTTCTCTCTCTCTCTCTCTCTCTCTCTCTCTCTCTCTCTCCCCCACCTCCCTCCCTCTATAGCGCCTGTCCCTCTCTTACTCTGTCACTCCTGACTTATCGTACAAGTCATAAAGTCATTGACCACTTAAAGGGGGGCCGGTGTCCAGGACAAGACTTACATAAGCTAGCCAGAAGCTTTCAAAATCACTAAGGCTATCATTGCCTTCATTCTGCGTGAGTGACACATTAGATTCATAAACTAAAAGCAGACACAATGAAAGTGGGTTGAATTGAGGCCTGCAGCAGAAACCCACAGCCTGTGGTTACCCACAAACAACTGCTCTCAGTCCAGCCCTCTCTCCTATTGGCTGTGGCTGGCCACCTGGCTGTTTCATTACCTTTTGTCTGGTGTGTTTTGACTGTGTACGTGTCGTCGTGTGTCCTTAGCCCTATTGGCTACTGAAACACATTCCTGTTTGTTTGTTTGTCTTTTATGGTCCTAGTCTGTTTTGAGTGCTGTGTGATTGTTTGTTTGTGTGTGTGTGTGTGGGGGGGGGGTTCTGGATCAAAAAAGGGGCTTAGGTGGTGGGTGGTGGGTGTAGCAGGGGGTGTGGTCAAGTTGCTCCATGGGACTGTGAGATTTTTGCATATTTCATGCCATTCTACATATTGTGCAATGTAGCTGAGAGAACATTTAGCCGTTTTAAAGCTAATTTCCTGCATTTCTATACATTTTGCAATGGCTAATCCTGCGTTCTTTTGCTCAAACGTAGTAACAACATACATACTGCTTGTTTTTGGAATTTATTTATTCTCCCTGACTGGCTTTTGTTTTGGTTCTCAAAGATGATCTTACTGAATTATTTTGGAGTAAGGCTGTAACGTAACAAAATGTGGACCAAGTGAAGAGGTTGGAATACTTTCCGAATGCACTGCAGAGCCATTATCTTTTCTACATACTTTATATCATTAAAAAAATATATGTTTTTGGTCATTTAAGTTTACACTGAAAAAATGTTACCCTCCCAAAAAGCTCAGCAACATGTGAATTGAGAAAGTTATTCTTGCAGTGTATTAGCGCACGCTGCGGCCACTCTGTGGTCACTCTGTGGTCCAGTGTGGTCAAAGCCTGGGACCGCTTTATGAACGTAGATGTCTGCTTTAGATTTCCAGACCCTTCTGGGGTCGTCGAGAGACAGACTGAAAGTGTGTCGTGACTGTTGTTTCTTTGTCTTCCAGTGAAGGTCACGCTTCACCCAGACTGGAGCTGCTACACAACATTGACCCTCTCTACGTTGACATCGCGCCATGTGAGTCACCCGCTCGATCACCACCACGTATTGCATGTTTCAATTTTACAATCATTATGGTCACCTTCATCCAGTACACAGTGGTTCATATTGACTGGACAACGCAACTACAGGCACAGAGCACTGAGTTCCTCTGAGTTCCTGTTTCAGTGTCCGTTGCAGTAGTATAAAGTACTTAAGTAAATAATACTTGAAGATAATACTTAAGTTGTTTTTGGGGGTTTCTGTACTTTACTTGAATATTTATATTTTTGCTTAACTTTTGCTTTTACTTCATCACATTCCTAAAGAAAATGGTGTACTTTTTACTCCATACATTTTTCCTGACACCCAAAAGTGCTCGTTACATTTTGAAAGCTTAGCAGGACAGAGAAATGTTCTAATTCACACACTGATCATGAAAACATCCCTGGTCATCCCTACTGCCTCTAATCTGTCAGACTCACTAAACACGTGCTTAGTTTCTAAATGATATCTGAGTGTTGGAGCGTGCCCATGACTATCCTTAACTTTCAAACAAAAATAGAAAGGAAATGGTGCCGTCTGGTTTGCTTAATGTAAGGAATTTGAAATGATTTATACTTTTACTTAAGTATATTTGAGCAATTACATTTGACTTTTGATACTTAAGTATATTTTAAAACCAAATACTTTTCAACTTTTACTCAAGTAGTATTTTACTGGGTAACATTCACTTTTTCTTGAGTAATTTTCTATTAAGGTATCGTTACTTTAACTCAAGTATGACAGTTGGGTACTTGCTGGTAATGAAGTCGTCAGCACTACTTTGTTTAGTTTCAAATGATTCACATCGTTATATTATGATTTCATATTCCACACAAAACACAGCCAAGACACACTCGAACAGAAGTGTGTGTCCCAGTGCGTGAGCAGCACGTACACACACACACACACACACACACACACACCACTGGACCCTTTCAAACGTTAAGGTCTGCTTGGTTCAGAGAGATGATGTCATTCTCCTCTAATGGCTGCCTGATTCCCTAACACAAAGCCCAAATCCCCTTCAGTGTGTGTGTGATGTCTATAAAAGTTTTGATTAATGCCGTGATGAAAAGGCTCTGCTCCAGATGGGGGGGGGGGGAGAAGTGACACAATACATTCCTCCGAGCCAGAACGTGTGTGTGCGCGTGTGTGATTTCATGTTCGTTATGCGTCTGATTCAGCCTAACCTCTGGTCTGCTTCCGCTCTGACTACTACATGCTGTATCCGTCCACGTCATTAGTGGCAGCCGTGTTCCTATTTCCCAACACTTGAATCAAATGAACATATCATCAGGGGGAGATTGATCACTAGAGTAGCCACATCTCCACTCTGCTGCTCAGATCTGTACATGATGTGTTGAGCATCAGTGAGTGATCAGGTGACTGACTGACTGGCTGACTGGCTGACTGGCTGACTGGCTGACTGACTGACTGACTGACTGGCTGACTGACTGGCTGACTGACTGGCTGACTGGCTGACTGGCTGACTGACTGACTGACTGACTGACTGGCTGACTGACTGGCTGACTGACTGACTGACTGGCTGACTGGCTGACTGGCTGACTGACTGACTGACTGGCTGACTGGCTGACTGGACATGAGGAGGGACAGCCTTTAGAGTCTCACTCTCTTCTGAAGGAGACAGACACTCAGTCCCATACGCAGGACTAGGAAGTTGAATAGATGCTGATCTAGGGTCGGTTTTGTGTTTACTCCTCCTCGTGGTAAAAGTTGAGGTGTGGGAGGGACAGCTGGTCCAAAATCTGTGCCTGAGGGCAACTTATACCTGGAGCCATAAGTCATCAGACAGACTCTGACAGGAGCAAGATGATAAAACATGTTCAGACTGTGGTATCACCTGGGAACTTAACTGCCCTCGGGCTCTCTCTCCGTCTCTGATTCAGAGGGGTTGGGTGAAATGAGGAAGACACATTTCAGTAGAATACATTGTTGTACAACTGACTAGGTATCCCCCCTTTCCCTTTCTGTATCTCGCTATCTTCTCCCTTTCTCTCTCTCTGCCGTTGTCTCTCATTGCCGCTGTCGATCTCTCTCGCTCTCTTTCTGTGTCTCTCTCTCCCTGTCTACCTCTCCCTCTTTAGTGTGTTTGAGTATGTGTTGGAGATTGTTCTGTGTCTATGTGAGGGGATAGAGACTTGTGGTGTGTCCGGGTCTGGTGTGCATCACGTTGGTGTGTGTTTATCATTGTTGCCCTTTTGTGTGTTTTCCACTCACTCACCAGCAGTACCACCTAGTACCCAGTCACCAATAACACCACCAGTACCACCTAGTACCCAGTCACCAATAACACCACCAGTACCACCTAGTACCCAGTCACCAATAACACCACCAGTACCACCTAGTACCCAGTCACCACCAGTACCACCTAGTACCCAGTCACCAATAACACCACCAGTACCACCTAGTACCCAGTCACCACCAGTACCACCTAGTATCCAGTCACCAATAACACCAGCAGTACCACCTAGTACCCAGTCACCACCAGTACCACCTAGTACCCAGTCACCAATAACACCACCAGTACCACCTAGTACCCAGTCACCAATAACACCACCAGTACCACCTAGTACCCAGTCACCACCAGTACCACCTAGTACCCAGTCACCAATAACACCACCAGTACCACCTAGTACCCAGTCACCAATAACACCACCAGTACCACCTAGTACCCAATAACACCACCAGTACCACCTAGTACCCAGTCACCAATAACACCACCAGTACCACCTAGTACCCAATAACACCACCAGTACCACCTAGTACCCAATAACACCACCAGTACCACCTAGTACCCAATAACACCACCAGTACCACCTAGTACCCAATAACACCACCAGTACCGCCTAGTACCCAGTCACCAATAACACCACCAGTACCACCTAGTACCCAGTTACCAATAACACCACCAGTACCACCTAGTACCCAGTCACCAATAACACCACCAGTACCACCTAGTACCCAGTCACCAATAACACCACCAGTACCACCTAGTACCCAGTCACCAATAACACCACCAGTACCACCTAGTACCCAGTCACCAATAACACCACCAGTACCACCTAGTACCCAGTCACCAATAACACCACCAGTACCACCTAGTACCCAGTCACCAATAACACCACCAGTACCACCTAGTACCCAGTCACCAATAACACCACCAGTACCACCTAGTACCCAGTCACCACCAGTACCACCTAGTACCCAGTCACCAATAACACCACCAGTACCACCTAGTACCCAGTCACCAGCAGTACCACCTAGTACCCAGTCACCAATAACACCACCAGTACCACCTAGTACCCAGTCACCACCAGTACCACCTAGTAGTACCCAGTCACCAATAACACCACCAGTACCACCTAGTACCCAGTCACCAATAACACCACCAGTACCACCTAGTACCCAGTCACCACCAGTACCACCTAGTACCCAGTCACCAATAACACCACCAGTACCACCTAGTACCCAGTCACCACCAGTACCACCTAGTACCCAGTCACCAATAACACCACCAGTACCACCTAGTACCCAGTCACCAATAACACCACCAGTACCACCTAGTACCCAGGCACCAGCAGTACCACCTAGTACCCAGTCACCAATTACACCACCAGTACCACCTAGTACCCAGTCACCAATAACACCACCAGTACCACCTAGTACCCAGTCACCACCAGTACCACCTAGTACCCAGTCACCAATAACACCACCAGTACCACATAGTACCCAGTCACCAATAACACCACCAGTACCACCTAGTACCCAGTCACCAATAACACCACCTGTACCACCTAGTACCCAGTCACCAGCAGTACCACCTAGTACCCAGTCACCAATAACACCACCAGTACCACCTAGTACCCAGTCACCAATAACACCACCTAGTACCCAGTCACCAATAACACCACCTGTACCACCTAGTACCCAGTCACCAATAACACCACCAGTACCACCTAGTACCCAGTCACCAATAACACCACCAGTACCACCTAGTACCCAGTCACCACCAGTACCACCTAGTACCCAGTCACCAATAACACCACCAGTACCACCTAGTACCCAGTCACCAGCAGTACCACCTAGTACCCAGTCACCAATAACACCACCAGTACCACCTAGTACCCAGTCACCACCAGTACCACCTAGTACCCAGTCACCAATAACACCACCAGTACCACCTAGTACCCAGTCACCAATAACACCACCAGTACCACCTAGTACCCAGTCACCACCAGTACCACCTAGTACCCAGTCACCAATAACACCACCAGTACCACCTAGTACCCAGTCACCACCAGTACCACCTAGTACCCAGTCACCACCAGTACCACCTAGTACCCAGTCACCACCAGTACCACCTAGTACCCAGTCACCACCAGTACCACCTAGTACCCAGTCACCAATAACACCACCAGTACCACCTAGTACCCAGTTACCACCAGTACCACCTAGTACCCAGTCACCACCAGTACCACCTAGTACCCAGTCACCAATAACACCACCAGTACCACCTAGTACCCAGTCACCACCAGTACCAACTACTTTTTTTATTGTTTACTTTGTTTTGGATGCATGAATATTACATCTAGTCCTATTCCTAGTTGTTCCAGTTTCTGCTTCTGTCTTTGAGTTTGTTTTCTATGCATCATGATAAGCTGTAGACCATACTATTTACCAAGAGTTTATCTGTATTTTTCATAGCTGTCAACTTACCACCACAAACTTATGCTAGCATTAAGACTCAATGAGCTGTATAGAGCCATGTGCAAACAAGAAAATGCTCACCCAGAGGCGGCACTCCTAGCGGCCGGTGGATTTAATACAGGAAAACTGAAATCCGTCTTACCTCATTTCTACCAGCTTGTCATCTGTGCAACTAGAGGCGAAAACTCTAGATCACCTTTACTCCACACACAGAGACCCATACAAAGTTACAGGCAACATCCGCACTGAGCTAAAGGCTAGAGCTGCTAATTTCAAGGAGCGGGACATTAATCCGGACACTTATAAGAAATCCCGCTATGCCTTCAGACAAACCATCAAACAGGCAAAGCTTCAATACAGGACTAAGATAGAATCCTTCTACACTGGCTCTGACGCGTGTTGGATGCGTGGCACGGCTTGCAAACTATCACCGATTTACAAATGGAAACCTAGCCGTGAGCTGCTCAGTGATGTGAACCTACCAGATGAGCTAAATGCATTTATGCTTGCTTCGAGGCTAGCAACACTGAACCATGCATGTGAGCACCAGCTGTTCCAGACAACTGTGTGATCACGCTCTCCGTAGCTGATGTGAGTAAAACCTTTAAACAAGTTAACGTTCACAAGGCCGCAGGGCCAGACAGATTACCAGGAAGCGTACTCCGAGTATGCGCTGATCAGTTGGCAAGTGTCTTCACTGACATTTTATCCCTGACCCAGTCTGTAATACCTACATGTTTCAAGCAGACCACTATAGTTTCTGTGTCCAAGAACACAAAGGTAACTTGTGTAAATGACTATAGCCCCGTAGCACTCACATCTGTGGCCATTAAATGTTTTGAAGGGCTGGTCATGGCTCACATCAACACCATCATCCCAGACACCCTGGATCCACTCTAATTCTCATACTGCCCCAACAGATCCACAGATGACGCAACCCTGGGACTGAAAACCTCCCTCTTTAACTCGATCCTGTACTTCCTGACGTGCCGCGCCCAGGTTTTGAGGGTAGGTAACAACGCATTTGTCACACTGTCCCTCAACACGGGGGCCTCTCAGGGGTGCGTGCTTAGTCCCATCCTGTACTCCCTGTTCACCCATGACTCCGTGGCCTCGTAAGGCTCCAACACATTCGTTAAGTTTGCCGACAACATGATGGTGGTTGGCCAGATCCCGATGATGATGACAGCCTTATAGTGAGGAGGTCAGAGATCTGGCTGTGTGGTGCCAAGACAACAACCTCTCCCTCAATGTCAGCAAGACAAAGGAGCTGATCTTGTACTACAGGAAATGGAGGGTCGAGCACTCCCCCATTCACATCGATGGGCTGTAGTGAAACAGGTCGAGAGCTTCAAGTTACTCGGTGTCCACGTCACAAAGGATCTATCATGGTCCAAACATACCAACACAGTCGTGAAGTGGGCACGATAATGCCTCTTCCCCCTCAGGAGGCTGAAAATATTTGGAATGGGCCCTCAGATCCTCAAAAAGTTCAACAGCTGCACCATTGAAAGCATCCTAACTGGCTGCATCACCGTTTGTTATGGCAACTGCTTGGCATCCGACCGTCAGGCGCTACAGAGGGTAGTGCGTACAGCCCACTATATTACTGCTTCCGAGCTCCCTGCCATCCAGTACCTCTATACCAGGCGGTGTCAGAGGGCCCTAAAAATTGTCTGACTCCAGCCACCCAAGTCATAGACTGCTCTCTCTGCTACCTCACAGCAAGCGCATCACAGCGCCAAGTCTGGGACCAAAAGGCTTATGAACAGCTTCTACCGCAACCAATTAGACCGCGGAACATTTAATCAAATGTCTACCTGGACTATTTGCATCCTATTTGCATCCCCCTTTTTTATTGTCACTGACACTCTTGCTCTACACACACACACACACACACATACAAAACACACACACACAAAACACACACACATACAAAATACACACACACACACACACACACACACACATACAAAACACACACATACAAAACACACACACATACAAAATACACACACACACATACAAAATACACACACATACAAAACACACACACACATACAAAATACACACACACACACACACACAAAACATACAAAATACACACACACACACACACACACACACACTCACGCTACAAAATACACACAAACACACACACACACGCTCACACATACAAAACACACACACACACTCACGCTCACACATACAAAACACACACACACACACACACACTCACGCTCACACATACAAAACACACACACACTCACGCTCACACATACAAAACACACACACACACCACACAAAACACACACACACACTCACGCTACAAAAAAACACACACACACACTCACGCTCACACATACAAAACACACACACACACACGCTCACACATAAAAACACACACACACACTCACGCTCACACATACAAAACACACACACACACACTCACGCTCACACATACAAAACACACACACACACACACGCTCACACATACAAAACACACACACACACACTCACGCTCACACATACAAAACACACACACACACACACTCACACATACAAAACACACACACACACACACGCTGACACATACAAAACACACACACACACACACGCTGACACATACAAAACACACACACACACACACACACATACAAAACACACACTACACACACGTACACATACAAAACACACACACACACACACGCTCACACATACAAAACACACACACACACACACGCTCACACATACAAAACACACACACACACACACGCTCACACATACAAAACACACACACACGCTCACACATACAAAACACACACACATACAAAATACACACACACACACACACATACAAAACACACACACACACACGCTCACACATACAAAACACACACACACACACGCTCACACATACAAAACACACACACACACACACGCTCACACAACAACACACACACACACTCACGCTCACACATACAAAACACACACACACACGCTCACACATACAAAACACACACACACACACACACATACAAAACACACACACACAACACACAAAACACACACACACACGCTCACACATACAAAACACACACACACACACATACAAAACACACACACACACACCAGTCACACACACACACACAAAAACAACACACACACACTCACGCTCACACATACAAAACACACACACACACTCACGTCACACATACACACACACACACACTCACACACATACAAAACACACACACACACATACAAAACACACACATACAAAATACACACACACTCACGCTCACACATACAAAATACACACACACACAAAACACACACAAACAAACACACACACACTCACGCTCACACATACAAAACACACACACACACACACGCGTCACACATACAAAACACACACACTCACGCTCACACATACAAAACACACACACACTCACGCTCACACATACAAAACACACACACACTCAAAACACACACACACACACACAAAATACACACACACACACATACAAAACACACACACACACACTCACGCTCACACATACAAAACACACACACACTCACGCTCACACATACAAAACACACACACACACACGCATACACACATACAAAAAAACACACACACACACACGCTCACACATACAAAACACACACACACACACACGCTCACACAAAACACACACACACACGCTCACATACAAAACACACACACACACACGCTCACACATACAAAACACACACACACACACACTCACGCTCACACATACAAAACACACACACACACGCTCACACATACAGAACACACACACACACACGCTCACACATACAAAACACACACACACATACAAAACACACACACACTCACGCTCACACATACAAAACACACACACACACACACATACAAAACACACACACACACATACACACACACACTACACACACAAAACACACAAAACACACTCACGCTCACACATACAAAACACACACACACCGCTCACACAGTAAAACACACACACACACACACATACAAAACACACACACACACTCACGCTCACACATACAAAACACACACACACTCACGCTCACACATACAAAACAAAACACACACACACACTCACGCTCACACATACAAAACACACACACACTCACGCATACAAAACACACACACACAAAACAAACACACACACACGCTCACACATACAAAACACACACACACACACGTACACATACAAAACACACACACACTCACGCTCACACATACAAAACACACACACACTCACGTCACACAAAACAAAACACACATACAAAACACACACACACTCACGCTCACACATACAAAACACACACACTCACGCTCACACATACAAAACACACACACACACGCTCACACATACAAAACACACACAAAACACACACACACACTCACGCTCACACATACAAAACACACACACACACTCACGCTCACACATACAAAACACACACACACTCACGCTCACACATACAAAACACACACACACACACAAAACACACACACACACATACACACACACATCAAAATACACACACACACTCACACATACAAAACACACACACACACACTCACGCTCACACATACAAAACACACACACACACACTCACGCTCACACATACAAAACACACACACACACTCACGCTCACACATACAAAACACACACACACACATACACGCTCACACATACAAAACACACACTCACTCCACACACAAAACACACACACTCACGCTCACACATACAAAACACACACACACACACTCACGCATACAAAACACACACACACACGCTCACACAAAACACACACTCACACACACAAAACACACACACACACACTCACGCTCACACATACAAAACACACACACACACACACATCAAAACACACACACACTCACGCTCACACATACAAAACACACACACACACACACGCTCACACATACAAAACACACACACACACGCTCACACATACAAAACACACACACACACACATACAAAAATACGCTCACACATACAAAACACACACACACACACTCACGCTCACACATACAAAACACACACACTCACACACACAAAATACAAAACACACACACACACTCACGCTCACACATACAAAACACACACACACACTCACACACTCACACATACAAAACACACACACTCACGCTCACACATACAAAACACACACGCTCACACAAAACACACACACACTCACGCTCACACATACAAAACACACACACACACTCACGTCACACTACAAAACACACACACACTCACACATACAAAACACACACACATACAAAACACACACACACACACACGCTCAAACATACAAAACACACACAAAATACACACACACACACGCTCACACATACAAACGCTCACACACAAAACACACACACGCTCACACATACAAACACACACACACACACACACATACAAAACACACACACACACGCTCACACATACAAAACACACACACACACGCTCACACATACAAAACACACACACACACACATACAAAACACACACACACATACAAAATACAAACACACACACTCACGCTCACACATACAAAACACACACACACTCACGCTCACACATACAAAACAACACACACACGCTCACACATACAAAACACACACACACGCTCACATACAAAACACACACACAACGCTCACACATACAAAACACACACACACACACACACATACAAAACACACACACACTCACGCACACACATACAAAACACACACACTCACGCTCACACATACAAAACACACACACACTCACGCTCACACATACAAAACACACACACACTCACGCTCACACATACAAAACACACACACACTCACGCTCACACATACAAAACACACACACACACGCTCACACATACAAAACACACACACACTCACAAAAACACACACACACACGCTCACACATACAAAACACACACACAGACACACATACAAAACACACACACAAATACACACACAAACACACACACACACACTCACGCTCACACATACAAAACACACACACACACACACACACACTCACACATACAAAACACACACACACACATACTCACACATACAAAACACACACACACACACATACAAAACACACACACACTCACACACATACAAAACACACACACATACAAAATACACACACACACAAAACACACACACAAAACACACACACACACACACATACAAAACACACACACATACAAAACACACACTCACGCTCACACATACAAAATACACACACACACGCTCACACATACAAAACACACACACACGCTCACACATACAAAACACACACACACACACACTCACGCTCACACATACAAAACACACACACACACACACACGCTCACACATACAAAACACACACACACACACTCACGCTCACACATACAAAACACACACACACACGCTCACACATACAGAACACACACACACACACGCTCACACATACAAAACACACACACACATACAAAACACACACACATACAAAATACACACACACACACACATACAAAACACACACACACACACATACAAAATACTCACACATACAAAACACACACACACATACAAAACACACACACACACACACACATACAAAATACACACACACACACATACAAAATACACACACACACACACTCACGCTCACACATACAAAACACACACACACACACACACACTCACGCTCACACATACAAAACACACACACTCACGCTCACACATACAAAACACACACACTCACGCTCACACATACAAAACACACAAAACACACACGCTCACACATACAAAACACACACACTCAAAACACGTCACACATACAAAACACACACACTCAAAATACACACACACATACAAAACACACACACACACACGCTCACACATACAAAACACACACACACACTCACTCTCACACATACAAAACACACACACACACTCACGCTCACACATACAAAACACACACACACACTCACGCTCACACATACAAAACACACACACACTCACATACACGCTCACACATACAAAACACACACACACACTCACGCTCACACATACAAAACACACACACACACTCACGCTCAAAACACACACACACACTCACGTCATCAAAAAACACACACACTCACGCTCACACATACAAAACACACACACACACACTCACGCTCACACATACAAAACACACACACACACTCACGCTCACACACATACAAAACAAACACACACACACTCACGCTCACACATACAAAACACACACACACACTCACGCTCACACATACAAAACACACACACACACTCACGCTCACACATACAAAACACACACACGCTCACACATACAAAACACACACACACATACAAAACACACACACACACACGCTCACACATACAAAACACACACACACACTCACGCACACACATACAAAACACACACACACACTCACGCTCACACATACAAAACACACACACACACACATACAAAACACACACACACACACACGCTCACACATACAAAACACACACACACACTCACACACATACAAAACACACACACACACACGCTCACACATACAAAACACACACACACACTCACGCACATACAAAACACACACACACACACGCCGCACATACAAAACACACACACACACTCACGCTCACACATACAAAACACACACACACACTCACGCTCATACAAACAACACACGCTCACACACACGCTCACACATACAAAAACACACACACACACTCACGCTCACACATACAAAACACACACACACACTCACGCTCACACATACAAAACACACAAAACACACACACTCACGTCACACATACAAAACACACACACGCTCACACATACAAAACACACACACACACACGCTCACACATACAAAACACACACACACATACAAAACACACACATACAAAACTCACACACAAAACACACACACACTCACGCTCACACATACAAAACACACACACACTCACGCTCACACATACAAAACACACACACACTCACGCTCACACATACAAAACACACACACACTCACGCTCACACATACAAAACACACACACACTCACGCTCACACATACAAAACACACACACACACACTCACGCTCACACATACAAAACACACACACACACTCACGCTCACACATACAAAACACACACACACACACTCACGCTCACACATACAAAACACACACACACACACTCATGCTCACACATACAAAACACACACACACACACTCACGCTCACACATACAAAACACACACACACGCTCGCACATACAAAACACACACACACACACACACGCTCGCACATACAAAACACACACACACACTCACGCTCACACATACAAAACACACACACACACTCACGCTCACACATACAAAACACACACACACACTCACGCTCACACATACAAAACACACACACACACTCACGCTCACACATACAAAACACACACTCACGCTCACACATACAAAACACACACACGCTCACACATACAAAACACACACACACACACGCGCACATACAAAACACACACACACATACAAAACACACACATACAAAACTCACAAACAAAAACACACACACACACGCTCACACATACAAAACACACACACACTCACGCTCACACATACAAAACACACACACACTCACGCTCACACATACAAAACACACACACACTCACGCTCACACATACAAAACACACACACACTCACGCTCACACATACAAAACACACACACACACTCACGCTCACACATACAAAACACACACGCACACACTCACGCTCACACATACAAAACACACACGCACACACACACGTCACACATACAAAACACACACGCACACACACGCTCACACATACAAAACACACACACACACACACACGCTCACACATACAAAACACACACAAACACGCTCACACATACAAAACACACACACACACTCACGCTCACACATACAAAACACACACACACACTCACGCTCACACATACAAAACACACACACACACTCACGCTCACACATACAAAACACACACACACACACTCACGCCACACATACAAAACACACACACACACACTCACGCTCACACATACAAAACACACACACACGCTCACGCCACACATACAAAACACACACACACGCGCACATACAAAACACACACACACACACACACGCCGCACATACAAAACACACACACACACTCACGCTCACACATACAAAACACACACACACACTCACGCCACACATACAAAACACACACACACACTCACGCTCACACATACAAAACACACACACACACTCACGCTCACACATACAAAACACACACACACACTCACGCTCACACATACAAAACACACACACGCTCACACATACAAAACACACACACACGCTCGCACATACAAAACACACACACACATACAAAACACACACATACAAAACTCACACATACAAAACACACACACACACGCTCACACATACAAAACACACACACACTCACGCTCACACATACAAAACACACACACACTCACGCTCACACATACAAAACACACACACACTCACGCTCACACATACAAAACACACACACACTCACGCTCACACATACAAAACACACACACACACACGCTCACACATACAAAACACACACACACACTCACGCTCACACATACAAAACACACACACACACTCACGCTCACACATACAAAACACACACACACACTCACGCTCACACATACAAAACACACACACACACTCACGCTCACACATACAAAACACACACACACACACTCACGCTCACACATACAAAACACACACACACACACTCACGCTCACACATACAAAACACACACACGCTCGCACATACAAAACACACACACACACGCGCACATACAAAACACACACACACATACAAAACACACACATACAAAACTCACACATACAAAACACACACACACTCACGCTCACACATACAAAACACACACACACTCACGCTCACACATACAAAACACACACACACTCACGCTCACACATACAAAACACACACACACTCACGCTCACACATACAAAACACACACACACTCACGCTCACACATACAAAACACACACGCACACACACACGCTCACACATACAAAACACACACGCACACACACGCTCACACATACAAAACACACACGCACACACACGCTCACACATACAAAACACACACGCACACACACACGCTCACACATACAAAACACACACAAACACACTCACGCTCACACATACAAAACACACACGCACACACTCACGCTCACACATACAAAACACACACAAACACACTCACGCTCACACATACAAAACACACACACGCTCACACATACAAAACACACACACACACGCTCGCACATACAAAACACACACACACACTCACGCTCACACATACAAAACACACACACACACTCACGCTCACACATACAAAACACACACACACACTCACGCTCACACATACAAAACACACACACACACACTCACGCTCACACATACAAAACACACACACACACTCACGCTCACACATACAAAACACACACACACACACTCACGCTCACACATACAAAACACACACACGCTCACACATACAAAACACACACACACACACGCTCGCACATACAAAACACACACACACATACAAAACACACACATACAAAACTCACACATACAAAACACACACACTCACGCTCACACATACAAAACACACACACA